>NC_042620.1:325190913-325494085 GCF_901001135.1 Rhinatrema bivittatum
TGGTCTTTCTTCCATTTTTTTTTTTTTAATAATTTTTTATTTTAAGCATTTTCAGATATAACAAGAAAAATTTGTACAAATACAGATAAACAGCAAAAAGTCGAGTCACATACAAGTAATAAGCATTTACAGTATTTATCTGATAATTAAGTAAATGTGGGGAGGCATATGTATAACAGAGCGATATAAAAAGAAAAAAAGTTAGAGAATCCACCAGAGAAACATAATCCCCCGAACCCGATATAGGAGATCCTTGGGTCTGAGTGTCCAGAAAAGAATGGAGTTGCGATGGCTTGTAAAAGATGTACTTGAAATTAGAATCATTCACTATACACTTGCATGGATATTTCAGAAAAAAACTTGCCCCCTCTGGATAATACCTCTGGACGCATATTCAGAAATGTCTTCCTTCTTTCTTGAGATGCTCTGGATATATCTGGGCACATCCAAATTTTATCACCATGAAATAATAATAAATGATTATGCATAAAAAGTCGTAATACCATATTTCTATCTGTTGGCAGAGCAAAAAATACTAGAAGAGTTGCCCTTTTTGTTATAGTAGTCTCTATAGACAACTCCAAAATTTCCGTCAGATTTAATGAGACATCCACTGGTTGCTCCCCAGTGCCAATATCCTCCTTAAAAGGATGGTAATATATCTTAGATCTCAGGTAACACTTCAGTGGTTATTTTCAGATTGTGTATAAGATTTTGAACATCTCATAAGGTGATATCAGTTTCACATAGGGAAAATTAAGAACCTGTAGATTCAAAGATTTCAGGGAATTTTCAATATTTTCCAATTTTTTAACATACACAACATCCGATTTGAACAAATTTATGCTGAAGGGACTTCACAGTAGCCCCTTGAGATTCCAGTTGTTCCAACTTTGAAGTATGTGAAGTAATTGTACTTTCAATAGTTAGAAAACGATGATTTGAATCCAAAGTAATCTTAGTCAAATTGGATATTGCAGTTTCCAGAGACATCAAAGCAGACCATAAAGAGTTCATAGATATCACAGCAGGCTTTATCAGGGGGGAAGGAACAACTGGGCCTATCCTGGTCTCCACATCACCCACTCCTCTCTTCCCAAGACCAATAGCTCCAGTTAAGGTAGAAGAGTCCCCAGATATTATAGGAGAAATAGGCCTCACCTGCAGTGGAGACTTAACATTCCCTGCTACGCCTATCCTGCTTCCTTTACCGGGGTTTTTGGTCTGCAGCTCCTCAATCCTCTCCTCTCGGAGTCCGGGGTGGGCTGCAGAGATGGTCGAAAAATAGCTTGAGGAGGAGAGCGAGTTCTCAGGGTACCGGGACTCAAAAATATCCCTTCAGCCAGCAGCGCTGACACCCGCTCCATATCGGCGTCTGCAGCGGCCCTCTCTACCGGCGCAGGCTCTGGTGGTGCCATGAAGAAGGACTCAGTCCTTGGTTGATGCGATTCCAGTAAGGGAGAAGAGGTGGAAATCTCCCTCACCCTAGCCTTACGCTTAGTGTGAGGCATTTTTATTGTATCAAGGCAAAGAATTAGGAATTGCGATCGGAGAGAGCCTCTTCAGCGTGAGTCTCTAATGGCGGCCATCTTCCCCCATTTTTCTCTTCCATTTTTTTTAATACATGGAATATAGTTGTTTCAGCTCCAATTTTCAACTTTGTTAAAACTGTACTTTCCATGCTCACAGAGCAAGGTTTGGTAGTTACAAAATGCATCAGTCTGAGGTGTTCTAGAGCTCTGTTTTCCAATAGTTGGGTGAAAGCATGAGTTGGATATTGTAGAAGTCCTGGTAGATATTGTAGTAGTCCTGGTGGTCCAAAGTAGCGCTGAATTTCTGCTTGCAAAGAGAAGTCCTAGTGCATGGAGAAAATTAGAGTCTTTGTAGGATGTAATTATCTTTCTTAGGGGGCAGTTTTTTAAACCATGAAATAAATATTCAAAATGCTTTGTCCAGCTAACTTTGAAGTTAACCAGACAGACTCCAAGTTTTGAATTTCTCGCCCCTTTCAGCAGTTAAATTTTAACCAGGAACGTCATTACCTGGTTAAAATGTGACCAGATGGAAAGGAGACAGCGCAGGGGTGATTTGGGGGCGGCACTTAAACTGCTCCTTGCTTGAATATTTCGTTCGTTTTCAGAATTGACATTGGGGGGGGCCCGACAGGCTCTGCAGAATCCCCTCCTTCCTGCTTAATAAGAAAAATTGCAGCTGTGGGGACCCCCCCCTTCCCTTCTACCCATTTCTCAGTTACAAAAAATGCTTCTACCCCAATCTACTTCCTAATCCTGCCCTCTTCCATGGCTCGAGGTCCCCTCCCACCCCCTGTCTCATGACCCCCCCCCCCCCCCCCACGAGCCGGGAGTGCAGTAAAACTCTGTCATCTCCTGGCCTTGGGAGGGGCTTCCAGGTGAGCCAGAAGGTGAGGGTAGGGGGCAGAAGCAGGCATGGAGTCATGGTGCTTTATTAAACGTCTGCGGGGAGGCAGGATTAGGAGTGGGGGATGGGGGCGGACCTCCTCCTGCCCATCAGAGGGGTCTGAGCACGACACATGTTATTTATGTTTTGGCTGGAAAGGGAACCACACAGCAGGCTGACGGGAGGCCCCGCGTTACTTATGTTAGCCTGAGCAAGCCGGTGACTGAGCGTCGGTGACCCGAATAACTTTAGCTGAAGATAAGTTCCACTGAAAATCTGGTTACATTTAATCAGGGACCTATCTTTGCATAACTTTCCCGCTCTTCGGCTTACTCAGTATGGACCTCTGTGTGTTCTGGTACAAAAGTCCCGTGAGTACTTCCTGCAAGTTTTGCCGCACTTCTCAAAGAGAAAAATACATATGCACGTTCTCATTGAAAACTGTCATGGGGAAAAAAAACATAACTGGCAGAGATTTCCACCACCTTTCTCTGCAAATACTTTTCCCCCTCAAAAACATGAAAATGCAAAAAAAAAAAAAAAAAAAAAAAGATGCCTTAGTTTCATTCCCTGCCCTAATCCCAGGCCCAAGAAAGCTTCCACTCAGTGGGGTAGATTTTAAAATCCCTGCGCGCCGGCGCACCTATTTTGCATAGGCCGCCAGCGCACGCAAAGCCCCGGAACGCGCGTAAGTCCCAGGGCTTTCTAAAAGGGGCGGGGGGGGCGGGTCCGGGGCATGGCGACGGTTCGGGGGCGGGCTGGGAGGGCGGTCCCGAGTCCCCTGGCACTGTGGCCTATGCCGGGGCGGCGTGCGCAAGTTACGCCTGCTTCAAGCAGGCGTAACTTGCCCAACAAAGGTAGGGGGGGGGGGATTTAGGTAGGGCTGGGGGGTGGGGTACATAGGGGAAGGGAGGGGAAGGTGGGGGGGGAGGCGGAAGGAAAGTTCCCTCCGAGGCTGCTCCAATTTCGGAGCGGCCTCTGAGGGAACGGAGGCAGGCTGCGCGGCTCGGTGCGCGCAGGCTGCCGATTTTGCGCAGCCTTGCGTGCGCCGACCCCGGATTTTATAAGATACGAGCGTATCTTATAAAATCTGGTGTACTTTTGTTCACGCACACACATTTTTTGAAGATCTACCTCAATGAGCGTAAAAGTTCGCCTGTTAGGGCACAACGTGTGTACTTTCACCCACGTACGGGGCGGGCAGTTTTTGAAAATCACCTATAACTCGGCTAAGGGCTTTTGAAAATTGCTCTCTTATTGGACAAGATAGAGTGCAGGTCCCTTCAATGTGACTTCAAAGCCCAAAGGAAATATTTTCGACTGAAGACCATTGCGGGGCTTGGATTCCCATAGTTGAGGTCTTCAGGAGGTTACAGGAGGACAATGAATTAGCATCAGTTAGCAGTCGCTGAAAATGCTAGAAATATTGAGGCTTATATTAAAAAAAAAAAAAAGAAATCTGAGGTGCCTAATGTTAGGCTCCTACGTTAGACACCTATTTTCAGGTGAACTTGGGACCTTAAATTTTCAGCTGAAAATTCACATAAATTTAGGAGCCTACATTTAGGCCTGCAGTTCATTTGCCTAGACTTAGGCTTCTAAGTTACGTGCCTAGTTCCAAAAATAGGTGCTAAATACCTAACTTTGCATTTCCTCCCCCTGTAGGAGTCTAAATTTAGGGGCCTAGTGAAACCAGGAGCCTCAGTTCAGGCACTCAACCCTAGGAAAATTTCGGAAGCTATCTCCCAAACCCTTTGAATGCCTGGCTCCCCAGTGAAGCAGAACTACAAATTTTAGAGAGACACCGATTTAAATCAATTTTTTATTTACTTGAAAAACCCACATATATCCCTACATAGACATTTAAAACTAAGCTAGCACATTCACACATTCATACCCCACAATAAAAATACCACATGAAGTTTGAGATGTTAAATGGAAATTATCAAATGTTCTTTGAGTCATAAATACACGTATTAACCTGATTATTCAATAATACAAAAATGTACAACTTATAAATTATCACATGTAAAATTATTAATGCATATATTTTTCTCAATCCCATGTGTAATGATCATCAGTCATCACATGGTCTATAAATATATCCGCATTCATTTATTCAGGATCATATGTTCACTGAGTCCGACAAAAGATATCTTCGTTTCGCCTCTATTATTAGAGGCTTCCTCAGGGACTTATATTTGCAAATGTTTGATTGTATTCATGCACTACAAAACAATAAATGCACCATTATGAATATTGACAAAACAATAAATGAGCCATTATAAATATTGACCACACTATAAGCTAAATCACTAATTATTCTCAACTCATACCTTGAATACTGCACTGAGCTAAATCGGCTCATACACAAATAATCCATAATGTTCTGACTTCAACATCATCATTTTATCATAATTTCTCACAAAAATCTTCAGAATCAATCTAAACTCAAACATTAAAGAAATTAATGAATCAAGCCAGACGAATCATGCAAGCATCATAAAGCATGCATATTTTTAACGCTATCAGAAAAAAGCGCTCCACTCAATAGGTCCATTCAACCCAGTTGGGGCCATCGTGTGCCAGCTAAAAATAAATCGCTGTTCTATTTTCCTTAAAAGTAATGACAGGTCCCCTCCATGTTTGAGCGTGACCTGTTTAATAACAAAAAACCGGATGTCATCAGCAACATGATTTTTTTCAACCCAATGGTTCACTAAAGGGGCATGTTCACGTAACGATTTAATGCGGCTTCGATGTTCGATAATACGAAAATGTATAGAACGTACTGTCTGACCCACATAAATTAAATTGCATGGGCAGACAATAGCGTAAACTACGCCACTAGTATTGCAATCAAATACCTGGGGAATACGGTACGGGTATTTTAAATGGGGATGATCGAAAAACTGGCATTGTAATGTAAGTGAACACTTACATTTAGATTGATTTGCAATTAGTGAGGGGGTAGTCGCGCTAATTTGTTAATTTGTGAAGAAGGAATTGTTTCCTCTATATAAAGTTGTTGTAATCTCTTTGAAATTCACACTTTTGCGGGTGACGCCGTCTGACGTCACTTCCGAGGAAACGTGAGTACGGGATAACGTTGATGGGACTTCTCTAAGTAAGTGTTCATGGCAAAAGTTGGTTTAGTTATGCTTTAATGATGGTTTTTCTGCTTATATCGTTGCAGAATCGTGGTAGTTTGAGCATGCAGGCAGGCGGTTGCGGTTAAAATGATAGCGAATGAAAGCTAAGCGCATAATAAGCTTTGAGGCGTATGCCGCAGAACAGGAACCCTGAATTGTGAGCTCAGTAAATGATATGCTTTAAGGAAATGCTGTATAACTTGGGCTCTGGACTGCGATTTCAGTGAGTTTAAAACAGTAATTTTAGTTGCTAGGTTTTCGGTTCTGTTTGGGTTTTGTATGAGCAGGTTGTTGTGAGTGCAGAGTGGTTTGGAGAGCAGTTGAGCTTTGTAGTGCTAGTTCAGTGGATAGGTTGGTTTATAAAGTTTATTTATAATGACATTCTGAAGATTTTTGTGAGAAATTATGATAAAATGATGATGTTGAAGTCAGAACATTATGGATTATTTGTGTATGAGCTGATTTAGCTCAGTGCAGTATTCAAGGTATGAGTTGAGAATAATTAGTGATTTAGCTTATAGTGTGGTCAATATTTATAATGGCTCATTTATTGTTTTGTCAATATTCATAATGGTGCATTTATTGTTTTGTAGTGCATGAATACAATCAAAAATTTGCAAATATAAGTCCCTGAGGAAGCCTCTAATAATAGAGGCGAAACGAAGATATCTTTTGTCGGACTCAGTGAACATATGATCCTGAATAAATGAATGCGGATATATTATAGACCATGTGATGACTGATGATCATTACACATGGGATTGAGAAAAATATATGCATTAATAATTTTACATGTGATAATTTATAAGTTGTACATTTTTGTATTATTGAATAATCAGGTTAATACGTGTATTTATGACTCAAAGAACATTTGATAATTTCCATTTAACATCTCAAACTTCATGTGCTATTTTTATTGTGGGGTGTGAATGTGCTAGCTTAGTTTTAAACGTCTATGTAGGGATATATGTGGGTTTTTCAAGTAAATAAAAAATTGATTTAAATCAGTGTCTCTCTAAAATTTGTGGTTGTGTTTATGACAGTGAGATAGGGAGTGGTACCTTAAAGATTACCCTTTGTGTTGTAATCCCCAGTGAAGCAGGGCAGGAGGCTGAGTGTCACTCGAACACTCCCCGCCGTAAGGAAATACGGCACAGTTCTGACAGGCTAGAAACCTGGTTATGTCCATCAGCATAAAAACTTAACTGGGTGTATGTGTTTATAAGAAGTGCATTAAATATTCTGTTCTATATAATGGGAAGATGCTCCTAGCTTCTATGATTGATGCATCTAATTTTCAGCGTTGATTTCCTACAATGTTTTTGTCTCCTCAGGTCCCCCAGGAGAACCCGGGAGAACTGTGTCAGAACCAGGCCCAGCTGGTCTCCCAGGTGCCCCTGGTGAAGTTGGCTCTCCAGGCAAGTTCCTTATTCTCTATAGCAGTCTTCATACTTTTGGTTTCAATTTAAGGTCATTTTTCTAATTTAAGCCATTTTTATCTACTAGGTGAGCCTGGTCAGCCGGGTCATTCTGGCCTGCCAGGTCTTCCAGGTGCAAAAGGCGATCCAGGTGTGCCTGGCATTGGACTTCCTGGCCCACCGGGTCCAAAAGGTACATCTCCTAATGATGGATTATTAAATGTGGCAGTAGTAGCGATGATAAAAGCTAATAAAAGGTTTTAATAAGGGCAATTAACTACATTGTTCCTTCATCTCCTGTCAGATTATTTTATGCATCAGAAGATAGAGAAAGTATATTATTTCTTTAATTATTTGTTTCTCCAGGGCACATTGAAGTCTTGCTTGTTTTACCCACTGACACATTTTGGGTTGGAAAGCGCACGGGGGACAGTTGATGGAAACGTTTCATGTCGCCGTCCTAGACTGTATTGAGTTAGCTAGTACTGAACTGTTTTGACGCTGCTAGGGCTTCTGGCCTGCTGTACGTGTACTTTCTTGCTTCCGGTTTCTGTGTGAGTTGAGTTGCCGGCCGCTTATAGTTCTGTTTTACCTTGTGAATAAAAGCAGTGCTCTTACTGTTCTTCCAAAAAAAAAAAAAAAAAATCCCCCCCTGGCTTGCTTTTCCTGTTATCTAAGCTAAATCCACTGTGCTACTAACAAAAAGATGGGTTAGAGGGCCCAGACAATGCAAACTAAGATAGAGAGATCCCATAGCCAGAGCAGAGCGAGGGAAGCTCCGAAACAAACTGTAAGGAAAAATCCAGGTAAGCAAGTTGCAGAGAGAATCTCATACAAAGGATTTTTTTTTTTTTTTTTTGTGAATTATGGAGATAATTTGTTAAACGGCAACCTGCATGGAAAAGATTTTCTGTGAACAAAGTGAAGGTAACTAAGAAATATTTGAAAATGCTACAAATCATATTAAAATGCTGAATTCCAGGAATTATCCAGCTTGGAGATTTAAGATGATTCTTCTAAAAACTAAGGTACTTTGGATAGTCACAGAATCTGATCCACCTAATATAACAGCTGCACAAGAAGGAAAAAATGCCTGATGCCCTGAATATAATTGTCCAGATATTAAGCAATTCATGAATAAGTTATTATTGACCGGACTATGGCAAGACATCCTGACAATGTTTGGAACACGTTGGATATATCTTTGGGAAAAAAACTTGAACTTCAAGCAAGAGATAAATATTGTCAAGTGGAAGAAAGAAGAGTCTGCTACTTTATACATGCAGCATGTAGAATAATTGGCTGAACAACGCCAGACCCTGGGAGATCCAACTGAGGAGGCAGAAGCTCAAGGACTCCCTTGAGCACACTATGGAATGACCCAGACATTTTGATGTGTGCAATGTGCCTGAGCTGTCTTCAGAAAAAGACACTCATGCACTTCTATAAGAAGAGCAGTGCCTTACAAATTATTTTCCACATTCTAAATCAATATATAGCATACTTGAAATTTGGAAACATTTCAGAGGAAATAAAAAATGAAATGCATCACTGCAAGAATTTTGCAAGACATTGCTATTTTTCACCCAAGGGAGAAAAAAAATCCTCAAAATGCAAAAGGGACTACATTTTTTTCAAGTAAGGAAAGGAATCAAAGAAAAAATAATCAGAGAGCAAAATAGCCAGTGTCATCCAATGACAAGAACACCACTGGATCTATCAAGAAGCAACAAACATGCCAAGTGAAAACAAACCATATAACTCGAGACAATAGATGGTGAAGAGCCATTTTCAATAGATTATGTGTCTCGAGTCATTTAACAAAAGCGTAAATCACTCCGCAGTACAGGATAGATCTGTAACAATGGCAGAGGGCACGTCCAAGGAAACAGTGCGGACAGGAATTATTCAAGCCAAGCCAAGCCATATGGAGTCAGTGAACATGAAAGTCTGATAGCTGAAGATGTACTATGTGCTTCTGAATCAGCTGACCCTCTCAGACCAAATCAACAGATGCTGGATTGAAAATGTTTGACAAAAGCATTTGCAAAGCTAAAAGTGGCAAATGCCTTTTGTTTGCTGCATCAAAAGACTATGGCATTTATCAGATGAATGCCAAGGCTATACTAGTAAGTGATCATTCAAATATTACCCAAGCAATTAATGCCAAGTTGTGGCATGAATTCCTTGCATATTTTAACCTTGACACTCTAAAATCTATAATGAATAGTGAGAAAAGCAATGGTATTTACTGGAAGACGGGTGTTCTAGATATATGTTCTAGATATATGCTCCAAAGATAAACATTTAATAAATCCATTTAAGGTAATTTGCATGGAACCAAGCAAAAACCTATTGAGATAATACACAAGGATTTATATGGACCCATGCCAGTGGATTCTGTTGGCAGTAGTATATATTTGTCAACATAGAAGATTGAAGCTGGAAGTTGAATGAGGTTTTCCTTAAGCACAAATCCTAAAGATTTTCATTGAATTTGTACAATACTTAGAATGCCGAACAGCCAGGAAGCTGAAGAGTTTATAAGCCAATGGGAGTTTATCACAGATAAGACCCAGAATTTCATGAAGGAATATGGAGTTCATCATGAGAAAACGGTTCCAAAATGGAATTCTAGAACGTATTAATCAAGTGGTAGTTGAAGCAGCACGAACAATGCTGATAAGATCAGGGCTGATGCAGTAAGTATTGCTGCAAATTAAGACATTAACCTTTAAACAGCCGCGCGGGCACACATGTATGCACGTTTGATACTCGCCCAGGGACGCGGCCATTTTATAACATACACGTGTATATGCGCACATGGTATAAAATAGGTTGAACGTACGCACATTATATTTTATTTATTTATTTATTTAACGTGTTTTGCATACCGTCATTCAGTTTCACCATTAGAACGATTTACAGAGTCATGTGCATGCAAATACCGCTTCTACCGCGTAAGTGGGAGGATTTTAATAGATGTGCACCGATGCAATTACCGGTTTTCCCAGTTTGTTGCCAGTTCGCCCAGGCAATGGATAGGACTTCCATATCCCACTAGTTTAATAGTCCCCTTTTACTCTGTTAACCTCGACCTATAAAATCCGCTCACCTTTTTACTTTTTTTGTTCTCTGACTTACACGCCATCCATAGCAGAAGTAAAGTTACACAGCAGGGAACCCCGGCACGCGCTTGTAGGCGTAAAGATGTACACATTGCGAAATCCAGGAACGCCCATGTCCCACCCCATCTGTGCGCATAGCAGCAAGTATGCACGTACGTGGGCATCTTTTAAAATATTGTCGGCACGTGCCTGCCCAACTTGTGCGCGTATCTCCTGGGTTTGGCAGACGCGGGGCCCTAAAAATTCACCTGTAAGGGTCTGCACAGCAAAAATTGTCATTTAGTTTACAATCTCATTTCCTATGAATGCTTTTTCATATTGGGGCGGATTTTCAAAGGGTTACGCGCGTAACCCTTTGAAAATCCCTCCTGCGCGAGCCGAGCCTATTTTGCATAGGCTCGGCAAGGAGCGCAAGCCCCGGGACGCGTGTATGTCCTGGTGCTTTGAAAAAGGGGCGGGGTGCCAGTCCAGGGGCGGGACCGAGGCCTCCGGCACGGCGGCCATGCCAGGGGAATCGCGCACCAGCAGCCGGCTGGCGTGCGCAAGTTACGCCTGCCAGAGGCAGGCGTAACTAGGACAAAGGTAGGGGGGGGATTTAGGTAGGGCTGGGGGGCGAGTTAGATAGGGGGGGGGGGGGGAGTGGAAGGAAAGTTCCCTCCGAGGCCGCTCCTATTTCGGAGTGGCCTCAGAGGGAATGGGGAAAGCCATTGGGGCTCCCCTAGGGCTCGGCGCACGCAAGGTACACAAGTGTTCACCCCCTTGCGCGCGCCGACCCCGGATTTTATAACATACGCGCGGCAGCGTGCGCATGCTATAAAATTGGGTGTAGATTTGTGCGTGCCGGGTTACGCGCACAAATCTATGCGCTCGCGTAATTCTGAATATCCGGTCCATTTTGTTTTGTTTTTTTAGTTTGGGGTTTTTGTTGTTTTAGAAAACAGAGCCCACTATCTGAAAATGCTTCACACTCTTTGCAAATAGCATGCACTATTCTCCGAAACCAAAAAGAAAAGTCTCTGACTGACCAGACAGACAGACACACACCAGACACACTGACCCTGGAGGCAGCCATTTCCCCAGAAAAAGTAATTTATTTTTTTTTTAAATAAAACCCTGGAAACAGGACCCAGCCCCTCCCCTTTGTTAAAAAAAAACATACCCCCCTTGGAATCGCCCCACCAGCCCTCACTATCCTGTTCATCCCCTCCCCCTCTCACCAAATTCCTGGATCCAGGAACAGCACTCTCTACTCTGGACTCGGTGGCTGCCATTTTTCAAAATAGCACCAGCCCTGTGCTCCTCCAATGGCAGCAGCAGCTGCAGTCACCTGATAGGAGCAAAGGGAATGATGACAGTCAGATCCAGGAGCAGAGGGATCGCTACTGGGCCCCCACTAGACCACCAGGCACAATTTGGTGAGTATACGGAAGGGTCAGGAAGGAGGGGCTAAGGAGTAAGGGGTGGGGCTTGAGATCCAGGGTTTTATTTTTAAAAACAACTTTTTTGGGTGGGAAAGGTGGTGGCAGGTGATGGGTCTCCAGTGACTCCTGGATTGCACAGTTTGTCAGGGGTACCTGTGCACACACAAACCCCCCCCCCAAAAAACAATAGAAAAAATCGCCAAAATTTGTGGGGGGGTGTTTCTATCGATTAGTTTAAAAAATGACGTGAAATGATAGAGACAATGTCAATGACATCGACTGTGTCGTTTCAAGTGACCGTACATCCCTACTGCTTATAAGAAACCGTAGTAATAACAAGTTACTGAAAGAAAAATCACCAGAACAAGCAGGAAGCAATCCATCCAATACTTCAGAGTGGTTTGATGCCTCTCATATCCCTGGACTCCCAAGCCATGCTAGGAGCAAAAACCCTCAGTCGTCGTTGGATATCTCTTGTAGGATCCCAAAATGGAGAAGATCCCTGCCAAGTGGAGATTCTTCAGTCAAGAAAAGGAGCTGAAATTCTAGAAAACGGAGGTGACACTTTGAGGAAATACAAGCATCACATCTCCCAAATGCAGAATATCTGAATGTAATTTGCTTTGAAGTGCCTGAAAGGCAGAATATAAATCTAAATAAATAAAAGAACATTGGACATTATCATATTGCTGAAATAGCAAGAGGCAATGATGACAGGTCAGTCGATAATGAAAGCCTTCACATGAACTTCCATCTATGACCGAAACTCATGGTGAAATCTCATTAGAACAAGACTAGAAACAAGCAGGAGCTACATCGATCAGTGAGTCATGACCCTCCCTACTCAGACAGACAAACTCTTCTTGCAGCAGTGCGCACCACTGAAGGGGTGATGTAGACCGCCCAGCGGGATAAGGGCGCGGAGGCTTCTACTTAAGAACTTTTATCCCACAACGGGATGAAAATGTGACAACTAGGGCCAAGAAAGGACCTGAAAATGATTAAATCAGAATGAGTGCTTCGTATCATTTATTACGCTGCTTAGTTGCCTTTCTAGCTTGTAAATCCAGGCAATGTATAACATTTGCAAAATACAAAATGTAATCTAATACACACAAATAAAGTCCTAAAGATGACATGGAGTGCTATAAAGTACAACTACAGACTCCACTGTGTCTAGGGAGAGGTACATTTAGCCGTCCCAGTCATTTTGAAATGATGGAGGCAATTAGGGATGTGAATCGTTTTTCAACGATTAAAATTATCGTCCGATAATGTTAATATCGTCTTAAATCGTTATAGAACACGATACAATAGAAATTCTAACGATTTATCGTTAAAAATCGTTAAATCGTGTTAGTGCGCACTAACGGGAGTTAGTGCGCACTAACTCGATTTAGTGCGCACTAACTGAAAATGATACAAATAAACACTTTCCAGGTCACTGAAGGTCAGTTAGGAATGAATATGTGTTCCTATTGGCTGGCTGCCCTCTTATCTATTGATGTTACCAAGGCTAACACTGAGGTAATGGTTGGGGGGATGTGAAATGGAAACAGTTGGAAGCTTGACAAAAAAAGTAATGTAATGATCAGCACTCACGTGACTAGAACTTGTTTGTTTATTATTTTTGTTAGCAGGCACCTGAAATGCTAGTGCATGTTGAATTTGCCAATCACTGTGCATTTTAGAAAGGTGGTCCTGGCTGGAACTGTACACAGTTCAAATATATGTAATTGATTGTTGGTAAGTGTATTTTTTAAGTAGCCACACTGGCACCAGTATGTTTACTTTTCCTCCTACTTAACTCACTAGCTCAGCTTTGTAAGAAGGGCTTCTCTGCTTGTGTGTTGTTTTTGTTTGGTGTGAGGAGAGCAGAAACATCAGATCTTTATTCAATCTACTACAGTCATCTCTTACAGTGCCCTATCCCTATTAATACCAGGAGTATTGTGATCTTCCTGCACACAGTGCCCTAACCCTGATACCAGTCTGAGACAGCTCCCTCCCTGCATTACTAGTGAGAGGCTGGCTTCACAGACAGGGGGGAGCTGCCTGACCCTCACTCCTGACTTACCCCATGTCCCAGCTAGTGAATGGTGTGTGGGTGAGGGGGGGGGGGGGAGGATGGTGAAGTCTGAGACAGCTCCCTCCCTGCATTACTAGTGAGAGGCTGGCTTCACAGACAGGGGGGAGCTGCCTGACCCTCACTCCTGACTTCCCCCATGTCCCAGCTAGTGAATGGTGTGTGGGTGAGGAGGGGGGGGAGGATGGTGAAGTCTGAGACAGCTCCCTCCCTGCATTACTAGTGAGAGGCTGGCTTCACAGACAGGGGGGAGCTGCCTGACCCTCACTCCTGACTTCCCCCATGTCCCAGCTAGTGAATGGTGTGTGGGTGAGGGGGGGGGGGGGAGGATGGTGAAGTCTGAGACAGCTCCCTCCCTGCATTACTAGTGAGAGGCTGGCTTCACAGACAGGGGGGAGCTGCCTGACCCTCACTCCTGACTTCCCCCATTACTGCATTACTGCCTGCATGGAGCGGCAGTAGCCACAGAGGCATTAACGGAGCGGGATGCCAGTGGCCGGTGGTAGGTGTCCACCTTCACAGAGTAGAAGGATGAAGGGCATCCATCTCCCAATTAAAAAAAGAAAAGAAAAAAAGAAAAAAAAACAGGGATGGGTTCATGGGCTTATAGGTATTACCAATTATTAGGCTTTTCAATATTTGATGATAGTTAATGTGACTTTCAAGGCATTCTTCACTTTCGGTGCATGTCCGGCATGACTCCTTGCTTCAATGACAGGGGAAAAGAAAAACTGATACTTCACACATTTCCAGCATTGCCCTCTGCTTCATGGCAGAGAGCTATGCTGCCGCTTACCCAACTAATCAAACTTAATATTTCACTTGGAAGCAGCTCCAGCACTGCTCTCTACATTAATGGTGGGGGTGAAAAGGGAATTAGAACATAAGGTTACTAAGAGCCAAGAGAAACAGTTAAGTATGAGAACAAATGTGTGAAGCTTGCTGGGCAGACTGGATGGACCGGTTGGTCTTCTTCTGCCGTCATTTCTATGTTTCTATGTTTCTATTACTAGTGAGAGGCTGGCTTCACAGACAGGGGGGAGCTGCCTGACCCTCACTCCTGACTTCCCCCATGTCCCAGCTAGTGAATGGTGTGTGGGTGAGGGGGGGGGGAGGATGGTGAAGGGTGAGACAGCTCCCTCCCTGCATTACTAGTGAGAGGCTGGCTTCACAGAGAGGGGGGAGCTGCCTGACCCTCACTCCTGACTTCCCCCATGTCCCAGCTAGTGAATGGTGTGTGGGTGAGGGGGGGGGGGAGGAGGATGGTGAAGTCTGAGACAGCTCCCTCCCTGCATTACTAGTGAGAGGCTGGCTTCACAGACAGGGGGGAGCTGCCTGACCCTCACTCCTGACTTCCCCCATGTCCCAGCTAGTGAATGGTGTGTGGGTGAGGGGGGGGGGGAGGATGGTGAAGTCTGAGACAGCTCCCTCCCTGCATTACTAGTGAGAGGCTGGCTTCACAGACAGGGGGGAGCTGCCTGACCCTCACTCCTGACTTCCCCCATGTCCCAGCTAGTGAATGGTGTGTGGGTGAGGGGGGGGGGGGGGAGGATGGTGAAGTCTGAGACAGCTCCCTCCCTGCATTACTAGTGAGAGGCTGGCTTCACAGACAGGGGGGAGCTGCCTGACCCTCACTCCTGACTTCCCCCATGTCCCAGCTAGTGAATGGTGTGTGGGTGAGGGGGGGGGGGGAGGATGGTGAAGTCTGAGACAGCTCCCTCCCTGCATTACTAGTGAGAGGCTGGCTTCACAGACAGGGGGGAGCTGCCTGACCCTCACTCCTGACTTCCCCCATGTCCCAGCTAGTGAATGGTGTGTGGGTGAGGGGGGGGGGGGGGAGGATGGTGAAGTCTGAGACAGCTCCCTCCCTGCATTACTAGTGAGAGGCTGGCTTCACAGACAGGGGGGAGCTGCCTGACCCTCACTCCTGACTTCCCCCATGTCCCAGCTAGTGAATGGTGTGTGGGTGAGGGGGGGGGGGGGGGAGGAGGATGGTGAAGTCTGAGACAGCTCCCTCCCTGCATTACTAGTGAGAGGCTGGCTTCACAGACAGGGGGGAGCTGCCTGACCCTCACTCAAGCAGAGAAGCCCTTCTTACAAAGCTGAGCTAGTGAGTTAAGTAGGAGGAAAAGTAAACATACTGGTGCCAGTGTGGCTACTTAAAAAATACACTTACCAACAATCAATTACATATATTTGAACTGTGTACAGTTCCAGCCAGGACCACCTTTCTAAAATGCACAGTGATTGGCAAATTCAACATGCACTAGCATTTCAGGTGCCTGCTAACAAAAATAATAAACAAACAAGTTCTAGTCACGTGAGTGCTGATCATTACATTACTTTTTTTGTCAAGCTTCCAACTGTTTCCATTTCACATCCCCCCAACCATTACCTCAGTGGTAACCTTGATAACATCAATAGATAAGAGCACAGCCAGCCAATAGGAATACATACATACATATTCATTCCTAAGTGACCTTTACTGACCTGGGAAGTGTGAACACTTTGTTTCATTTTCTGTTGGTGTTCATGAGTTTCCAGTTCCATTTCCCATCCCCCCAACCATCACCTCAGTGGTAACCTTGGTAACATCAATAGATAAGAGGGCAGCCAGCCAATAGGAACACATATTCATTCCTAACTGACCTTCAGTGACCTGGAAAGTGTCTATTTGTATCATTTTGAGTTAGTGCGCACTAACTCCCCGTTAGTGCGCACTAATCGGAAAAAACGATTTTTAACGATTTTTCAACGAAATAATCGTGCCAAACACGATTTTCTTCTCCTGCCACACGATTTCTATCGTTAAGACGATATGGAAAACGATTCACATCTCTAGAGGCAATGCATTCAAATATACCTCATAAATATTCATTGTGGATATCCTGGACTGGCGTTGCTGACCCCTGGGATAAATTATCAAAAACATATTCACCAGAAAATTGAATTATTCGAAAGTATGATGTGAAAGCAGCAGATCTTCACAGGGAACTGCAAGAAACGTACCTGGAGCAAATTCAAAGGATGGATGAAGAGAAAAAGACAAAATATATGGATTAAAATGATCAAGTCATGCAGAGTACATGGCATTTGGTTTATCAGATCAATGTGTCTGTATACTGCGGCAAGGAGAAGAATCTGCCACATGTGGATGACCTGCTAGTAGTAACAACAGGTGACGAGTTTCTACAAGAAGGAAAGACTTTTCTTTTTTTTTTTCTAGAGACCAAGAATGAACTAAAAGAATTTGGAGAGCTCAGATGTTTGTTTGGCATTGATGTAGAGAGAAATGCAGAAAAAAAAATTGTCACAGTCAAAAGAACTATACTGAACAAAACACATTTTGGAATATGACTCGAAGCTAGTATTAATGCCTGTCGACCAAACCCCTTCAGAAGAATAAGAATCAATTCTGTGTGCAAAGATTTGGACTCATTAAACAAGAGAACTATAGCAAATCACATTCGTGCGAGTGAGAGGGTGCTGGAAACACACTTCACGTCACTGGATAGGGGCATGGGGTGGTGCTGCTGCCATGTGACTAACCCTCTAATCTGCCGCCCCATCCTGACCTCATCAGCAAAGGCCAGGCTTGAAAGGTGTCCTGTAATATATGCTAACGTGCGCAATACTGAGCCGACCTTTGATGATCTCGGGCTGTGGGAGTCGTTCAGAGTGCTGGCAGCCCAGAGCAGGAACAGAGCTGGTGCCAGCAATTAGGGACAGCTGAAGGCAATCTGCTTCCTGGGGCAAGGGATGGGATGAAATCCCTGCTAAGAAACCCAAAAGGGCAGGCCCTCAGCATCTCACCATTCCAAAAAATAATAATTCTGGTATCACCTCAGTAACAGCTACACAAACACCTTCTACTGCAAGAAATTTTGTGAAAACAGCACAAAACCCTTCAAAAAAAGGACATTCTGAACTTAACTAGCAAACCTGCCATAGCAGCATAGCAAACTAAGTCCTAGAACTCAAATAGCAGCAGGTGTACTGGTGTTCTAGGGCCTATAGTAATAGGTGAAAGGCTGCCTCTTCCCAGGTACAAATTGCTAGGGAAGCCCGCATGGTTTGGTTCAAGCATCTGCAGTTAGAGCTGCACGGGGCTGCAGATGTTCGAACCCTGCAGGAATGATTGGGGCAGCAGGCTAGGAGCCCGCTGCCGCTTCTTGTCAGCTTGGGTAAGTCGCCTTGCCCTGCACGGCCTGGGGTACAAACTTTACTAAAGGTTTTCTCCCATGCTGTATCTATGAGACCCTTAGCTTGTGAGTCCTCTGGAAATGGGGAAATAACCACGGCACCTGCAGGTAATCACTTTGAAGTGCCAAAAAGTGGAATATAAACTGGTAATAAAGAGCCCTCCACAGATACAGAGGGAATGTTTTCACTGCGGGGCTGCAGGAGGGGGGAGATGCCCGTATTTAAGCAGGAACGCGATGACTTAGAAGTGCCAGTCGGAGCAGGGGATGAATGGGACTTGGAAGACCGAGGAAAACAGGATGCAGGGATTGGTGACCGCATCCAAAGTCTATAGTGCATGGCACACCCCTTTTTAAAGCTGCTGGTGCCTTCGTGCGCACCGTTGTGCCCTATGGATGCTATGCCTCTGGTGCTGGATTGTACTGAGTGGCTACTACTTAACTGTTTTGAGCAACTGGGGCTTCCATACTGCTGCGTAAGTGCGCTTGCTTGCTTGCTTCCTGTTTCTGTACGAGTTGAGGTGCTGACTACTTACAGCTCCTTTTTGCCTTGTTAATAAAAGCAGTGCTGGCTTTTCTGTTCTTGCAAAGAAGAAACCACCTTGGCTTATTTGTTTTCCCTTTAGAAGGCTTTTTCTTTTCAGTACTAACTCTGTAATGCCACAAAGCTTAAACAATTTAACAGAAATAAGCACAGATAAGCTATTCCTCGTACCTTGAAAGAAAGTAATCTAGTATAGAAATTCAGCTAAATTATAGATGCCAGCCCCTGTCTTTTTTATAGTAGTCGTCTCATTAACTAAACTCTGTCGGTAGTGCTAGTTTTGAAAGAACTTGGCGTTATCTGTTGTTACCGTAGAAGACTCAGTTTGATTTCATTTTGTATTACAAACCTCCTACCATTTTTTTAGGTTTGCCAGGAACGTCTGGACCCCCTGGTGCTCCAGGGCCACAAGGAAGGGCTGGTCTAGATGGCAAGCCAGGGTTGCCTGGTCTTTCAGGCCAAAAGGTTAGAAAATTGTTGGGGGATATTTATTTATTTTTCCATCATGTACTTAGAGTGCCTGAATGTAGCCATCTCTTGCTTTTAAAGGTGCGATTCTGCTGCTGGCCTCCAAACAATGCTCGCTCCTTTTATTCTTTTGTGGGGATGTTTAGTTCTCGCAGTCCTACGTTTCTTTTACTCCCGTTAACCATTCGGCGTGAATGATGCATATCATGTTAAGTCCCTTCCTTCGTGCTTGGCGAGGATGGGTGATCGTTGCGTGACTCTGCTGCTTTAATTTAAAACAGCATTTTCCAAAAACAAGTCCAGTAGATTGCCTCGCACGCTCTCCTCCTCCCCCCCCCCCCCCCACGGTGCTGCGGGGGGTGGGCGAGCTTTGGGGCTCATGGTCCCGTACTGCCTGCCGAGCCAGTGCTGTGGTGGAGAAAGCCATCGGGGTGGGGAGGCGAAACGGGGAAGGGGGGGAGGAGAGGAAATGGGTGATGAGGTTAGATGGGAAAGGGGTGATGGAGGGTGAGAAGGAAAGGCATGGGGGAGACGGAGAAACGATGAGAGACAGAACGAGGAAAAGAAATCTGAAAACAGGCCAGATGGAAACCAAAAACAGTATGGTGGGGAAGAAAGGGTCATTTGCAACCTAAATACCATCTTAAATGGCTAATTATTTTCCAATTTTGTGATATTTTACTTGTTAAATGGGCAGTGTAGCCACTCACGTTTCACTGACGTGCTCTTGCTAGCTCCATCTCCTGCAAAACCTTTGGTACATTTTTGGGGGTAGGAGGGTGTTGGGGGCTCTGTGTCCAGTCTCCTCAGACCTTGCCTCTCTATGAAAGTGACTTGTGCTTGTGTTTTTGTTTTCTCTCCCAGCTTCATTAACCCACCCTCAGAAATGGTGGAATGACTTTCCTTTTTCAGTTTGAGGCTGTGGCGGTTTTCTTATTAATCTGCATCCTTATTTTGTTTTCATAGGGTGAGCCTGGATTTGGTCTCCCGGGACCTGTAGGGCCTCCAGGTCCTCCAGGTTTGAAAGGATCTCCAGGGTCAAAAGGTCAGCCTGGCTTCCCAGGAAACCCTGGCCTTCCAGGGCGTCTGGGGGTTGATGGGCTGCCAGGACCAAAAGGTAAAGAACTGACGCGACAGCGCTGTAATATAATCCCCATTCAGAAAGGGCGACTAGTCTTTATTTTTAGTTATTTAAGTGTTTTTATATTCCGATAACCATATGCACATCGTATCGGTTTACACAGAACGTGTAACAATGATAGAAAGAAATGCATTGAACAATTTGGTTATATGGTAAACAGAGAAAAAAGCATAACATTATAAGAGGAGCGAACATAACTGTTGATTTAAGCATATATATATATATTGGATACTATATACACTGTTTGAATATTTGGTAACAAGGTGTGTTTGTAGTGTGTTGTATCTCATTAAAACTAGAGGGTAGATGGCTGTTGACATAATATATATGTAAAGTAGTAAGGCACGTGTAGAGAGCGGTTAATAACATTAATGGTAGGGGGTGGATTTCTATGGGTGTTGGTGGGTATTAGGGGTAGGCTAGCTTGAACAGCCAAGTTTTCAGTTTTTTTTTAAATTTGTGTATGCAGGGTTCGATGCGTAGGTCGGGAGGCATAGAGTTCCAGTTGATGGGCCCTGCTGTTGAGGGTGCTCTGTCCCTAGTGGAGGATCGTTGGGTAGTTTTAGGAGAGGGGATGTGAAGGGTTTCTTCGTAGGCAGATCTGGTTGGCTTGTTGGAGGTATTGAGGTGTAAGGAGTTATTTAGCCAGTTGATGTGCTGGTTGTGTAAGGTTTTGTAAGGAATTCTAGATGAGATCGGGAGCCAGTGTAGGTCTCTTTGGATGGGTGTGATGTGGTCTTTTCTCTGGGTATTGGTGAGTATTCTGGCAGTGGCGTTCTGTAATAGCTGGAGGGGTTTGATGGAGGTGGGGAGGCCTGATAGGAGAGCGTTACAGTAGTCTATCTTAGTCACAGCCACCAGCTTCCTGCAGCAGCTTTTTCAAAGTTCTGCAGCGATTACTTGGCACATTTGCATAATTTTGCATAAAGTTGCTCATCTCTTGTTAGGCAAAAAAAAAAACCTTTTACTTTGTTTTTCAGCGAAGGAACCACTCGCCATTCAGAACTGAGTTTTGAACGGGGATTGGTCTGTTCACCTCAGTGTGAAGTGAATAAATGAATATTAAGTTCTGGGAGCCATTTAATATTCAGCCCAGCAAAAGGGGCCGTTCTCCTCCTGCCGGGCTTTAGGGACCTTTGCGGGGGAGGGGGGTGTGGCGTGGGAGATTTGGGCCCCCCACTTTTTTTTTTTTTTTTAGTTAGGGGGATGGGGACAGAATCAGAGCGCTCCTGGTCTGCTACTCTCCTTATCAAGGAGGGGTATCCAAATGGCACTGACCCACGTTTTTGTTAATCTGTATCATCCAGATAACTTTAGGGCAGCTTATTGGCTACCAGAGTTATTCGGATAACGTTTGTCTGGCTAACGGTGAATATCAGTAATAACCACACAAAATGAAAACACCCTCCAAGACTGCGCCCAGTGCCGCACGTTTCTGTCAGGTAAATTCTGTGAGGCTTAGCCATTTGCCCAGACAAACTTTAGCTGGGAGGTGGGTGGAAAACTTCAAACACCAGGTTTTGTCCCAGTAGCTCTAAACGTTAGCTTCCTCTATACCACATTACAGGGTGGGGGAGCTTCACTATGGGGTAGAATTTTTTATAAATACGCAGGCGCTACCCGGTGCAGACACACGGATGCGCAATTTTATAACATGCGCGCACCAGTCCAATTGAGCGGACTGGGAGGGAACTTCCCTACCCCCTACCCTACCCGCCCTTCCCATTCCCCTCTTGAACCCCTAAATTTATTTTACTTTTTTTTTTTTTGGCACAAGTGGGCCATCAGGAGGCAAATGACACTAAATGTTGGTAGAGGTGGGATTTCCTGCGATAGGAGTGGCAGTAATTGTTAGATGGGCTTTTCATTTTAAGAGAATATTATTGTGATTTGAATATGCAACCTTAAAACCACTGCAGTTACTTCAGAATGCCGCTGCCAGAATCCTGACTGGGAAAAGAAAATCTGCCACATAACCCCCATACTCAACAATTTACATTGGCTACTGGTAGAAAAAAGAATAGAGTTCAAAGTTCTTACAATTCTACACAAGACAATTCATAAAGTAGACAACACAGCCCTGGACAATATCATACATATACATAGGTCACTATGTACGACAAGGTCAACAAGTAAACTTCATCTAGATGTTCCATCACTACCACAAGCCAAATTGTCCTCCACAAGAAACAGAGCCATCTCCATCATTGGCCCGAAATTATGGAACTCGTTACCTCATCACCTGAGCTCTCAAGAAAACATTAAATCTTTTAAAAAAGATCTTAAAACTTGGCTACTCAGCCAAACACTCAAAGACAGCATAGGATAAGTCTACAGACCACACCCATTGCGTGTCCCACCTTGGCCATGCAATCTCCCTCCAACGACTACCTCTCTGACTCACAGAAACCTTCTCGATGTTTTTCTCTGTATCAGCTGTCCCCTTACATGATTTGAGCACAGGTATATACCTAACTATATTGTATATATTGATTGGTATTAAGTTATTGTTCAGAACCAGTTTCTGGTTTTCTGTTAAATGCTTTAAATGTAACAGGTTGTTGTAAATGTAAACTGGAGTGAAGGCAATTTCTGCTATACCTCGGTATATAAAAAAAAATGCTAAATAAATAAATATGCGCAATGCTGTACAGAAAAGAGTACAAACAAGAGAGAGTCCCTACTGCTTGGAGTTTACAATCTTGTCAAGACAGACGAGACACAAAGACAAGAAACAAATAAGAAGCTTTAAGTCAAATCGGTGAGACCGTGACTGAGAAGGACTAAAGAAGAGAGATCATTGCCTGATGCTAACCGCTATCTTCAAACAAGTTTAGGGATATAAAATGTGCCACTCCCAAGAAACATGAAGGAAGAAGACAGTCTTCCAAGGGGCCATGTGTGTTCATGGTTAATGAGAAAGTAATTCCTCATGGCCTAATATCAGCCTTGTTGCATTTCATGTAACTATAGCAAAAAAGACATACCATTGTACATGCATCAGAGATGGGATAAGATTCAGGACTACAAAACTGAAGCAATGCTGTAGGTCAGATTGGACAACTGGTCAAGCTGTAGAGCTCCTGTCTGCTTCCTGAAGCCGAGTGTCCCAGAACAGTAATGCTCTCCTCTGACAAAGACGGAATAGAATTGATATCCAAGGCAGGTAACCGTGGTCCTTGAGTGCCTCAAACAGAGCTGATTTTCAGGATGTCCACAGCAGTTTCCCGTGCTGGCCCAGCTTTCTGGAACTTGCTTCTTAAGGAGTTGAGAGTCCGGAAGAATTACTTGACGTTCAGCAAGTTTGTTAAAGTTTGGCTATTCACCCCGGCCTTCTAACTGTAGTTGGGGAAGGAGGGAGAGGGTAAATAATGATGCTAATTAGGCTATTATTATAGATGAGGTTTGGTTTGGGTCATGATGGACTTGTGTAAAATATTTTCTGTGGGTGTTTGATTTTGTATTTATCTGGATGATTAGGTTTATGTATTATATTTAATTTTGTATTTTTATTCTGGGCTTTGGTATTTATTTTATGTTATGTGCTCTTGCCTTGGGCTTTTGGGGAGAGGCAAGTTGTAAATGTGAAAATAAATGCATTTGTATAAACCGCTTGGAGAAGCCATTTGGAAAGCAGCTGAATATTTTCCTTGCAGCTGAGCGTCCGTACATTTGCAGTAGGGGCCGGGTGCAATTGGTATGTGACTTAATCTTTCTTGCAGAAGGAGGCAGCTTCATTTTGTTTTCTGTATTCTTTCTATGTGAATGTGAATATTTATATGTAACCCTTTTTCAGGGAATAGCGATGATTCCAAACGACCATAAAATAATTTCTTTACGTGGGCTAGCTCCTCAGTGCTTTCCCCAACTCTTGTGTTTCCCTGGGCCAGGGGTGGGGGGGAGGATAACCTTCTGTGTGTGTTACCCTTGCTCTTCAAGACAGGTAGCTGACAAAATAGGCAGGATTCACTGGGTGGCTGTTCAAGATAATTTTTACTGATACTGATGGGAGGGAAATCAATAAAGTGAATAACTAAAATGTCCAAATACGTCCATATTCCTTGTCTTTAGTGTAGTACAAGTTTATTTGATGTATTCCTCTGTGGAAGTGTCCCCAGTTACAGAAACTTGGAACTTGTAATCCATCCATGATGTGGCATGAACGTCTGTCCCAAGGGGTTGGGATATCCTAGCCTGGGCAGAAGTCCCTTTTCCCAACAGAACCCGATTCCAGAAGGGCTCTCCCGATCTTCACCCGCCCGTGTCCTGGTTCTCAGGCTGGAAACTCCGGTCGGGGGTCTCCCGATGGTCTTCTTCTCCAACTGCTCTTCAAAAGAAAAGGTCACTGACTCTCCTGAGGGAAGGGCCAATTCTGGAACCGATATTACAGTCCAGATCTGGGCAGGGAAGGGGGCAGCAAAAATACTTCCTTCCCCAAAAAAAGGAAAGTTCAATCTGGCAAAAACACTCGATCTAAATCCCAGGTCTGTACGGCCTCCTCTTACAGAAATGAAGGAGAGTACGGATCCCCTCCCGCGCCTCTGGAGAGGGGGTTACGGGAATGAAGGAGAGTACGGATTCCCTCCCGCGCCTCTGGAGAGGGGGTTACGGGAATGAAGGAGAGTATGGATTCCCTCCCGCGCCTCTGGAGAGGGGGTTACGGGAATGAAGGAGAGTACGGATCCCCTCCCGCGCCTCTGGAGAGGGGGATACGGGAATGAAGGAGAGTACGGATCCCCACCCGCCCCTCTGGAGAGGGGGTTACGGGAATGAAGGAGAGTACGGACCCCTCTCGCCCCTCTGGAGAGGGGGTTACGGGAATGAAGGAGAGTACGGATCCCCTCCCGCCCCTCTGGAGAGGGGGTTACGGGAATGAAGGAGAGTACGGATCCCCTCCCGCCCCTCTGGAGAGGGGGTTACGGGAATGAAGGAGAGTACGGATCCCCTCCCGCCCCTCTGGAGAGGGGGTTACGGGAATGAAGGAGAGTGCGGACCCCTCCCGCGCCTCTGGAGAGAGGGTTACGGGAATGAAGGAGAGTACGGACCCCTCCCGCCCCTCTGGAGAGGGGGTTACGGGAATGAAAGAAAGTACGGACCCCTCCCACGCCTCTGGAGAGGGGGTTACGGGAATGAAGGAGAGTACGGACCCCTCCCGCGCCTCTGGAGAGGGGGTTACAGGCTACCAGAAGGTGCAGGTCAGAACCAGCAAAAATCCTAAATCTCTGATATAAAAATAGAACCCCCCCCCCTCTCTAAATTCCTTTTCCCTGCTGTCCGTCTCCTCTCTATGCTTTGCTAGAGAGCAGAGGTCGTTCCTTCCTGCCTCTTTATCACATGGCATGGTCTAACCCCCCCATGCCTGCCTCTTCCTGCAGACGTCTGGGGCAGGTGCAGTACTGAATGGCACCGCCTGTAATACTGAGGACTGGAATAAGGGCTGGGGAGTGGGCCCCAAGGTCTCTTCATGTATTTTAATGTTTGTAATTTCAGTTTACATTCCTATGTAGGATGAAGGGTGTTTCTAATTGTATGGCAGGGCCTTGGCCTTAAGGGTCCACTTTTACTGCTCTTTCTTCAGTGCATCACCTAACTTTGCTCACCGTATGGAGTTTGAATGAATCTGTAAAACTTTTTTATAAAAATATCTTGAGGCGCATGTGATGGGACATCAAAAGTTTTCATTGTATAAAAATAATGCACAATGTGTTTTTAGGTGATCCTGGACTAAATGGACACACGGGTTTGCCAGGACCACCAGGGACTCCTGGAATTGGTGGCATTGGCCCTCCAGGACCGATTGGCCCTCCGGGACCTGCCGGCACCCCAGGTAACACTCAGCCTCTGATCCTTTTATGTGTCTCAGTGAACCAGGACGGGGAGCTGCTTCCAGAGGGCGAAAAACAGTCAAAAGTAACTTCAGTGCAAGGAAATTTGGGGGAAGGGTTCGTTTCTGAATTGTGTTTACTTGACTATTAACGGCGTACGGCTCACTTTACGCCTCTTTCATATTTTTATTTTCTTTTATGGAAACAGCTGCATTTACAAAAATACAGATTCTGTTCTGCCGCCTCTCCTAGCGCTGATCTACTAAGGCTTTCCTCTCATTTTGGGTCTCTTAGTAAATCGGGATCGAGCTGAGAGCCTGGACCCTATTTACTAAGCGTTTTTACCCCAGATCCAGAATGGGAGGCTGCCTTTGGTAAGCCCGCCCCTAGATAAGGGAAAACGCCAGTATAAAATAGGATCGGCACGGGCCCCTGAAAGCTTTCTTTCCTGCTTTATTCATTCGGATGAAACTAATTATTAAACGTTCAGTAGCTTCGAGCTGGTGATCCAGTCGTTTGGGCACAGGGATGGAAATGGGGGCCAAAGCTTGCAGTTTGTGCTGGGCCCTGTAACAGAAGTGCAGGCCGTAGAGCCCGGGCATGAGATAAATGTTAGTGCCCAGCGGTGCTGACGCTGCAAAACCTTCTTCAGTGAGCTCTGCCCCAAGACCCTGCAGGAAAATGCATAATATGTTCAGCCTCCGGCCATTCACGTTTGCTTCCTCCTTTGTGGGAGATTCTTGAAAGCAACTGTTAAAATATTTGGGGATTTTTATTAATTTGCTCGGATAAGAGGAAGGAACTGATGGGAATGGGTTTTTTTTTTCCTGCTGAATGTTAATCGTAAGAACAGCTTTGTTTCAGGCAAAGAGTGAAGGAAAGTACACGTCTGCTTCCTTTCCGTGGTGTATTTTTTATTCTCCCCATAAAAATCGTGACGGCAGTAAACGTGTGTGAAAAGTGCTGCAGGACGTTTGTTGGGAAGAGACTTAAACTTTGGGCCACGGGGAGGAGCTGCAGACTTGAATAACAAAAGATGCCCTCAGAAAGCTGCCAGCAAACCCTAACTTTTTTATTTTCTTGGCCCGCCTTTGCCCCAAACTGACTCCCAACCGTTGGTGGTCTTCAAGAAATAATGATGCCTGGCCTCCCCTGATCTTCCGGTTTCCCCTGTCCATTGTGATTAAACATCACGAAGCTCAGTGTGTAGCTGTGCATTGTCCCCTGAGTTTTTAAAGCAAACTTCTGCCCGTGAGTTCACCGTGAAGGTTCACGGGTCAGCAGCCTGTCTTGTGCACTGAGTTATGCTTACTCTTTGGGAGGGGTAACTTATGCGTATAACTTATTAAAATCAGACACATGCAGAAAAGTTCCATCTTCTTCTCCCTCCCAGAACGCCTTTCGTCTATAAGTATGCGTGCAGCTGAGATTTAGGTGCCCTGAGACCTGGGCTGCTTTATAACAATCCGTTGCGGTATAAAATGCAGTTTTATGCATGTGAATAGCTTTGAAACTTGTGCTCTGAAGCAGACTAAAGGCTAATTTAGCTGGTTATAATTAAAAACTAGCTAAGTGAACTGGATATCTTAACTCCTTCCCAGAATGCCTCTTTTTTTTTTTTTTTTTCAAATTTAGTTAGATTTTAGCTGGATTGGGGTCTGAATATGCAAAACCTTGCCATTTTAGATGGCAAACTTGTAAGTTATTCGTCTGTAAATGCAATGAATATTGACCTCAGAGTCTCGGAGAGGCACATCAGAGTGATGCAACGAATGGTACTTCAGGAAGATATCTGAAGCGCTCTTTTTATACCATATGCCAGGGATGGGTCATGCAAATAAACAAAATAAACTTTTAGATGTCTACTATGAATTAATACGTTAAAGAAAAGCAACCTTCTGTCTCAACCTGGTGTTAATTTGTTCTTACATCCTAAAAAATGTCAGGTTCTTAGAAAATATATGTTGCTTAAGTTCTAATTTTATTATGGGCTAGATCATCGTGCTACCAGAAATGCGTTTGCTAAAATGTGCGTAGCATTGTGTTCATGAAATGAGATGGTTGTGAGCAAGCTTCTGTGCACCAGCATTGACTTTCTCCCACACCTTCTGCAGAGGCACTGGTTGATTACCACATTGATTACATTAATTAGGATGAAGCATTTGATGAGTTTTTCTAATTAGAGCACTTTCATGCACCCATGATTTACAGCACAGATTGTCAAATTTATAATACCAAAATCATTTCACGTCATCCCACCCGACTGTTACTATTGCATGAACCTTTTGCAGCTTCCACTCAAAATCTAGGAGACGGCCTATGCCACAGTTGCCCTGTTCTCAAATGATCGTTGCTGTTAGCTGTTCCACTGAAGGACTAGTGTTTGAGAGAGCTGGTTACTAACAGCATGCCACGCTTGATCTGTTGTGCATGGCCGAGATGTTGACTAATGCTCACTGATCTGGCCGTTCTGCCTTCTGTCACTTTGATTCGGCATCCGGTGGTCCGGAATCAGCATGGATTAATCTCTCTTGCAGCGCCTTTGAAAACTCTCATTTGTTCAATGCAAATGGAATATTGCAAAGTATTCCTGGAGACCCTTGCTTCACTAATAAGACTTCATCATTTTAGATTCCAAATTCTCCCTGTCAGATGAATTTATTCCAAATTCGGAAGCAGTGTTGCAAAGGTCTTTAGCATTTTGACATTGCTGGTTATAGAAGGGGGCGTGGGTTCTATGGGAGAGGGGTGAGAGGTAATTTCTCTCTGCCGCGATCGTGGCTTCGTTTCCTAGGAAGCTGTCCGTCTCATACAAGTCAGAGGGTCTTGGTTTGTTTTTTTTTGCTATGATTGTCTGAGCAGTCATCGTGTGCTCAGATCTCATCCCTTCTGTATAGGGAGCGCTTCATGTCATAGTGTTACCCTCTTAATCTTGTATGAGGCTCACAGCATTCCTGGCCTTTGAAACAGCAGTACCGCTTCATTGACGCACTGACCAGTTTCGTGCAGCGGTTCCTCAGTCTTCAGGGGTTTCTGCTTTTCACTGGTCCCAGGAGGCACTGGTATTGGGTTGCAGCTCAAGCTGCATTTCCACGGTCACTGCGCCTTAGGTTATTCGGACTGCGCATACTGTAGGATAAGGACTGAAAATTGGACACTTCAGCTGCAGTGGTTTGTTTTTTTTTAAATCTCGCCAGCGAAAAGTAACCCCCAATAAAGGGGGTGGGGGTGGATTTAATTGCTGTTGCTTGAAGAAGGGTCTCAGATATTGGGTAAGAAGTGGCATAGTGGCCCCCTAATTGGATCGGTTGTGGGAGTAACCATGAGATGGGAAAGACCCATCAAGCACAGAAAATTCCTTCGAGTACTGCTGCTTCAAAGTAGCTGGAAGGGTTTCCTTTCCGGTCTCCGTAGGACTGTGTTTCTCGGTGGGAACCGTTTCTTTGAGTGCATTCTTGTTCTAACCCTCGTGTGCTTACTTTTTTCTAACACAATCTCGCCCTGATGCCCTTACTTGCAACTCATAATGGCGTCAACTTGCCGATGGGCCTTAAACCTGCTGATCTTTCACCCTCAGGTCGACCAGGTACTGTGGTTTTTCTGCCAGAGCAATTTTTTTCTTTGTGCAAAAATCTATTGAATGTATTGAGGAAAAAGAGGGAATTTGCAGTAAGTGCCTGAGCAGCTGGAGCTGCGCTCAAGTCAAGATCACACAAAAGAGCATCAAGTAACCCAGGATTATTTCCATTCAGATTTCCCAAGCCTGCTTGTCAGATTTGTGTTGTCTTTCAATATAGTCCTCTCCCTGCCCCCACCTATCCCATTCACAATAAGGTATATATACTTCAACAATCTGAATAGTATGCAGCCTGACACGTCGAGATAAGAGGGGGTCCCAGGACTCCAGTAACAGCGCTGAGCCTAAGGCGGGGGGTGGCAGACGGGTTCTGCTCTGGCGGTAGTGGCGCTGAGCGCGGGAGCGATTGATCATACATCGTGGAGCGTCGCTCACAGGTTGACCGCTCACATAACATTTTTCTTTGTGCTATACCCAGAAATTCAATGCTGCTACTGGCGCTGAAAAATTGTTGGTTTAAAAAGATTGTTGCTGACATGAAAAAAAAAACCCTAATCGCTTCTTGGCGAGAGCATGGGTGCTGAGAATAAGGCGCTTGGGAGGGACAAGGCCCTAGTGGGTGGGGAGGAGGTGGAAAATCAGAGATGAAGGGAAGGGAAACACCCCCCCCCCCCCCCCAAAAAAAGTATCAGGCTTAGCTGTAAGAACGTCACCTCATGCATTCTTGCCATGCGCGAGTGCTGCGCAGTTGAGATCCTGAGAATGCGCAGGACGATAGAATCCCAACGCGGGTTCCATTTCACGTTCTCTTGAATTTTACCATCGCTTGGTAACCTCTAAATTCCTGTTCCAATCTGGTGAAGTTTTGTGCTTAAAAACAAATCCCGTATTTGCTCTTTTCCACAGGCATCCGATTATTTGCCTGTGCTTTCTGTCATGGCCATGCCGCTCAGTACTTGCGTGGTTAATGAACTGCGCAGGGTTACTCGGGGACAGGTTCCAGCTTTTACCATCCATTCCCTGACGTGGTTGTGATTTAGTGTGATTGTTTGAACGTGAGTGGGAGTGAGGTTGAAATTTTGGGTTTCAGAACTGGGCATTTCCGTGTGTGGGGCACAGTTACCAGCGCGTGTAATTCGATCTTTGTCCATTTCCACTGTTCCTGACCCTGGGGTTTAGAGTTTAGAGGTCAGTGTAGGCCGGAGGGGCTTGTGTCATGCCTTCAGTGACTTTTTGGAGGAAGGAAGGAGGCTGATCTGTATCTCTTGAGCAATAGACCACAATATCTACCTTCTCAAGTCATAAAATGCATATTTGTGCATTCTTTCATCTATCAATTAAAGCATTTATGGGAATAAAATGATACAAAGACTTTTTTTTTTTTTTTTTGCTTAACTGGATGAAATGAATTCTCCCCTTCCCAGGAGCATTAAGGATTTAGTTTCAGGCCTAGCAGGTCATTACTGGTCAGTCCATGAGCTGCAGCAGATCATTACTGTAAAAACATAATTAAAAATGAGCCAAAGATAGTAATGGTTTCATTGGTCATTTCCAGACGGTTCAGTCCAACATCAGGATGTGGCCCATTACTACTTTACTTTTCCTAGTTCATAATCTCATGACCAAGTTACGCTCTGCTTCTTGGTTTTGTTTTTTCCCTCTATTGAATACGCTTAGCACCTCTGCACCGGCTTTCCTTTTAGATCTACCAGTATGTGTAAAACAGAGATACTCCGGGTATGTTTGAAACTATCAGATGATTAAAATTGCAAGAGAGAATGCAGCTGTGGTAGCAGTGGTCCTACCTGGAAGGCTGAGAAGGGAGAGCCAGGGCCTCGGGAAACGCAGCCTCTCTCGCCCCTAGCTCCACTCACCGAACAATAAATGCGATGCATACTGACACAGCTTTCTTACACCTCTGCTCTCTCAGGTCCCAGGTATGAGGCAGCTGGAGTGCAGATTGAGGGCAGTGCTCATATGTGCCCCTTTTCTGGGGGGGGGGGGACGGGGGGACTGCTAGATCACTTGGGATCTAACCCCTAGTAGGAGCTCAGGCACCATGGAGCCATTTGCAACTTTCCCATTCTCTCCCAGCTCATCTAGCCCGGCCATTGCAGTCACAGTTCCCAGCCAGGGGCCACAGACCTCCATTAATGCAGTAATGCGGGCCCCGAGTCTGGCTGCTAAGTATCACTGTTGAGCCACATGGTCTATGAACATTGCGCCTTCAGCATTCCTGGCTGGCCCAAGAAGCAGAGTGTAGGTCCTCCTAATTATAGCACGCAACGCTTCCACTGAGCCACGGGGCTGGCTCTGTCCATGTGGTGCTGGAAAGTCACACACCCAAAAGAACATCAGGCACTAGCAACATTGCACTCAACCAGCAGCTTTCTTTTCTGTAGGGGTTAACAGAAGCTCCTCATTTTGCTTGAGTCTGATGAGAACCTTCCTTTCCCACGGGGGCAGTGCCTAAATAATGTTCCATTACAATCTAGGATTCCAGGGACTTTCGGGTGAAAAAGGTGACCCTGGTCCTCCTGGATTTGCGGTCCCCGGTCTTCCAGGTGACAGAGGGAGTCCAGGATCGCCTGGAGAGCGGGGATTCCCAGGCCCTCTGGGTCCTCCAGGACCGTCGGGTCGAGATGGATCACCAGGACTTCCAGGTGCGTTTGTACAAGTTGAAAGCAAGACACGGTTATGATCTTGCTACTTACGAGGTCATTACTAACACAGAACGGTAAAACCATACAGTGTACTTGCATAACGATTTCCTATGTATTTGAAGTTTTAATTGATAGCTTTATATATTTTTAAATTCTGAATAAAAGATCAGGATAAGAAGGACCTCAGACGTTGCCAATGTGAAGGATCTGGATCAGGCATTGTATTTTGTGACAGGTTTCAGGATGCAGATTAGGCTGTTTTATACATTAGCATAAAGACTGGGGAAAATCAGCAATTCATCTTTAACTTAAAAGTGATTATACTTTTTCAATTAGGTGCTAAAGGTGAAATGGGTGTGATGGGACCTCCGGGTCTGGTGGGCCCACCTGGAATTCCGGGCAATTCTGGCTTTCCGGGTTCTAAAGGTAAAATTTTGTTTCACTACGTCAACCTATCTGTTTAGGAAATAGCAGTGACTTAATGCGGGAATATCAAAGTAGGTTCTCCCGACTTACCCACTCGCTCGTACTATATCTGTTCAACCGTTGTGGCCTTTTGCCTGTCTAGGTTTTTTTTTTACTGAAAATACTGAGAGCTAATATTCCATGTTTTGTCATGGGAATATTCCAGGTATCGATGGTGTGCCAGGACAGCCTGGCCTGCCTGGTGCTAGTGGCCCGAAAGGTGCTAAAGGTGAACCTGGCATACAGGGTCTTCCAGGAATCGTTGATCCAGGGACGCTGGGATCGAAAGGAGAAAAAGGAGAGCCAGGTGCACCAGGTGAGATGACATGTACTGCTCTGCACAAAGGATTAAAAGAAATAGAATTTAAGATAAACATCAAACTCAAGTGGCAGCTGAACTGCCTTAACTCCAGACACATATTCATGAACAATGTTCAGAAGAAGCAAGTAAAGTGCATGTTAATGCCGAGGGTAAAATGCACACACAAAAGTACATGCGATAATGTGGATAGTAATACAAAAACTTTACTACATCTCCCAGAGGTGTAGTTAGATTGTTTTGCATTTAATAAATTTATGTAACATTTTGCAGGTGTTAACATGTATTTTTTTTTTGCTGTGCTAATAGTTGTTTAGTGTAATGTTGCATCTTATTACCAAAATATATAAATGAGTAACACCCCAGTGAATTTTAAATTTTGCAAATTATTAAATTATTAATGACAATTCTCTGCTCACAACCAAGTCTTTGTTTAAATGACCACTGAAAAATTTTTTTTGGAAGGTCAACTGCAATGTGTGGTGAAACACTTGCAAGCTGCCTAATTATGTAAAACCGCAAAATTTTTAGACAAGTAGAGGAAGAGTTTCATATATAAATGTTTCAGCCCAACACAAGGTCTGATGGATTTCCATGTATAATCATCAACCAATCCTCCTCCACCTGTTATATTATTTTTAGCTCCGTGCAACCCTAGTGAAAACTGCAACACATTTTTTGTCCCATTATTCCTTAAAAACGATTTTTTTTATATATGTAGAATTCAAATATCATTTAATTGAGCATAGCTTTCAGAGTCCCGACTTATCTGATGATGTTAAATCCACCCGACGTAGCTACGTTTCTGGTCCGCGGCGGAACCTTTCTTCAGGGGATATGTTCTTCTGAAGCAGTCGGTGTAACAATAGCTGAAAATGAAGCGTCAAAAGAGATTTTTACCAGGCGCCATAGAGGCGCCATAGAGGCGCCTGGTAAAAATCTCTTTTGACGCTTCATTTTCAGCTATTGTTACACCGACTGCTTCAGAAGAACATATCCCCTGAAGAAAGGTTCCGCCGCGGACCAGAAACGTAGCTACATCGGGTGGATTTAACATCATCAGATAAGTCGGGACTTTGAAAGCTATGCTCAATTAAATGATATTTGAATTCTACATATATAAAAAAATCGTTTTTAAGGAATAATGGGACAAAAAATGTGTTGCAGTTTTCACTAGGGTTGCACGGAGCTAAAAATAATATAACAGGTGGAGGAGGATTGGTTGATGATTATACATGGAAATCCATCAGACCTTGTGTTGGGCTGAAACATTTATATATGAAACCCTTCCTCTACTTGTCTAAAAATTTTGCGGTTTTACATAATTAGGCAGCTTGCAAGTGTTTCACCACACATTGCAGTTGACCTTCCAAAAAAAATTTTTCAGTGGTCATTTAAACAAAGACTTGGTTGTGAGCAGAGAATTGTCATTAATAATTTAATAATTTGCAAAATTTAAAATTCACTGGGGTGTTACTCATTTATATATTTTGATTATCATATTACCAATTCCCCAGAACATTTTGGTGCTGTTTCGAAATCTTTGGCATCTTATTACCATACATTATGCATTACTGCTTGCATTACATAACACAGGCATTTTAATGCAGGTCAATGCTTGCTTTACTGTTAATGCAGTTTAGTACTTCACCCGCGGTCGGTTGCTGCTTGTCATGGTTAATTGTGGGTTAGATAAAAGGGAACGCAGCCAATATTACTACTACTGTTTATCATGTCTACAGCGCTACTAAACATCATGATTTCATAATTTCATTTGCATATGGAGTCATAGCTGCAAAGGAAAACAAATAGTATTTGTGCACAGATCTTAGAGTTCTTGAGTCTGGAGCTAACGAGCCCTGGAATTTTGAAACTAATGAAGTGATGCCTCCTCCCTGGAGGGCAGCCCAAGGGCTACTTTTTAGGAAAGCAGCAGCTGAAGTGGGATCAGATTTGGTGGTGGGAGGTGGGGCTCAGCAGATAACACTGGTCCTCTATGGGAGGAAACGCATGCTAAACTATCATGCACGTAGAATTATCCATAAAGATGCCAATGACAAGATGCCGGCATTTAGAGTATTATAAAGATTACATCCGTGGAAAAGCTCTCGCTGTGAGGAGCCGTGATCCTCCGCCCCCTTTCTCTACCTAGAATTTCGGTCACTGAGGCTATGATTTTCAGAAGGATGTACCTGCAGAAACCCCCGTCTGAAAATCCAATTTGGGCTCTTATGTGCCTTAAAGTGATCAAAACATGATTTTGTACATACGTCTGGGGTCGGAGGAGAGGATTTATTTATCATATCACAAGTGGGTACATAGTGCAGATAGTTGGACAAGGGGTAGGGCATATACCATGGGGGCGTTTTAATAAAAGCAGATTGTCAGGAGGTATATACACAGGGTCTGCATGGTGCCGGTAGATGTAAGGATTGTATGAGCCTGTGTATAGGTAGCAGCTTGTTTCAAAGCCTAATTTAGACATTCAGCTTTAGTAAAATTTCAAAAGAGCCAATTTACGAGATTAACTCCCAAAGGTAGGCACCCTAGACCCTGTGAAAATCAGGTTTTACCTCCACGGGTCTGAAAACTGGGGCACGTTCAAGATCCCTTTGTTTTTTTTTTTCCATGTTTTCTTGCTTCCTTACTGGGTTTGCATTTGCTTGGATAGTATCCTGTGAACGTCCCGATGGGATTAGTCTTTAAAATTGCCACTGTAGTAGCAGGAATATCTCGCGCTGTCGTATTCCACCAAATCCGGTCTCCAGTAAGGTTACGTTCCGTAATACATTTTGTTGAATTTCTTGGCAGGTAATCCTGGATTAAATGGACAGAGAGGCTATGATGGACCCCCGGGAAATCCTGGCACACAAGGTCAAAATGGACTACCTGGGCCACCGGGATTGCCAGGTAAGGTGGCACTAAATTAGTGAATCTGTGAAAAAGGCGTCTGCTGGCCTGTATGCGCTCCTGAGGATCTTCCTGTCATCTCTTTCACAGTAGCAAGATGATAACTCTGCATGGAGAGCCTTCCTCTGGGGATGACTGGGGTCTTTGTGTTGTAGGTGTCCACACGATTTACAGCAGAGCTCAGCTGATAGATGTCAGCTCTGTTTTTCTTTGGCTTTTATTGTTAACCAGATTTTTTGTGGCGTCTACCCTCTTGCTTTTCCTAACGTGGTAGGAAAACGGTGCCAGCCTCATTCTTGTCCTATGGAGGTGCAGTGCAGCTGGCTCTCATTCATCCTTTCGCATGGATTTGATTTTTTTCCAGAAGATTTCCTCCTGCTTCTTGGGGCGGGGGCCTACAGTTCTGACAGAACTAGAGCTGGGATCTAGCGCCTTCGTTCCCAATGACCCGAAGACTTTCTTATCCCCTATTTTATAACCCCCACTTCTCAACTCGCTTAGCCCCAGCCATCACAGTGACCATCCTCAGCCAGACGCTGTGTGCGCCAGTTTTTCTGGAACCCAACCCTCACCGGCTCTAAATGTGACCACTAAGTGTCAGTGTTGCACAGGGACTGACCTGACCCCTTCCCTCCTTCCAGGGACTGTGAATGTTTCTTCCACAGTATCCCAAGCCCCGACCAGCCCGGGAAGCAGCAGAGCTGACCCGAGAATCGGACCTGGTCCTCCGCATAGCTGCGCACAGCATTGCCCCCAGGCCAGCCCAGAACAGGGGCCTGACCAGCCTTATTTGGCTGCAATGTCTGTGAAAGTAAAAGTTTCTTGAAAAACTTCCATAAAAAGCAAGAACAGTGCAGTGAGGAAAGAGATTTCTTGTAATAAGAACTGATGTGACTCTTTTTTTTTTTTTTTTTTTTTTTTTTTTTTTGCTAATCTCTGTGTGCTGCAGTTGTATCTGATGTCCTGTAAAATGGATTTGGAACTGCAGACTCTGTTTCCCTTATGATCCCCAGCGGCCGATGCTGGGAGGGTTTCTTAGGGAGCAGTGAGGTGCAGTTGTATCTGATGTCCTGTAAAATGGATTTGGAACTGCAGACGCTGTTTCCCTTATGATCCCCAGCGGCCTATGCTGGGAGGGTTTCTTAGGGAGCAGTGAGGTGCAGTTGTATCTGATGTCCTGTAAAATGGATTTGGAGCTGCAGACGCTGTTTCCCTTATGATCCCCAGCGGCCTATGCTGGGAGGGTTTCTTAGGGAGCAGTGAGGTGCAGTTGTATCTGATGTCCTGTAAAATGGATTTGGAGCTGCAAGCGCTGTTTCCCTTATCATCCCCAGCGGCCTATGCTGGGAGGGTTTCTTAGGGAGCAGTGAGGTGCAGTTGTATCTGATGTCCTGTAAAATGGATTTGGAACTGCAGACGCTGTTTCCCTTATGATCCCCAGCGGCCTATGCTGGGAGGGTTTCTTAGGGAGCAGTGAGGTGCAGTTGTATCTGATGTCCTGTAAAATGGATTTGGAGCTGCAGACGCTGTTTCCCTTATCATCCCCAGCGGCCTATGCTGGGAGGGTTTCTTAGGGAGCAGTGAGGTGCAGTTGTATCTGATGTCCTGTAAAATGGATTTGGAACTGCAGACGCTGTTTCCCTTATGATCCCCAGCGGCCTATGCTGGGAGGGTTTCTTAGGGAGCAGTGAGGTGCAGTTGTATCTGATGTCCTGTAAAATGGATTTGGAGCTGCAGACGCTGTTTCCCTTATCATCCCCAGCGGCCTATGCTGGGAGGGTTTCTTAGGGAGCAGTGAGGTGCAGTTGTATCTGATGTCCTGTAAAATGGATTTGGAGCTGCAGACGCTGTTTCCCTTATCATCCCCAGCGGCCTATGCTGGGAGGGTTTCTTAGGGAGCAGTGAGGTGCAGTTGTATCTGATGTCCTGTAAAATGGATTTGGAGCTGCAGACGCTGTTTCCCTTATGATCCCCAGCGGCCTTTGCTGGGAGGGTTTCTTAGGGAGCAGTGAAGTGCAGTTGTATCTGATGTCCTGTAAAATGGATTTGGAGCTGCAGACGCTGTTTCCCTTATCATCCCCAGCGGCCTATGCTGGGAGGGTTTCTTAGGGAGCCGTGAGGTGCAGTTGTATCTGATGTCCTGTAAAATGGATTTGGAACTGCAGACGCTGTTTCCCTTATCATCCCCAGCGGCCTATGCTGGGAGGGTTTCTTAGGGAGCAGTGAGTTGCAGTTGTATCTGATGTCCTGTAAAATGGATTTGGAACTGCAGACGCTGTTTCCCTTATCATCCCCAGCGGCCTATGCTGGGAGGGTTTCTTAGGGAGCAGTGAGGTGCAGTTGTATCTGATGTCCTGTAAAATGGATTTGGAGCTGCAGACGCTGTTTCCCTTATGATCCCCAGCGGCCTATGCTGGGAGGGTTTCTTAGGGAGCAGTGAGGTGCAGTTGTATCTGATGTCCTGTAAAATGGATTTGGAGCTGCAGACGCTGTTTCCCTTATGATCCCCAGCGGCCTATGCTGGGAGGGTTTCTTAGGGAGCAGTGAGGTGCAGTTGTATCTGATGTCCTGTAAAATGGATTTGGAGCTGCAGACGCTGTTTCCCTTATGATCCCCAGCGGCCTATGCTGGGAGGGTTTCTTAGGGAGCAGTGAGGTGCAGTTGTATCTGATGTCCTGTAAAATGGATTTGGAACTGCAGACGCTGTTTCCCTTATGATCCCCAGCGGCCTATGCTGGGAGGGTTTCTTAGGGAGCAGTGAGGTGCAGTTGTATCTGATGTCCTGTAAAATGGATTTGGAGCTGCAGACGCTGTTTCCCTTATCATCCCCAGCGGCCTATGCTGGGAGGGTTTCTTAGGGAGCAGTGAGGTGCAGTTGTATCTGATGTCCTGTAAAATGGATTTGGAACTGCAGACGCTGTTTCCCTTATCATCCCCAGCGGCCTATGCTGGGAGGGTTTCTTAGGGAGCAGTGAGGTGCAGTTGTATCTGATGTCCTGTAAAATGGATTTGGAACTGCAGACGCTGTTTCCCTTATGATCCCCAGCGGCCTATGCTGGGAGGGTTTCTTAGGGAGCAGTGAGGTGCAGTTGTATCTGATGTCCTGTAAAATGGATTTGGAGCTGCAGACGCTGTTTCCCTTATGATCCCCAGCGGCCTATGCTGGGAGGGTTTCTTAGGGAGCAGTGAGGTGCAGTTGTATCTGATGTCCTGTAAAATGGATTTGGAGCTGCAAGCGCTGTTTCCCTTATCATCCCCAGCGGCCTATGCTGGGAGGGTTTCTTAGGGAGCAGTGAGGTGCAGTTGTATCTGATGTCCTGTAAAATGGATTTGGAACTGCAAGCGCTGTTTTCCTTATCATCCCCAGCGGCCTATGCTGGGAGGGTTTCTTAGGGAGTGGTTTGTTTTTGTTATTTCTGAATTTCACCCAGACTTTCAGTTCATGTGCAAGTCCTCGTTCCCTGTGACCCGTGCTTAAAGGGTATCATCATAGGTGTTACAAGAGGGCAGGATGGGTGGGCGTGGCTCCTGTGTGATTGCTTTTCATGCGGTGCTGATGTGACTGTGCTCTTTCTGCAGGCCTCAAAGGAGAAGCTGGCTTCCTGGGACATCCAGGACCAACCGGACCCCCGGGGCTGAAAGGAAGCATGGGCGAGATGGGATTCCCCGGTGAGTTTCTCTTTCCTGTGAAAACCCAAGGGCGCACAATCTGATTTACATCTTCTGGGGCTGCTCCCATGCTGACTCTTAACCCCTGGGGGGACTCTTGTTATGGTGGAAGCTCTCTCTTATGGCCCAGATGATGAAAGGTGGTGTGTGTGCTGTACCTTGTGCTTCCCGTCAGGTGAGAGGCTTTAATGACTGAGACAGGACCAGATCTACAATAAAGTTTACTGATTATTAACGTTAAATAAAGTCCATTTGTCCAAACTGACACGTGTACATCTGACTGTAGTTACAGGGTTTCTTTCTGTGTAGGTAGGTGTGCTTATTACAAACCTCCGGGACAAGCCCATGGTGAATTTAAATGCGTTAACTCTCCCAGCGGCTGTGCTGTGGAATCCCAGTGAGAGAGTTCCCTTTTAACTGCAAAAATCCTAACTTTACATGTCTACTTTCCCATGGACACCCAGCCTGTCCTGATTCCTTGGGAGGAAATCGAGATGGGATCTCCTTCTCGTGTTCTTTCTTCCCTTGGTGCATCTGTTCCTTTATCCTTAGCTGTTGCATCTTCCTTCTCTCAGACCCCCAGCCTGTCCTGGTTCCTTGTTCTGCAGAGATCCGGATGGGGTCTCCTTCTCGTGTTCTTTCTTCCCTTGGTGCATCTGTTCCTTTATCCTTAGCTGTTACATCTTCCTTCTCTCAGACCCCCAGCCTGTCCTGGTTCCTTGTTCTGCAGATATCCGGATGGGGTCTCCTTCTCGTGTTCTTTCTTCCCTTGGTGCATCTGTTCCTTTATCCTTAGCTGTTACATCTTCCTTCTCTCAGACCCCCAGCCTGTCCTGGTTCCTTGTTCTGCAGATATCCGGATGGGATCTCCTTCTCGTGTTCTTTCTTCCCTTGGTGCATCTGTTCCTTTATCCTTAGCTGTTACATCTTCCTTCTCTCAGACCCCCAGCCTGTCCTGGTTCCGTGTTCTGCAGAGATCCGGATGGGATCTCCTTCTCGTGTTCTTTCTTCCTTTGGTGCATCTGTTCCTTTATCCTTAGCTGTTGCATCTTCCTTCTCTCAGACCCCCAGCCTGTCCTGGTTCCTTGTTCTGCAGAGATCCGGATGGGATCTCCTTCTCGTGTTCTTTCTTCCCTTGGTGCATCTGTTCCTTTATCCTTAGCTGTTACATCTTCCTTCTCTCAGACCCCCAGCCTGTCCTGGTTCCGTGTTCTGCAGAGATCGGGATGGGATCTCCTTCTCGTGTTCTTTCTTCCTTTGGTGCATCTGTTCCTTTATCCTTAGCTGTTGCATCTTCCTTCTCTCAGACCCCCAGCCTGTCCTGGTTCCTTGTTCTGCAGAGATCCGGATGGGATCTCCTTCTCGTGTTCTTTCTTCCTTTGGTGCTTCTGTTCCTTTATCCTTAGCTGTTACATCTTCCTTCTCTCAGACCCCCAGCCTGTCCTGGTTCCTTGTTCTGCAGAGATCCGGATGAGATCTCCTTCCTGTGTTCTTTCTTCCTTTGTTGCATCTGTTCCTTTATCCTTAGCTGTTACATCTTCCTTCTCTCAGACCCCCAGCCTGTCCTGGTTCCTTGTTCTGCAGAGATCCGGATGGGATCTCCTTCTCGTGTTCTTTCTTCCTTTGGTGCATCTGTTCCTTTATCCTTAGCTGTTACTTCAGGGATTTCTCTTGTGGAAAACTCTGTGGGCTGAGGCTAGTTCCCAGCACTGCAATCCTAGGGGGGATGGGGGATCCAAAAACCTCCCCACTTAACTCAGCATCCAAACACAAAGCTTAACTGGATCCTTCCTGCTAACCTGGGGTTTCTGCTGACACAGGCTCAGGGTGGGAATGGGCTCCCTGGTCTGCAGCCCCTGTCTCGAGTACGGCCAGCGAGGATGACTTTACCCATAGAAGCAGGGGGGACTCAGTCACCTCCTTACAGAGCTCCTCCAGCCTTCGCTGCCTCTCGCAGCAGCATCCTTCACTGGTGCGTGCCTGCCTAGGGTGTAGAGAAGGCTCGCAGGTGCCCTGGTGAGAGCTCTTTTGCCCCTAAAGAATATCAGGCTCAACGGTTTATCTCTCCGTGACTTAAAATGAGGAGGACCCTCTGGCAGGGAGTGCACGGTGAGGTGAAAGAAAACATCTTAGGGCAAGGCCGGGAGGCCCTACCAGAGTGATGAAAAATACATCTTCACTCCGCAGCTGCTCTCTCTATCTGAACCCCTGAGCGATGAAATGGCCGGGCTAAATAACCCTGAGTCACCCAATCCAAGGCCTCCTGCTGGTGGGAGGACCTGAGGGGATGGATCATAAGCACGGGGGATAGTGACATCTAGTGGCCAGACCTGGTAAGGGTGCCACACCTGTTTCAGTCTTTATAAGGCTTTTGTATTTTATTTGTATTTTATATTTGAGGAATATCATCGTAATTTGACTGTACATTTCTATTTACTGATCACTCCTTACCGGTGTCCTTAGGCCCTCCATTTCATGCTGGGTATCTGCACCAATATCAATGCAATTCTTCGTGATGTTTTTCATTATAACAGCAAGTGCTGCAATATTCACTGTGACTAAGGGTCCAGGTGCAGATCCAAAATAACGTTATTTCTGTGATTTCAAGACAATTTCACCATTATATCATAAAACTTTACCAACTTACAGTAAACAACTGACTTGCTAAACTTTGCAAAATATGGGGCAGATTTTCAAAAGCCTACGCACGTAAATCCATTGGATTTACACGCGCCAGGCCTATTTTAAAAAGGCCAGGGACGCGTGTATGCCCCGGGGCTTCGAAAAAGGAGAGGGGCGGGGCAAGAGGCCTCCGGCACAGTGGCCATTTGCTGCTGTGCTGGAGGATCGCATGCCGGCAGGCTGCCATCAGGCTCAAGAGGTAAAATAAAGGTTGTTGGGGATTTGGATAGGGATAGGGGGCAGGAGGGTTAAGGGAAGGGGAAGGGAGGTTATGTTAGGAGGTTAGGAAGTTCCCTCCCAGGCCGCTTCGAAATCGGAGTGGCCTGGGAGGGAATGGGTGTGAAGGCTGTGTCCATGTGCGCAGGGTGTACAATTGTGCACCCCCCTGCGAGCGCCAACCCCCGATTTTATAAATGTGTGCACCTGCGTGCGCATGTTATAGAATCGGGCGTCCACGTGTGCACACCGGGTAGCGCGCGCACATGGACGCCCTCGCGCAAATTCTTAAAATATACCCCTAAATGCATAGCTGACCTGGAAACAGAGACCTCAAGACCCAGAAAATAAGGGTCCTTCTACTCTAATTCCACAGACCGTGTGCACTATTGGACACTGAGTGGAGAGCAGTTTACCGCCCTGAGGAATAATCACCCAACCAACTGCTTAGTTAAGTGAGCAAATTCCTTTCCAGATGCTCCTCCAAGTGGGGGGGGGGGGGGCAGTTTTCCCAGAGGATTTACCCGCGTAAATGGGTGTTTGCCCGTGAGACGCACGTAACGTGGTTCACAGCGCCCACGGGGAAAAGGGGCTGTGGTGGGTTTAGGGCAGGCTCAGCGATGTGCGCACAAGGATTTTGTTTTGAAATTCGTGCGCGTACTTTGCACCTTTGATCCACCCTGGAAGCCCTTTTTTTTTTGTGTGGTTGAGGCAGGATTCCCTAAGTGAGCAGACGCCGTTTACACAGAAGGAAAGCCTCGATTTCCGGCCATTTCTAATGATCGGACACCCATTTCTGCTTCATTGGGATCCCCCAAGTTATGGCTGAATAATGTATTTATTTACGATTTTTATATACCAACGTTCATTTCAAAAAGAGATATCACATCGGTTTACAATAAGGTACAATAGGTAATTCACTATCCCCTAAAAGGGCTTACAATCTAAAATTTTTGTACCTGAGGCTAAGAGATTACAAAAATAAAACCATCAAAATCAAAGTTCTTAACAATTAAGCAAAAGGTATAACAAGGAGCATATTAAAGAAATAACACAAAGGGTTGTACGAAGGGGTGCACAAAGAGGAGTGCCCCTTTGTCGCGCCCCCTTCGGCGCGCGACGCCTGCTGGCTTAGCACCTTTCAAACGGCCCGGCTCCGTTTGCGATGATGTCAGGGGAGGGGGCGGGTCTCAGAATCATGGCTTTCCCCACAGAAATCGCTTCTCAGTAATGACTGGTCTGAGCTTCCACAAGTTGCAGATTTCGGAAACTACACAAAATGACCATCTTTTCCCTCCCTAAGTTCTCTTATCTATAATCCCCTTTAGACTGGAGCAAATATCTGGAAACAATGCCACTCATCAGTAGCAATTAGGGTTGCCAACTTTCCTGATATTTTTTTCCCGGAACTGTACAGATTTTTGTGATACTGCACAGAACAAAGAGGGAGGCTAAAATATTCAGAAGTGTCCTGATTTTCGCTCTCCAGCTACAGCCTAGCAGCTGATCCTCCTCTCTGAACATATAATACAGCCTGTGCTTAGGGACTCTGCATTCAGCTTGTTTTGGATACAATTAATTTTCTGTTACATAAGACTTCAGTCCACGATTTTGAACGGATGCCTAAACGCTTCTTCAGAACAGTACTTTGGCTCCTGGGATGGCAAAGGTTTATCCTTTTGTTGACGTAAACAAGTTCATGATATGAGGCAGACTCTGGAATAACATCAGAAAAGGTGGCGACTGATAGAGGTGTGAACAGTAACCATTCAGAAAAGTGTGGGTCAGGGACAGAGGATCATTAATTAGGGAGAAGTGGAGGGAAAACCAGAGATCAATTAAGGTCTGTGGCGCTGAAGCAGGACATAAACTGGATGGAATGAATGGATCCGGGGCTGGATTTAGGATTTGGGCACCCATAGGTCTGACTGGAGAGTGGGGCTGGATTTAGGATTTGGGCACCCATAGGTCTGACTGGAGAGTGGGAGTGGTTTGGGGAGACCCTGCAGATTGGATAGTGGATGACGTCCTTGTACCCATCTCCCCGCCTTCAAAGTCCCAGGGCGCCATAGCAGCACCCTTTGCCGTGGACGACTGGAACCGGCTCCTCCATGGCACAGTTGCACTCCTCCTTGGTCTGTGTATTGGACACCTTGGGCAATGATCTATGGCTGAGTTCTTATGTTCCATGCTTCTGTGTATTTCTGGTGGTGAAGAGCAGCAATAAAAATCGCAAGTGTGAAAACACCATCAGCGAAGATATTAAATATTATCTCCAAATCATGCCTAAAGTGATATATCTTCTGAAACGAAACTCTTCCTATCCCTGCCCTTTCTCTCTCTTCAAGATTTCTTCTGCCTCCCTGTCCCCGCCCTCGATGCGTTCCTCCTGCAGAGGAGCAGGCTTGTTGGGACCAGTCCCTCCCTCCCTCCTTCGTGCTCCTCAGCTCGGAGTGTACATTAGCATATAGTTTTGCCTCTTAAATCTTCGCAGGATTGAGGCTCCACCAATATGTAAGTGAAGCCCTTTAGCTGCAGCATGGGGGTAGAAGCCAGAAGGGAGGCATGACCGGGTTCAGCCAATGTGCTGCTTGGTTTTCTGTGTATATGCTAGCAGCCTGCTTCTGAAGAAGGTCGTCTCCAGGGCCAGGGTGTCTACGTGCAGCTTGACAAAACTAATACTGCTAGCCAACTGTGAGCAATGTTGTATTCGGTGCTTCTACTTTTCAGTTTGTTGGACTTCTGCTAGTTTTGTAAGGTGAGTTAAAATTGGTGGGTTTTCAGGGTTTCCACATTTAATTTTAAGGTAAAATGAGCAAAGCCCATAGTGAGCAGTGCAGCAAGCTGGGATATTCAGCGGGCTTTACCCGGTGCAGTCTGCTGCTGAATGTATCTGGGTACATTTAGCACAGAAACCTCCCCGACCAGAGTGACCAGCTGAATCTCTCTGGATAGAGCTGAATATGGGCGCTGCATGGATGCATTTAGGCCAAGCTCCTCCCCCCACACATCATTTTATCCAGGTAAAATTTTGCCGGTGGGGGGGTAGGAAATTGATATGTCAGGGCTTGTTCGTGTTGCTGTCCGAGAGCCACTGTGTGGAGAATACCTTTGTCTGTCCACAGGATAAAACCTGTTTATGTCTGTTGGACAGGTTCCCCTGGAAGCAAAGGGTCACCCGGTGTAGCGGGACGTCCCGGGCAGCCAGGATCTCCTGGACCTTCTGGACTTAAAGGAGAAAAGGGTGAACATGGTTTTCCAAGCTATAGTGAACCAGGTCTACCAGGGCCTAAGGTAATGTATGGCTCTTTCACTATATTTTTTTTTATATGTATTTTACATTTCCAAGACCAAAAACAAAACAAAGCTTGAATTTAATATTAAGCTGAAAAAATGAAGTATCCAATTTTTTTTAGCAAAAATAGTCTACATAAATATTATGGCGATCTATGAAAGCCATGAGGGTAAACAAAAAGAAATAGATGGCAGATGTCCTATACAAGCGTTTATTGTGGTGGAGACGTGTTAAAAATTGCCCGACTCTGGCCGAGTTTCACCACTCTTTCAGTGGCTGCCTCTGGGGAATTTTTCAGTTGTTTTGAAACATTTTTTGACGATTGTTGGTAAATTATTTTATAGGAGTTTAATATGAAAAGAGTTACAAGTAGCAAGAAAAGAAATTTATTTGTGGAATGGATGCTTTTGGGTACAAATCTGATAAACAAGTATTTGGCTCCTGAACAAAGCAGTACATGCAAAACATCAGCCGTGGTCGAGCCATCAGTACAAGGGACAGATTGCTTGTGTAATAATATCAAAAAACAAAAAAAGAAAAATTATAGAAATTGACAATTGAAAAACAGGGTATTTATAAGATTTGAATTGCAACCGCTTTTTAGGCTTGCTGATGCGGTTACTAATTTCATAAATTATACGAAAAATGATTGAAAAGCAACAACTGGGAGTGACAAAGTGAGATATTTTCATGGTTTCGTGGATTCTTTTCTTGCGCGTATCTAGCAGTCTGCCATCTTGGGCCTGGAAAGCATCTTTTAAATTATTTTCAAATAAAGTACTAAGCGAAATCACTTGCACCAGAACAGTAAAAGAGAGAAGTTTGGAAAGCAAATGTCAAAAGTGTCTGTGACTCTCAAGATGAGCGAAAATACAATTTGAATACTTCATTCTTATCCATGGACTAGTAATGGCCAGTTTGTGTGGTCAGCTTATTTCTACTGCAGATCATCTCCAGACCTTCAGCTCTTAACATATTCTTTATTTTTTTTCCAAAGGTGAACATGGAGGGTCATTTTTCAAAAGCGTTGATTTTCAAAGCCATTTCTGTGCATAAAACAGCACCTTACCTACAGAAATGGGCATTTTAGATAATCCCTTTCCCTGCGTACAGGTAAACATAAACATAGTGCCGTGTCCCATGTAATCTTACCTGCATTGTGATGAGGCGATTCAGGGGATTTGTTTATTTAAAATATTCATTTTATTGTGTATGTGTGTGTTACTTGTTAGTTCTGAGCAAGCAACACATAAAACATACAATAAAAGAAACCAGAAGAAATAATAAAAAATCATAATCATAAAACAAAGAAATCTTCATTCAAGCACATAAAACTCACATATCTGTCCTATATATCAGCCTTATAAGGTAGGGCATATCAGCATGTAATTTCACACACTAGTCATACCAAACCAAATAATCCGAGCAAATCTTCAAACACCTGTTGGAAGAGGTGATTTTTCAGTAGAAGAGGACCAGAAGGCTCATCTGCATACTGTTCCCAGCATCCCCTGGGAAAGGACTCCAGAGGCCACAGTGAGCAATCCAGACTTTGAACTCCACAGCCCCAGCTTCCAGAGGCCCCGCACATTTGCAGTAGAAGAGGACCCGAAGACTCATCTGCCTGGTGTTACCAGCATCCCCCAGGCGAGGACTCTACAGAGGTCACAGTGAGTGATCCAGGCTTCACAGGCCCAGCTTCCAGAGGCCCCTCATCCTTTGCAGTAGGACAGAAAGTGTGTGCCTAATGGCGTGCGAATCTCAAACCACTCAGTCTTTTCAAGATCAAAAATGGTGGTTGAAGAGAATTGGTAAGTATAGCTTTGGAATATGTTAGGACTTAAAAAAGTTTAGAGAGATGTGAAATAGTGGGATATATTCTTTAGAGTTTGTGTGTGTGTCTTTGATAATAAGCAATCCAGAGGGAGTTCCGCTAGCTCAACCCTTGATTTGTAGGCAAAAGACACTTTCTCATTAAACATCAATCAGGCTCTTATCTAAATCTTACTATTTCACCTGCCCTTATTGAGAGTTTAATCATCCCTTTGTAGATCACTAGCAGATTAATTAGTGAATATGCCTATAAATTTAAAGTACTCTAATTCCATCTCCCTTAGCAACCTAAAATTAACTAGGAGCTCAACAAAATGAAGATGAAGGCAGCAGTCCAGCAGCAAGAGGGGGGCTTTCCAGTCCTTTGCATCGAATGTCACATGTATGATTTTTTACCCACCGGTGAGTGTATGTATATACCTGGCACAGAGAGCTCCTATCAGAGAATGAGTCTAATCTCTGGAAGCTAGAGTGGCAGACCTGGGGGAGCTGAGGCAGACAGGAACATTGATGAGACATTCAGGGACATAGTAGCCAAGTCCCAAATCCAGTATGGCAGCTTCGATCAGAAAGGTCTCCCGGTTGGAGAGCATCACCCTAGTGTAGCAAGAAGTGATTCTGTAGCAAGGTCCTGCTCTCAAGGTGATGCATTGTCCTCTCGCACGGAGGACAAGTCTGCCAGGGCTACTGCCCAGGAGGAAAGGGTTAGGTCGGCCATCATAGCTGGTGATTCGATTATTAGAAATGTAGAAAGTTGGATGGCTGGTGGATGTGAGGACCGCCTGGTAACTTGCCTGCCTAGTGCGAAGGTGGCAGACCCCATGCGTCACCTAGATAGGATTATAGACAGTGATGGGGAGGAACCAGCTGTCATGGTACATGTGGACACCAACGACATAGGAAAATGTGGGAGGGAGGTTCTGGAAGCCAAATTTAGGCTCTTAGGTAGAAAGATTAAATCCAGAACCTCCAGGGTAGCATTCTCTGAAATGCTCCCTGTTCCACGCGCAGGTCCCCAGAGGCAGGCAGAGCTCTGGAGTCTCAATGCATGGATAAGACGATGGTGCAGGGAAGAGGGATTCAGTTTTGTAAGGAAATGGACAACCTTTTGGAGGAAGGGGGAGACTTTTCCGAAAGAATGGGCTCCACCTTAACCAGAGTAGAACCAAGCTGCTGGCACTAACTTTCAAAAAGAAGATAGAGCAGCTTTTAAACTAGAACAAGGGGGAAAGCCAACAGTCACTCAGCAGTGCATGGTTCGGAGAAATGTATCCTTGAAGGATACTAATGAAACAGGAGAGTTAGGGCATCCCAACAGAGAGGTTCCAATAAATGAAAACGTAGGCCATGTGCTTATAAGAAAAGAATCAATTGAGCAAAAGAATTCCAAATTATCTCTATCAACTGAAAAGCAGGTTGTTAATGCAAACAAAAAATACACTTTGAAATGTCTGTATGCCAATGCCAGAAGTCTAAGAAGTAAGATGGGAGTGTATAGCAGTGAATGATGAGAGAGACATACTTGGCATCTTAGAGACCTGGAAGGAGAAGGATAACCAATGGGACAGAGCTATAACAGGGGAACAATTGATAGGGAGGATCAACTTGGTGGGGGTATGGCACTTTGTCTGGGAGCGTACAAAGTCCAACAGGATAAAGATCATACAAGAGGCTAAAAACTCAGTAGAATCTATATGGGTAGAAATCCTATGTGTGTTGGGTAAGAGTATAGTGATAGAAGTGATGAAATGCTTAAAGAAATCAGGGAAACTAACCCATTTGAAAGTGCAGTAATAATGGGAGATTTCAATTACCCCATATTGACTGGGTAAATTTAACATCAGGACTTGCTAGAGACAAAGTTCCTGGATGTAATAAATGATTGCTTCATGGAGCAATTGGTTCAGGAACCAACAAGAGAGGGGGCTATTTTAGATTTAATTCTTAGTGGAATGCAGGATTTGGTGAGAGAGGTAACTGTGTTGGGGCCACTTGGCAACAGTGATCATAACATGATCAAATTTAAACTAATAACTGGAAGGGGGACAATAAATAAATCTGCAGCTCTAAGACTAAACTTTCAAAAGGGAAACTTTGATAAAATGATGAAAATGTTTGTTTATTTATTTAGAAACTTTTATATACTGGTATTAGTGGGGACATTATACCGGTTCACATATTAACAGAAGGCTTGGAAAATACATTTCAACAGGGAAGGCGAACTGGGCAGGGGGTTAACCTAAGGCAGTATAGAAAATAGATTAAACAACACGAAATCAACAAGAGGTCGTAACAAGAAAATAACAATATACAATGTAATTAAATCCTTAATATAAGGAAAAGGGCGGTCACCTAGGGGGTGGGAGCTATGGTGGGGAAGGGAGGAGCTATTCTGGGTAGACTTGGTTGAACAGGAATGTTTTTAGTTTCTTTTTGAATTTGATCGCACATGGTTCAAGGCGCATGTGGACAGGTAGTGAGTTCCAGAGGGCAGGACCGGCAATGGAGAGGGCACGGTCGCGGGTGGAGGAAAGATGAGCTGCTTTCAAGGACGGTACATGTAGAGTACCTTTGTTGGCAGATCTGGTGGCTCGAGAGGACAGGGGGGCCGTGAAGGGGAGGTCGAGCTAGTTGGAGTTGTGGGTGTGGATAGATTTGTGTACTATGGTCAGAGTCTTGTAGTGTATACGGGATAGGATGGGGAGCCAATGTAAATCCTTGAGGGCAGGGGTAATGTGTTCGTGTTTGCGTGTGTTAGTGATGAGCCTTGCAGTGGCATTTTGCAATAATTGAAGAGGTTTTATTGAGGACAAGGGGAGCCCTAGGAGGAGGGCATTACAGTAGTCCAGTTTGGAGGTAAGGGTGGCTTGGATCACTGTGCGGAGATCTTGGGTGTATAACAGGGGTCAGAGTTTCTTAAGAACGTTGAGTTTGAAGAAGCCTGCTTTGAGGATAGAGTTGATTTGTGGTTTCATGCTAAGATTGGGATCAAGGAGAACTCCGAGGTCCCTAACGGAGGGTTGAACTGTGAGGAGGTTAAGTTTGGGGTCATTAGGTAGGAGGTCAGGGGGTTGCGAGGAGATGTGGAGGAGTTCCGTTTTGTTCGTGTTGAGGGCAAGCTGAAGGTTGGTGAGGAGGGAGTTGATGGCTGCAAGGCAATTTTCCCAGTGCTCCAGGGCGTCAGATATAGAGTTGTGAATGGGGATGATGATCTGAACATCATCAGCATAGAGAGAGAATTTGAGTTTAAGGTCGGTGAGGAGTTGGCAGAGGGGGGTGAGATAAATATTGAAGAGGGTTGAGGAAAGAGATGAGCCTTGCGGGACTCCTTGTTGTAAAGGGTGTGAGGCAGATAGGTTGTTTCCAATTTTAACAGAGAACTTTCTGTTTGAGAGATAGGATTTGAACCAGGCGAGAGCTATTCCTGAGATGCCGATGCTTTCTAGCCGTGTCAGGAGGTGGTGGTGGCTGATGGTATCAAAAGCCGCTGAAATGTCAAGGAGGTAGCTGTGGCCTTGGCCCAAACCTCTGAGGAGATAGTCGGATAGGGAGAGGAGTAAGGATTCGGTATTGAAATGTCTCCTGAAGCCAAATTGGGAAACATGGAGGATAGCATGATTTTCAAGGTAATCCATGAGTTGTGAATTAACAACTTTTTCCATTAGCTTGGAAATAAGAGGGAGGTTGGAGATGGGGCGGAAATTGGAGGGGTCTTTAGGGTCTAGGGAGGGTTTTTTAAGAAGGGGTTTGACGACAGCGTGCTTGAGTGAGTCTGGGACCATCCCATGGGTGAGGGAACAGTTGATAATGTCTGCTCTGGCTATGCTGTTAGGGATGGCTATTAGCGCTTTGGTAGGGATGGTGTCATTGGGGTGAGAAGCTGGCTTAAGTTTATGAAGGAGGCTTATGATTTCCTTAGAGGAAGTAAAGTCAAGTGTGGCCATTGTGGGTTGGGATGAAGAGGGGACAGAGGGTAGGTTGGTGGGGGCACAGAGATTGGAGAGGGGAAATCTGGAGAGGAGGTTGGCGATTTTACTTTGGAAGTAGTTGGCCAGTTCCTCACATTTGGCAGCTGCCTCAGAGTCTGGTATGGTAGGTGGGATGGGGGTGGTAAGGCTGGCGACATAGGAGAAAAGCACTTTGGGGTTGAATTTATAGTCATGGATTTTTTTTGAATAGAAGTCACGCTTGTGTTTGAGGGTAGATAGTCTGTATTCGTGTAAGGCTGTTTTGTAGCTGGAGGAATGTTGCGGGGTAGGGTCCTTGCGCCATTTTCTCTCTTTCTGTCTGAGATTGCTTTTTAGGATTTTAAGCTCTTGGGTGTACCAGGGCTTGGAGGGTTTCGCAGAGGTATTTATGACTCGTTCGGAGAGAGGACATAGTTTATTAGCAATGTCTTCTGTAAGGCTATTCCAGGACGCTAAGGCTGTGTCAGGGTCTGAGCAGATTGGTTTTGGTAGGGACGAGGCTAATGCGTCTGTAAGTTCGTCGCTGGGGCAAGTTTTTCTAGATATTATGGTAGTGTGAGAAGTATGGTTACTTAGCAGGGGTCTCTTGGCAGAGAGTCGGCTTTCAATGAGGCAGTGGTCGGACCAAGGCACTGGGGTGTAGGTGGGTGTGTTGGTGGTCTGGAAGCTAGAGTCGATAAACATCAGGTCCAACGTATGGCCAGCTTTGTGAGTTGGAGATGCTATGATTTGTCGGAAGCCTATGGCAAGGAGGGATTGAATGAAGGTGTCGCAGGATGCAGTGGGGGGGAGAGAATCAACAATAGTTAGAAAAAAACCTGAAAGGTGCAGCTGCAAAGGTTAATCGTGTACAACAGGCATGGACATTGTTTAAAAATATAATCATAGAAGCACAGTCCAGATGTATTCCACACATTAAGAAAGGTGGAAAGAAGGCAAAACGATTACTGACATGGTTAAAAAGTGAGGTGAAAGAGACTATTTTAGCCAAAAAAAAATCCTTCAAAAAATGGAAGAAGGATCCATCTGAAGAAAATAGGATAAAGCATAAGCATTGTCAAGTTAAGTGTAAAACATTGATAAGGCAGGCTAAGAGAGAATTTGAAATGAAGCTGGCCGTAGAGGCAAAAACTCATAATAAATACATTTTTAGATATATCCGAAGCAAGAAACCTGTGAGGGAGTCAATTGGACAGTTAGATGATCGAGGGGTTAACAGGGCTCTTAGGGAAGATAAGGCCATTGCAGAAAGATTAATTCTTTGCTTACTAATAAGGATGTTGGGAGATACTGATTCCGGAGATGGTTTTCAAGGATGAAGATTCAGATGAACTGTACCAAATCTCTGTGATCCTCAGTGTGCAGCGGCAGTCAAAAAAGCAAACAGAATGTTAGGAATTATTAGGAAGGGAATGGTGGATAAACATAAAATGTCATAATGCCTCTGTATCGCTCCATGGTGAGACCGCACCTTGAATACTGTGTACAATTCTGATTGCCACATCTCAAAAAAGATATAGTTGCACTGGAGAAGGTACAGAGAAGGGCGACCAAAATGATAAAGGGGATGGAACAACTCCCTTATGAGGAAAGGCTGAAGAGGGTTAGGGCTGTTCAGCTTGGAGTAGAGACGGCTAAGAAGGGATATGATAGATGTCAACAAAATCATGAGAGGTCTAGAACGGGTAAATGTGAATCTGTTATTTACTCTATTGGATAATGGAAGGAGTAGGGGGCATTCCATGAAGTTAGCAAGTAGCTCATTTAAAACAAATCAGAGAAAATTATTTTTCACTCAACACTCAATTAAGCTCTGGAATTTGTTGCCAGAGGATGTGGTTAGTGCAGTTAGTGTAGCTGGGTTTAAAAAAGGTTTGGATAAGTTCTTGGAGGAGAAGTTCATTAACTGCTATTAATCAGGTTGACTTAGGGAATAGCCACTGCTATTACTGGCATCAGTAGCATGGGATCTTCTTAGTGTTTGGGTGCTTGCCAGGTTCTTATGGCCTGGGTTGGCCACTGTTGGAAACCAGATGCTGGGCTTGATGGACCCTTGGTCTGACCCAGTATGGCAATTTCTTATGTTCAATAATTTACGGAATTGAATTCTAGAGCCTTCAGTCCTTAATTCAGTGGCAACTTATTCCATATTCAGGATCTGCTACACAAAACAAGCTTTCTCTTGACTCAGCTAATTGAACATGGTGGACGCATAGAACAGTCAGCAAATGTTTTTGAGGACGACCTCAACTGAATTGGCTAGTAAAACATCAATAGAGCATGCATACAAGAAGGCTTAAGGCCATGGACAGTTATATAGATTAGCAATAAATTTAATATGTCAGCTGATAGGGAGCCAATGTAGTTTGAATTGCACTTTAGTAATACTGTCAGAGATCTTTCTGCCAGATATAATACGAGTCGCAGGGTTTTGAGCCAATTGAAAGGCCTTTAAGGTTTGAGGGAGCCTATCATAAAACACATTGCCCTAGTCCATTGTAAGTTTAACCAAAGAATGCACAACCAACTTTAAATGAATCTCAGAAAGCGTTTGCACTGATACATAGAACTTTTCTTGGGAAAAGTATCCACACAGATTAGCAGGTGTAAATGTGTGCAGGTGTTTTTTCCATTTGCACTTTCACTTTGAAAGCTGGGAGACTTTGCCTCAGTGCAAGTAGTTAGAAAATGGCCTGCTAAACCTAGAACAATTTTTAGAAAGAGTCAGTCTGGGTTACTGATCAAAGAACAAATATGATACATCAACAGTAACCAAGCAAAACGTCATTAGACAAAAGCAGCTCATCTTCTGAAGGTTCTACCTAGGCATTTTGAGGCCAATTTAAGAAAAGAAAATAGGCTGAGGGGTCAGTTTTCAAAGAGTTTAGGCTCCTAAACTGGCCCTTTTGAATATTTACAAGGGCTGACTTCCCTAAATGTGGGCATCTAATTTCCATTAGGTGCCTAAATTTAGGAGCCTAAAAAGTGGGTGGTTACAGAGGTGGAGTTGGGGCCAGGAAGCAGTTTAGCACTGACTTTGATAATTAAGCACCTAATTTAGAAGCCTAAGTCTATGCAAATAAACAATTGTCCCCTTCATGTCTGTCCTATCCTCAAGAAATTCTAGTCAACTATCAAACTTAAAGAAGAAAAGAAAACTGAAAGTTAAATAATGCAGTATTGCATCCAAAATAATTGCTTTGCAATCAGCCTAGGAGATAGGGTAATGTTCCCTTTGATAACCATAGAGAGGGCAATAATCAAAGCTTTTTGTGCAGGTAAACTATTTTCCTTCACCTAAAAACATTTTGATTGTCCACCCTCCCCCTCACCCCCTCCAGTGTATGTGAACAGCATATGTATCTTTATCCACACACACAGAAGAGGGGCAGGTTGGGACAGGGTGAACATATATGTGGAGATTTTATTTTCAAATTTCCACATATACTTTCCAATGCATACTTTTTCACCTAGTCCCATGCAGGTGTCAGCGTTGTGGATGCTTGTGCACCCCTAATATTGAGCAAACTCCACCGTGTCCTTTCTATCCAAAGTAGTGGAAAAAGTGGTCTACTTCCACTTCTGAACTTCCTAATCATCCTCCACTCTTAGCAATCTGGATTCAGGAAAGGCCACGGAACAGAATTCATCCAATTAGCCGTAACCAACAGTATCAATCACTCATCAACTCCTACTACTAGTATTAAGTGATGTCACCAGTGAAGGCACGGATGGTTTCAATCTTTCTTGAACTGTACATTGTATCATGGGTAAACAAATTATCCTTTCCCAAAGACCTCACCTGTGGAGCACCTCAGGGCTTGGTGCTTTCCCCTAACCTTTTCAACATTTACATTTGTCCAATCTGTGACATTGTCTTGTCTTTCAACATTGAATGTCACCTTATTGCAGATGACATCCAACTCTGCATCAAGATAGAATCAGACTAAATCTTTCCATCGCCTGTCTTCATTACTGTAAGCACTGTCTTACAGCAGCATCCCATTAGCTCAATAAACTCAAGCTCAACCCTACCAAATCAGAACTCATCAGGCTAAGCTGACACGAGCGCATCTTACTATTCCTGTCTTCCCTATCAGGAACTCCCTTATAACTTAAGTATTCAGTGTGAATTTTAGGAGTTCAACTCGACCACAACTTTACAGCGGAAACCCACATCTCATAAGTGGTAAGGATCTCCTTTCTGCATCTGCACCAGATTCGCCTGCCGCATAGACTATTCTATTCCACAGCATTTCACAATATAATATCAAATGCCTCAAACTCTTACAAAGTAAAGCAACTATAATATCAATTCCACTGGTTCCTGGTCTAATACAGGATACAATTCAAAGCTCTTTTCTTTGTCTTCAGCTGTATTAACAAACCACATGGTCCCAGAGTATCTTTCCCAGCTTCTGTTCTCCTATGCTCCCACAAACTTTTCCCACAGAGCCCTCCTTTCTTCTGCCACTCTGGCTTCCGCCATTTTAACTTGATGCAGATTCCACACATTCAGCTACTATGCCTCAAAACTATGGATCCAAGATATCATTATCCCTACACTTTGAGGCTTCTTACCTTCAGAAAAAGAATTAAAGCAAGGAAATTCAGCCAAGCCTTTCCCTATTTTCACGTCAAAAACTGTGACAAAGACAATGACAGACTCCCCTCTACTGAAAACTTGATCATAAAACCGCATCATCAACCCCATCTGACTTCCTCTTTCTGACTCTACTTCCTTGGGACCTGGTGCCTGCCTCTTTCCAACACTATAGGATCTTTCATTACCTTGGCTCTCTAAGGCAGTGGTTCTCAAACTTTTTTCTGTCAGGACACACCTGACAGATGGTTCTCGCATGACACACTGAAAACATGATAGTCACGGGGCTAAATGTAAACATATACTCTGTATCTACAAGATCCACCATGACCCCCCAACAATGGTTCAGAACAGAACTAGGACATTCCTCGTTCAATTTACCATACAAAAGAGATATTTCTGGTGTCATCTCAGTAACAGCAATATAAACATCCTCTCTCCTACCAGGTGCAATAGCCCTCCTTATGAAAAAACAGTAATTTACCACCAATGCATGTTCTATTGAGGAAACACAACAAATAATATTGATACAAATGCCTACATGCTGGTAAAATACTTCACCTCGGTCACACACATAGAATCTACCTTCACCAAGTACAGAGACCACAAATTACAAATATGGAAAGAGAAACTGGATTGGAAAGCTAAAAAAGCCACTCTGAATTCTGTGCAAAACAGAAATATAGCACGGAACATACTTCCAGGATTTGCAATAATGTACACAAACTAATGTGCACACAGTTACACCTGCATTATGGAACTCAAACAGTACCAACCCTACGTATGAAAAGGCAGCACTGCAAAAATTACACCAGGCCCTAAACACCAATACACCTCCTATTAGGAAAATAGAACAAGCCAAGCTGCTATAGATCCCTACCAAGAAACTACAAGCTCGCAGAACACAGACAGACCCTCACCAAATACAGAATAAAGTGACCATAAAGCTAATGTTTTTGTTTTTGCGTTGTTGCACAGAGTTTGGCTTCTTGCTGTTTCCAGTTCAGTTTTTGTCTCCACATTTCTATTTAAATATTCCTCGAGAAATATAAAATAATTCTAAAACTAGAATATAAATGTTTCAAAACAACTGATAAATGGAATAACATCCAATCATTAAAAATTTTCAAAATTATTAAAAATTCTCCAAACACCAATAAACTATTTCTAACAGCAGACACATCACATAATACCAATAATTAAAATGGCAGTCAATCAAGAAAGATAAACTTTAAAAAGCCACCTTTACTTACCCTCTCCAGTAACTCTCCTACTCCTTTCCCATGTAGGCCAATAGCACATACCAGAAGCAGGAAGGGCTGCTGAAGCTCTGTTCCTTAGGGCCCATGACTAGTGTATTTCACACACACACACACACACACTTTCTCTCACACACACCAATCACCTCCCTGGCCAATCTCTCTTTCTCTCACACACACACACACCAGTCATCTCCCTGACCAATGTCTCTTTCTCTCTCACACCAGTCATGTCCCTGACCAATCTCTTTATCTCACACACACACACACCAGTCAGCTCCCTGACCAATCTTTCTTTCTCTCTCACACACACACAGAAGTCACCTCCCTGACCAATCTCTCTCTCTCTCTCTCACACACACACACACACACACACACACACACAGAAGTCACCTCCCTGACCAATCTCTCTCTCTCTCTCTCTCACACACACACACACACCAGTCACCTCCCTGACCAATCTTTCTTTCTCTCACACACACACACCAGTCAGCTCCCTGAGCAATCTTTTATCTCACTCACACACACACACACCAATCACCTCCCTGGCCAATCTCTCTTTCTCACACACACACACACCAGTCACATCCCTGACCAATGTCTCTTTCTCTCTCTCTCACATATCCCAGTCAGCTCCCTGACCAATCTTTCTCTCTCTCTCTCACACACACACACATACACACACACACACACACACACGTCACCTCCCTGACCAATCTCTTTATCTCACACACACACACACACCTCCCTGACCAATCTCTTTATCTCACACACACCAGTCACCTCCCTGACCAATCTCTTTATCTCACACACACACACACCAGTCAGCTCCCAGACCAATCTTTCTGTCTCTCACACACACACACACACCAGTCAGCTCCCTGACCAGTCTCTTTATCTCACACACACACCAGTCAGCTCCCAGACCAATCTTTCTTTGTCTCTCTCTCACACACACACACACACACACACCCCAGTCACCTCCTTGAACAATCTCTTTCTCTCACACACACCAGTGTCTTTCCTGAGCAGTATCTTGCTCTCAAACTTTTTCTCTCTTACATACACACACATTCTCTCATACATTTACACACATGCTGGCTCACTGTCTCACTCACTCACTCCCACCCTCACCACACATGACAGCTACAGCACAAGGTAGCCGGTATGCTGCTATTAAAAGCAGAGTCCTGACAGGCTAGAAACTGCAGCAGGAATGACCTCCCCGCCCCACAGTGGTAAGAAGGCAGCACTCAGCTGATTGCTTACGCTGCTATCACGGCACAGAGCAGTCAGCCTAGAATGTAATTCTATGCTTTTTCTTCTCCCCATCCCAGCTTTTATTTTTTTTTGCAGTTTGATTATTATTTTTTTAATGTTTTCTTGCTGATGTCGCGCTGGCGATAGAAGGGGAGGTCAGAGCCAGGGTGGGGGGCAGCAGCACCGTACTCCTGCAGCCCCTAGCAAAGTGGCCAGCCAGCACCGATATTCAGCTCCGGGCAGCTGATGGACGACTTTCCCCAACAGCCGCGCAGCAGGAAATCCCGGGGGCCACATTCTCAGCTGACTGCTCTGTGCCGTGAAGATCGCAGCACAGGCAAACTGCTGAGTGTAGCAGGGCCGGGAAGAGCCTTGGGATGTGATTGCCGCTGCATGGCCTTTTCTTCTTCCCACGTGCCCGGTAAACATCACTTCCTCTTCCGGGCCACAGGGGCGGAAAGAAGAAAAGGTCACGTTCCTGTCGCCGGCTTCCACAAAACACTGCTGCTGTTCCCCCTCGGGGCTTGAATGTGCTGATAGCCCAAGCAGGAATGGCAGCAGTGTTCATCTCGCTGAGGTTGAAAGCGGGGGAAGAGCAGCGAGTGCGCGACACACCGGTTGAGAAACCACTGCTTTAAGGCATTCAGTAGCCCTGTATTGCTACCATACCTGTTGCCACTCCTTAGATGGCCACTACAATCATTTTACCTTTAATCTTATCTTATGCTCCCTTCGTGTTTTCCTATGCTTATTGTAAACTAAGACACACAGATAACAGGAATTTAATTATAAATTTGATTGTAATCTGCATTAAGACCAGCTTGGTAAAAGCGGTATATCAAGTGCAAATAGAAAGTTTATTTAGCATCCTCAATCATTCTGAAAAGTCAGCTTCTATGCGAGTACAAAGTACGCGGGTCACTTCAGTAACCATGGCGTTAAAAATAACCTTGTGATCCAGGACTGCGAGCTCCCTGTGGAGCTTCAAAATTGCCCTGCCTATTCCCCTACCTTCAGTAATATAAAATACAAATATTTTATTTATGGGTCTTATAAAAAAAAAAAAAAAATGACAAAAATGAAAACAAACCTGAAGCATGCAGAGAAAAATGATTGTCAAAAGAAAATGCTAATCCTAGCTGCATAAGATTTTCAAAAGGCCCTGGCTGTCCTCTTCCTCGAACTGCTCAACATGCGGATCGGAAGATGTTTTAACCAAATATTTTATTTGTTTAGCTATTTACTGTTTTTAATTTCATAACCTTCACACTTTATTTTCATGATTAATATCCACAACGTGATTACGGTGTGTGCACTCTTGAACTTTGAGTTATATCCTGGAAGCCATCAGGCTGAAAGTCCCAGGCACTCTGCCACTTAAAAAGTGTGATTGTAAAATTACAGTACCGAGAGCCCACAATGGGTTTATTCCACGAGCATATATGTAATCTACAGTGACAGAATGCAAGCACTTAAGAGGAAAGTGCAACGGTCTTGAGATTTATCTTATTGTATCTTCCAGGGTGACCCAGGCCAGAGCGGCTTCCCGGGCATTCCTGGTAGTAAAGGGGCAGCAGGAGGCCCAGGTGTGCCCGGATTGCCAGGGAGTCCTGGTCAAAAGGGAGAACCCGGCCTTCCTGGATTCCCAGGTAAGTTTTGCTTTTCAAGCACAAGGGATTTCTTTCTTTGTTCTTCATAGAAGGCCTTGGGTCTCTCAAGTTATGTGTAAGACAGAGGGCTTTAAAATCATGAGTGGAGTGGAACCAGGTAAATGCAAATCAGTTGTTTACTCTTTCAAAAAATAGAAAGACTAGGGGGATGCTCCATGAACTTACTAAATAGCACATTTTAAAAAAAAATCTGTGAAAATATTTTTCCCGTCGATAGCAGGGCTGAATTAGTCATGCTGTCATGAGAACAGTCAGTCAGGCCCGGGAGGCGGAGCTTCCTAATTGTTGTCAAAGCTTTGCTCTGAGGCGCGTGGTTTCCCGCTCTGATAACGACTCTCCTCCGTCTGTTTTTCTGCGCACGCAGAGCCTCAGACCTCCTCAGACAAGTCTTAATTTTAGGAAGAAAAAACTCAAAAAATGAAGGACCATGGCAAGAATGACGCTCCCCGACCATCAGGGTTCAAACCCTGCCTCTGCGGGAAGGTCATGTCCATCAGATGAACATAACCGCTGCTACCGATGTCTGGGCCCAGACCACCTACTCGAGTCGTGCCCTCATTGTGGTCGGATGTCACAGAGGGCATGCCGACAGAGAAGGGAGAAGATGGAGCGCCTTCAAACATCAAGGACCGGATCCTACGCCCCACCGTCAGAAGCCCACTATTCCCTGGGGCCTACTATGACTGCGCCACCCCCACAGCATCGAGCGGCCTCCATGGAACCTCCGACTGCGAAGGATCGCATGAGAGGTAAAGATCTAGCCTCCGGGAGTCGAGATCCCTCCCGTGACAAGAGCCGACACCGACCGGAGTCGCATGCGCCGGGGCGGGTAGTAGAACATACCCGGGAAGCGACCCATGCGTCGAAATCATTGGCGCGCAACCCATCGACGCAGCGCCGTGTGGACGTGATGCAATCCACTAAGACTACGGCACCGGAAGGTCAGACGCAACAATCAAGACCTTCAGAGTCTCCTCTGGTGCCGACTGCGACGCCGGTGCGTCAGCCGACGCACGGAAAGGCGCTGGTGCAGCACGAAGGAACGGTGCCGACGCACTGAAGCGAGCTGACTAACACCACAGCGCCATCGGAGCCTGGGACAACGCCAACGGCACTGACACCCGAAAACAGAAAACAGCCAAAACGACCACATCCCCCTGAACCTACTGGGATAAGGAAGAAATCCCGTTTGATACCACTAGCTACGGTTTCAAAGGCTTCCAGGGATACACCATTGACCCTAACGCCCTCTTCACCAGCCTCCTCTTCCAGATCAGACAGGGATGAGGGTCAAATTCGACTTTCTTCATCTTCAGTTTCTTCTGCCTCTTCGGACATATCTTTAGCTTCTAAACGCCACTCCAGGGGTGACGTCCTACAGGAACCCCTGGCGAAGAAACGCAAAGGGCGGGAAACACTACGCACACACGCGCCCAAGACTCAGCTGCCAGACACAGATATTCTATTGGCAGCAATTCCAGCAGGCAGACCACAGGTACCAGCTCGAACACCAATGCCACCAAAGATGAAAGATGATTTTGTCAATTTCTCTCTGGCATTATCTGGTTTCTTTGGGGTCATGAAATCCTCTTATCAAATGGGGAATTCCTCGCCCAGTACCAACCCGGAGTCTCCACAACCATCAGGACACTCGTCCCCACAGAACACACAGCCTCCGTCTCCACAAGATATAAGGCCCCCATCCCCACGAGCGCACTCTCCAGCCCTGACACCATCACAGCAACCTCAACGGCCACTTACCCCAGTGTCGCTGGACCTTCAACCCACATCACTGGATAGTTCCACAGGGTATCCCTCGGAACCAGGGGAAGAACTGGCGGAACCATACTCTCCTCTGGAAGACCTCACCTATCCAAAGTTCTTAGAAAAGAATGGGTTCTGTCCTTCACTTTAACATTCAGAAGGTGCTGGATCCGAGATCAGCAAATTTAGATCTATTAAAGATCTTTGATCTTCTGGCAGAGCCTACCTCTCTACCTCTCCATGCTGTACTAGACTCAGTTCTGGAACGCTCCTGGGATAACCCCTTCCAACTTCCAGCGGTTTCCAGGAAAACCAATCTTAAATATAAAATGCAAACATCTCCCTACTACTCGACGCCACAACTACCTCATGCATCCCTGGGAGTTGAATCAGCAATGGTGAGGGCTAGGAAATCCAGGTTACACTCAGCTACCCCCCCCCTCCCCCCGCGGGCAGAGATCTTCATTCACTAGATGAATTTGTGAAGCGCACATTCCAGGCATCTATGCTTGCCGCCCGCATTAACCATCACCAATTCTACATTATTCAATACCTCTACGAGTGTGTGCAACGGATGAAAGAAAGCTCGGACCTCACCCACCCAATTGGGGACACTAACCACGTACAAGACCTGGAGGAGGGCATATGCCATCTGTTACGCATGGTCTACGAAGGATTTGAGACCTCCTCTCGTGCGTCAGCAGCTGCCATTGCGGCACGACGTATGGCGTGGCTGAGAGCCAGCTCCATTAGAGAAGACGTTCACGAAAAATTGGCCAATTTACCGTGTAAAGGGGACAATTTGTTTGGAACATGTTTCCAGGAAACCGTGTCCCAACTAAAGGAGCAGTCAATAGCCGTACAATCTCTAGCTACCCCTCAAACTTACGCTGCTGCATGCCGGTATTCCATGCTACCTTGCAGACAAATCTTCCAACGCCGACCTTATCGGCCATATGCTTCGTACCGTCCCCCAGCTTATCAGCAGACTTCCCGTCCGCAGAATTAACAGAATCAAAACCATCGGGGACAACCCCGGGGCCAGCGCCCACAAACACAACAACCCGCTGCCCCGGCCAAGACTAACCCATCTTTTTGAACATCGCCCTGCCACCACCGCACAGGTGCTAGCGGGAGGAATCAAGGCACACATCCGGGAATGGGAAAAGATCACCAACGACAAATGGGTACTAGACATCGTTCAACAAGGGTACAGAATTCACTTCCAATCTCCCCCCGCACCCCCGCTCCCTCATTCAGCACCAGGAAGATCCAGACCCCACCAACAAAACCACTTGGAACAGGAGGTGAAGGCGTTATTACAACAGCAAGCGATTCGCCGCATCCCTCCGACAGAACATCTCGTGGTATTCCACTCCCCCTACTTCCTAATTCCAAAGAAATCCGGGGACTTTCGTCCAATCTTGGACCTCAGAAAACTGAACAAGTTCATTGTCAAGGAAAAATTCAAAATGATCTCTCTCAAATCTCTGCTACCCTTGATCCAGCCCTTTGCCTGGATGTGCTCCATAGACCTCAAGGATGCATACTCTCACATCGCTATGCATCCTTCCTCCTGGCGATACCTGTCTTTCCAAGTGCATGGCCAACACTTCCAGTACAAAGTCCTTCCCTTCGACCTGTCAACAGCGCCCAGGGTGTTCACCAAGTGTATGGCAGTGGTGGTGGCATTCCTCCGTCAACAGGGGATAATGATTTTTCCTTATCTCGACGACTGGCTGCTGGTAGCCGCCAGTTCGGACACTCTTCAGCAACATGTTCGACATACAATTCAGTGCCTGGACAAGTTGGGCCATCAACTATCAGAAGTCCAACTTAATCAAATACCGATTTTTTTCTGCCAACTGATAGAAAACAAAACATGCGACTCCTTTTTCGCCGCCTAAAGTCAACCGTATCGCCGACGGCGCATCAAGTCTTACAAGTATTGGGACATATGGCGGCCTCGATCCACGCAGTCTCCAACACGAGACTCCGCATGCGACAACTCCGATGGGGTCTCAAACGACAGTGGAAACAACATTCTCAACCACTACATTGGAAAGTGTCCTTGACAAAAACCATGATCGCAGACTTAGACTGGTGGTTACGAAAACCGACACTCACCAAGGGGAGCTCCTTTCACTCTCCTACCGCACAAAGCAGTCCTTACCACGGATGCCTCCCACAAGGGTTGGGGGGCCCAGCTCAACAACCTCCATATGCAAGGCCTCTGGTCGTAACGGGAGCAGTCTCTTCACATCAATCTCCTGGAATTGAGAGCCATCTGATTCGCCCTGCGCACCTTTGTCTCTCACCTCCAAGGCCACAGGGTCATGGTTTACAAGGACAATCAAGTAGCCATGTTTTATATCAACAAACAGGGCAGCTCGGGCTCCTGGAGCCAGTGCCGCGAAGCCCTCATCCTATTGATGTGGTCAATTCACCACTCCATTCAATTGCAGGCCACTTACTTGCTGGGAATCGCGAATACTCAAGTAGACAGGCTGAGTCAGATATTCCATCCACACGAATGGTCCCTCGACAACGACGTAGCCGAGACCATCTTCGAAAGATGGGGATACCCATCCATAGATCTTTTCGCCACAGAGTCCAACCGGAAAGTGACTCACTTCTGCGCTGTATGGCCGACTCCACACAGAGTTGATCAGGATAAGAACGTAAGAAAATGCCATACTGGGTCAGACCAAGGGTCCATCAAGCCCAGCATCCTGTTTCCATCAGTGGCCAATCCAGGCCATAAGAACCTGACAAGTACCCAAAAACTAAGTCTATTCCATGTTACCATTGCTAATGACAGTGGCTATTCTCTAAGTGAACTTAATAGCAGGTAATGGACTTCTCCTCCAAGAACTTATCCAATCCTTTTTTAAACACAGCTATACTAACTGCACTAACCACGTTCTCTGGCAACAAATTCCAGAGTTTAATTGTGCGTTGAGTAAAAAAGAACTTTCTCCGATTTAGTTTTAAATGTGCCCCATGCTAACTTCATGGAGTGCTCCCTAGTCTTTCTACTATCCGATAGAGTAAATAACCGATTCACATCTACCCGTTCTAGACCTCTCATGATTTTAAACACTATCATATCCCCCTCAGTCGTCTCTTCTCCAAGCTGAAAAGTCCTAACCTCTTTAGTCTTTCCTCATAGGGGAGTTGTTCCATTCCCCTTATCATTTTGGTAGCCCTTCTCTGTACCTTCTCCATCGCAATTATATCTTTTTTGAGATGCAGCGACCAGAATTGTACACAGTATTCAAGGTGCGGTCTCACCATGGAGCGATACAGAGGCATTATGACATTTTCCGTTTTATTCACCATTCCCTTTCTAATAATTCCCAACATTCTGTTTGCTTTTTTGACTGCCGCAGCACACTGAACGGACGATTTCAATGTGGTATCCACTATGACGCCTAGATCTTTCTTGGGTTGTAGCACCTAATATGGAACCCAACATTGTGTAATTATAGCATGGGTTATTTTTCCCTATATGCATCACCTTGCGCTTATCCACATTAAATTTCATCTGCCATTTGGATGCCCAGTTTTCCAGTCTCACAAGGTCTTCCTGCAATTTATCACAATCTGCTTGTGATTTAAATACTCTGAACAATTTTGTGTCATCTGCAAATTTGATTATCTCACTCGTCGTATTCTTTCCAGATCATTTATAAATATATTGAAAAGTAAGGGTCCCAATACAGATCCCTGAGGCACTCCACTGTCCACTCCCTTGCACTGAGAAAATTGCCCATTTAATCCTACTCTCTGTTTCCTGTCTTTTAGCCAGTTTGCAATCCACGAAAGGACATCGCCACCTATCCCATGACTTTTTACTTTTCCTAGAAGCCTCTCATGAGGAACTTTGTCAAACGCCTTCTGAAAATCCAAGTATACTATATCTACCGGTTCACCTTTATCCACATGTTTATTAACTCCTTCAAAAAAGTGAAGCAGATTTGTGAGGCAAGACTTGCCCTGAGTAAAGCCATGCTGACTTTGTTCCATTAAACCATGTCTTTCTATATGTTCTGTGATTTTGATGTTTAGAACACTTTCCGCTATTTTTCCTGGCACTGAAGTCAGGCTAACCGGTCTGTAGTTTTCCGGATCACCCCTGGAGCCCTTTTTAAATATTGGGGTTACATTTGCTATCCTCCAGTCTTCAGGTACAATGGATGATTTTAATGATAAGTTACAAATTTTTACTAATAGGTCTGAAATTTCATTTTTTAGTTCCTTCAGAACTCTGGGGTGTATACCAATCCGGTCCAGGTGATTTACTACTCTTCAGTTTGGCAATCAGGCCTACCACATCTTCTAGGTTCACCGTGATTTGATTCAGTCCATCTGAATCATTACCCATGAAAACCTTCTCCATTACGGGTACCTCCCCAACATCCAAAGAAATCATTTAATCTTTCCGCGATGGCCTTATCTTCTCTAAGTGCCCCTTTAACCCCTCGATCATCTAACGGTCCAACTGACTCCCTCATAGGCTTTCTGCTTCGGATATATTTAAAATTTTATTGTGTTTTTGCCTCTACAGCCAACTTCTTTTCAAATTCTCTCTTAGCCTGTCTTATCAATGTCTTACATTTAACTTGCCAATGTTTATGCTTTATCCTATTTTCTTCTGTTGGATCCTTCTTCCAATTTTTGAATGAAGATCTTTTGGCTAAAACAGCTTCTTTCACCTCCCCTTTTAACCATGCCAGTAATCGTTTTGCCTTCTTTCCACCTTTCTTAATGTGTGGAATACATCTGGACTGTGCTGCTAGAATGGTATTTTTTTAACAATGACCATGCCTCTTGGACATTTTTTACTTTTGTAGCTGCTCCTTTCAGTTTTTTCCTAACAATTTTTCTCATTTTATCAAAGTTTCCCTTTTGAAAGTTTAGCACGAGAGCCTTGGATTTGCACACTGTTCCTCTTCCAGTCATTAAATCAAATTTGATCATATTATGATCACTATTGCCAAGCGGCCCCACCACCATTACCTCTCTCACCAAGTCCTGTGCTCCACTGAGAATTAGATCTAAAATTGCTCCCTCTCTCGCCGGTTCCTGAACCAATTGCTCCATAAAGCTATCATTTATTCCATCCAGGAACGTTATCTCTCTAGCGTGACCCGATGATACATTTACCCAGTCAATATTGGGGTAATTGAAGTCTCCCATTATTACTGCACTACCAATTTGGTTAGCTTCCCTAATTTCTCTTAGCATTTCACTGTCCGTCTCACCATCTTGACCAGGTGGACGGTAGTATACCTCTATCACTGGACATAAAGCGCCACACCTCCTCCCGAGTGCTCCTCTCTGTCATTGCGATATAATTTGTACCCCGGTATAGCACTGTCCCATTGGTTATCCTCTTTCCACCATGTCTCTGAGATGCCAATTAAGTCTATGTCATCATTCACTGCTATACATTCTAATTCTCCCATCTTACTTCTTAGACTTCTGGCATTAGCATACAAACATTTCAAAGTTTGTTTTTTGTTTGTATTTTCATTCTGCTTTTTATTTGATAGGGATAAGTTAGAATTTTTTAGCTCCGGTGAGTTTTTAGTTACAGGCACTTGGACTACTTTTCTAATTATTGGAACCTCACTGTCGGGATGCCCTAATTCTAATGCATCATTAGTATCCTTTAAAGATACCTCTCTCCGAACCATGCGCTGCTGAGCGACTGTCGGCTTTCCCCTTTGTTCTAGTTTAAAAGCTGCTCTATCTCCTTTTTAAAGGTTAGTGCCAGCAGTCTGGTTCCACCCTGGTTAAGGTGGAGCCCATCCCTTCGGAAGAGACTCCCCCTTCCCCAAAAGGTTCCCCAGTTCCTAACAAAACTGAATCCCTCTTCCTTGCACCATCGTCTCATCCCCACATTGAGACTCCGGAGCTCTGCCTGTCTCTGGTGACCTGCGCGTAGAACAGGGAGCATTTCAGAGAATGCTACCCTGGAGGTTCTGGATTTAAGCTTTCTACCTAAGAGCCTAAATTTGGCTTCCAGAACCTCCCTCCCACATTTTCCCATGTCGTTGGTGCCCACATGTACCACGACAGCCAGCTCCTCCCCAGCACTGTCTAAAATCCTATCTAGGTGACGCGTGAGGTCCGCCACCTTCGCACCAGGTAGGCATGTTACCAGGCGATCCTCACGCCCACCAGCCACCCAGCTATATATGCTTTTCTTATTCCATGGACGGAGCCCCTGATGTACGCGTTCCCTCCAATCCCCCTCATCACAAAGACGCTACAAAAGTGCATGAGGGACGAGGCACAATTGATCCTCATGGCACCGGCGAGGCCACGCCAACCATGGCACACCTCCTACACCTGTCATCTGACGCACCGTTTCGACTACCCAATCAAGAAAACCTGCTGTCACAGGAAGAAGGGATCCTCCTCTACCAGTTGCACTCCTCTCTGCATCTCATGGCTTGGAGGTTGAATGGTGCCTTCTTTCGGAACAAGGTTTTTCCATCACAGTTCAAGACGTAATCTTGGCAGCCCGCAAGCCTTCCACGAGGAAAAACTATAACTTCAAATGGAAGTACTACACCACGTGGTGCGAATCCATGAAAGTTGACCCATTTACCTGTACACCAGAAGCCTTGCTGGACTACCTACACACGTATGTGGCTGGCCTCGCTACAGCTTCAGTCAGAGTCCACCTCAGTGCAATAGCAGTCTTTCACCGATCGCACAACAGCCAGCCTATATCCATCCAATGGTCTCTCGATTCGTAAAGGGGCTCTCACACCTTCGCCCCCCAGTCTCAAAACCACCAGATCTGTGGAATCTAAACCTAGTTCTCGAGCAACTGATGATCTCACCCTTCGAGCCAATGGAATCCTCTCATCCAAAACACCTCACCTGGAAGGTCGTCTTCCTTACTGCAGTGACATCGGCACGACGAGTTAGCAAATTACAGGCCTTGGTACATTATAGCCCATACCTTCAATTCTACCACCATAAGGTGCTCTTACGTACACACCCCGCGTTCCTGCCGAAGGTAGTCTCCCAATTTCATCTCAACCAATTAATTGAGTTACCGACTTTTTATCCAAAACCTCACAAGAATGACAGAGAGAGGTTACTACATATCCTGGACTGCATAAGAGCACTAGCCTACTATAAACAAAGGACCCACTCGCCCCACAGGGCATCGCAGCTGTTTGTTTCTTTCAACCCGATACCCCAGGCCTCCCGGTAACCATCTCTAGCTTGATTACCCAGTGTATACAATTCTCTCATAACAAATGTCACTCTGCGTTACCGTCTCGGCCCTCGGCTCATCAAACACGAGCGGTGGCAGCCTCCATGGCCCATCTGAGACATATTCCACCAGTGGACATTTGCAAAGCAGCCACGTGGGCTTCTCTTCACATGTTCACTTCCCATTACTGTCTTGACCAACAGACGGTGGACGATGCAAAGTTTGGTAAAACACTTCTACAGTCATTGCCCACGGACTCCACGAGGTCGACTGTCACTTAACATTCACCACGCTGTATAAGATACTACCTACTACTTTTCGTCAGCTTGCTGGGAGCTTAGGACTCCCATGACAGCATGGCTAATTCAGCCCTGCTATTGACGGGAAAAAGCAAGTTTGCTTACCGTAAACGGTGTTTCCGTAAATAGGATGAATTAGCCATGCTGACCCACCCACCTCCCTGATCAGTCAACATCAACTCTATGACCACGCTTGCTTTATCACAGACTGAGGAGAGTCGTTTCAGTGCGGGAAACAACGTGCAGCCTCAGAGCAAAGCTCTGACATCACTTAGGAAGCTTTGCCTCCTGGGCCTGACTGACAGTTCCCATGACAGCATGGCTAATTCATCCTGCTATCTACGTAAACACCATTTACGGTAAGCAAACTTGCTTTTTTCACTTAATGCAGTTAAACTCTGGAATTCATTGCTGGAGGATGTGGTAAAGGCAGTTAGCATAGCTGACTTTGAAAAAGGTTTGGATAAATTCCTGGAGTAAAAGTTCATAAACATTTATTAACAAGGTAGACTTGGGGAAAGCCACTGCTTATCCCTGGGCATAAGCAACATGCAATCTGTCTACTATTAGATAACCTGCCAGGTACTTGTAACCTGGATTGGCCACGGTTGGAAATAGGGTGGGCTTGTTGGATGCTTGATCTGACCCAGTATGTCGGTTCTTAGAATGTAAGAACATAAGACATGCCCTGCTGGGTCAGACCAAGGGTCCATCAAGCCCAGCATCCTCTTTCTAACAGTGGCCAATCTGAGTCACAAGTACCTGGCAAGTCCCAAACATTGAATAGATCCCAAGCTACTATTCCTTATTGATTAATAGCAGTTGATGGACTTCTCTAGGAACTTATCCAAACCTTTTTTAAACCCAGTTACACTAACCGCTGTAATCACATCCTCTGGCAGTGAATTCCATAGCTTAATTATGTGTTGAGTGAAAAAGAATTTCCTCAGATTTGTTTTAAATGAGCTACTTGCTAATTTCATGGAGAGTCCCCTAGTTCTTTTATTGTTAGAGGGTAAATAACTAATTTACATTTACCTGTTCAAGTTATCATGATTTTCTAGACCTCTATCATATCCCCCCCTCAACCGTCTCTTCTACAAACTCTTCAGCCTTTCCTCATAGGGGATATGTTCCTTCCCTTTATCATTTTGGTCACACTTCTTTGTACTTTCTCCAGTGCAGCTATATCTTTTTTGAGATGGGGCAACCAGAATTTCATTATATTCTTACGTTTGTGGTCCATAGACCCGCAAAACATGTTTTGACCTTCTTATGTGGGGGGTGTAGACGGGAAGGAGCAGGGGTGTAAAACAATCTATAAAGCATTATAAAGCAGGTAGACTAAAGAAAGCTACTGCTATCTCTGGAAGTGAGTAACAGCACATGGATCTATTTTATGGGATCTGCTAGGTACTTGCGATCCGGACTGGCCACTGTTGGAGACAGGATGCTGAACTCTTACTGACTTGGTCTGACCCAGCATGGCATAGCTTATGATACGTTCTTATGGCATTCTCAGTATTACTGACTTGCATTGCTATCTCCAAGCCGTCTGTTAATGATTTGTTGTTTTATGGTGATTTAAATAAAACAAAAAAAAAACCTGTATTATGATGACTTCTATTCTGTGAAATTTGGAGGTGTGAAAATATGCTGCCTGAGGAAATCTCCATGGACAGGGCTAAAAATCTTTCAAATCGTTCCAGATATTTGTGAGAGAATAATTGCTGGGATTTAAGGATCTCCATGTATTTTGCTACTTCCCTAACTAAAAATTTTTGAAGAGATAGGCTGAATGATTTTTCCCAGCTATAATAAAGCCGTTCTCCTGTTAGAAAAGAACAAATAAAATCAAACACTTCTCCCTCAAGGGACTTGAATTTGTCAGGAATCTGTTGGAAGTGATCATGTCTAGCACGATGAGATAACGATCTATTAATCTAAATTCAGGATCGACATGGTCAGTGTAAACCTTGCCTTAATGTTTCTTCCTTTTTTAAAGTCTTTTGTTTTTTTTTTAATTTTTACAAGCTTGGTGCATCGTTAAAGTGATATCTTACAGTGATTTGTTTATTCTTTGCTTGGTGTCCTGTGTTTTTTTATAGGAACATCGGGTATTCCAGGACTAAAAGGAACTGATGGGCTCCCAGGTCTTCCTGGTTCCCCCGGCGTGCCAGGTATCAGAGGTGAGCATCTATAAAGAAGCTCGTCTACCACTCTTTGCCAGATGAACCGCATTTGTAATTGCAATCCTAAGGTTTAAAATGAATTATATCTTCTGGTTCCAGGTACATGAAGCTTGTGAGGCAATGATACATTTTGAGTTTGGGCAACAAGTAGATAATTTGTCCAAATTATGTTGAAAATTTGGACATATTTTAATTTTCCAGTGATCCTGTTGACTTATGTAGCTTAACATTAGAAGGAACTCAGCTAAAAAATGAAATGAAATGTTTTTTTCTTCTAGGTGATACAGGTCATTCTGGTGGACCAGGTTCCCCCGGTGCAAAAGGAGAACAGGGGCAAGATGGCATCCCTGGACCAGCTGGACAAAAGGGTGAACCAGGTGAGGGATGTTTTGGGTTAGATTTTATTTTAGGCAGTGTGTTTCCTTCCCATACTTGACTAATGAACATGTAATCTCTCATACTAAGATGACTGATTGGGGGAATTTTGCTTGGTTTTCAAGGACTACCAGGGTTTGGTTCTCCGGGTCTCCCAGGCCTTCCAGGAACGCCAGGTAAAGTTATTTTATCTTTTGGTCGGGGTGGTTATCCCCATATGAGATGGCAAGAACCTTTCATTGCTGCTCCTCTGCTTTGCCCATTCTCACTATTTTGTTTTTATTGCTTGGTTTGTCAGGACCAAAGGGCGATCCAGGATTGTCTGGATCTCCAGGAAGCCCTGGACTTCCAGGCTCCAAAGGTGAACCAGGTTCTCAAGGGTTCCCTGGTCTTCAAGGATCCCCAGGTGCCCCCGGTCCCCCAGGTCCACGCATGGAAGGTCCTAAAGGGAGCCCTGGGCCATTAGGCCCACCTGGAAGACCAGGTAAGAGCACCATGAATGGGACAATTTCACAGACCCCCTTTTATTTATTTATTTTTATTTTGCTGCTTGGTTACCAGACTGAATTACTCATGTTCTACTGCAGTGCCATATTTATTGCTATTGGATGAAAACAAGTATGACAGTTTAAAATAAATGAATGAAGTCACAATTTAAGATTCTGCTGGATACCTAGCAGCAAAATGCAAGCGCACTGTATGAACCGTGTTGAAAATCTCAGCATGATGTCACCAAAATCATTTAGTGAGCACAAAATCAACATCACAGCACAGATATCACAAGTCTCTCATGTATGATCATGTGATTAGCAAGCCTACGCACGCAAAGAAAACGCCATCATCACCAGAGCCATGAAATCATGTTGACAAGCATGAACAGATTTGGATCGTGGCATATTCATCTCAGCCTCGTTTCTGCACACTTTCTTTCCCCTTTAACTCACCGTTGAGCAATCCTGACGCAGCATCCATTTTTCTTGTTTCCGTTCCATGTTGATGAATTGTCCGTCCCATCTACTAACCTTGGCAGTGATGCACTCCACATGGGGGTTAACATTACTGAGCAGATCGCTGGTGTTCACATCACCTTTTGTGTTACATTTAGTATAGTCAGAAAAATATGTAGGAAAATAATAAAGCTGTCTATAAGAGGTCGACATTGGTCTCCTGCGAAGGAAGTTTATTTTTACCAGAAGGGTATTGATGCTGCTAAAGCTCAGGCTCGCAGATCAGTTCCCAACATGAACAGCTCAGTCTCTCATCCTCCTGGCACAGATAAAGTGATTGAAAGAGCATAATCTAAGAAGCCCTGAGATCGTCAGCCGTCAGACAGTATGGCTCGTATTTCTTGAGAATTCCCTAAATCCGGGTTCTCTAGCTTGGAAATCCACTGACTTTCCCAACTCTAGTGGAAAGCATGGTTTGTCAACATATCTGGAAGCTATTTTCTTCCATCGTCTTCCTGTTCCTGGGTGGTTTGGTAGGTGCGGTTGCTTCTGCTTGATCAACCTGAATAGAGTAGAAGGGATTTATTGGGGTGTCTACAGAGGAATTAAAAACTGGTGGTTCCCGTGCACCATCTGAGGTTTGTCAAGGAGCAAAAGTAAAGAAGTTTCCATCACACTTCTGCTCTGGAAATTGCTGGCCATGTTTCAGAAAAGGTAAAAGTAAGTTTAATTTTGTCATTGGTCTTCTCAGGCCTTAAATAATTTGGACATTTTGAGTACAAACATTGAACTCCATGATAGACCCAAGGAAGTTGGACCCCAGAGAGTGTGTGTTAAGACCCACATTTTTGTTAAACATTTGGAAGAGAAAATAATTTATATAACAGCTTATTTTAGCACTAAGATAAGATTTTTTTCAATCCAGTGGACTTCTGAGTTAAGTACTTCTTTAGAAAGTCTAAAATTCCTATTATATATTTTGTGGGGGTGGGAGGCTGATAGTGTTCATCGTCATGGGCTTCCAGGTCAGTCAGAGGGTTTCCCTTCCCCCTTTTTTCTAAAATTCCCCTACCCCCACCAGATCTACCCCCAAGCACTGATAATCCTTAACCCAGGGACCATTCGTTCTTGGCTTCCTTGTTGAACACATACATGTGCACCCTGTGTCTAACCGTTTAGATGCTACTGTTGCCCTCTGGTTGGGACTTCCTTCCCTGGGATTATCCTGCCTCCATGACATCCCCTTAACCGGCCCAAGGAGCAGACAACTAGACTCGGGAGTCCAACTGGTCGTTTGCATGGCAGTGCATAACGCTGCCTAAAATATGTTTTAAGAAGCGTGTGGAACTGCAGGGTTATGCACATTGTAATGAAACTCGTTTGGGGTGCATTGTCAGCTAATTTACCAGGATATTTGGTGACGCAGCAGCACCTGCAGAATATACTGGGTTATTTCTTTATTTTAAAAGGTTTGTATACCACACTCGTGCACGGTTTGTGGCAGATTAAATAATAAAAACCTACATAATAAAAACCAAACAGACAACAACATAAAAATAAAAAAAAAATAATAATAAATAAAGTGTATCCAGCTAGCTTTAGGACTGCTCTCTGGCAGTTATCTGGTTAGCCGGATAATTGTGCTCCACCCCAGACGGAGCCAGATAAGTTTTTAATAGCTGACCAGTGGGATTTTTAAATCCTGGCATATGTCTGGCAAATGCCCTGAAAACTGGCCCCTTTTAATTTGCATTAGAACACAAACGTAATATCGCAGAATTCCTTCTGTCAGCTGATCGGGTTTATCAGAGAATTCCAGCAAGGATCTGCTCAGCCATGTTTTCTCACTAATCCCAATTTTTGTTGCATGTAATGCAGAAAGTGAAAAGTTGTCTTGCTTAATTGTGCATGCATCAATGTGGATGAAGCAAACTACTATCCATCTTCTATGACCAATCCTGCACCTTGGCCCTTTGTGGTAAACGGTAACGGGATCTTTTTATAGAAATGCTGCCTGTGTTGCATTTCAACAATTTAGAAGTAAAGTTACACTTCTGCTCTGGGAAAATAACCACATTACTCTTTGAAAAAGAAAAATTGCATCTACTTAGCTTCATTAATCTATTCTTGATAAGTTCACTTTGTAAAAACATCTTAATACATACTTTGTTTTACTCCAGATCATTCCCAGTCCTGCAAGATGCACTATGCCTATAATGTAAATTGTTCTCGCACCCATAGTTCCTTTATGATGGATAATAGTTTGGTCAAGACCTACCGCAGATAAAGATTTAGTTTAATTCTGTAGTTTGACTTTTTCTAACTGTTAATGTTTTTCCCCCTTCATCTAATGATGACACTGGATCTTGGTGAACTATGACCCCTCCCCAGGTCCCGCAGGTTAGCCCCCTTCCCTCCAAAGTAGTAACTGCATGGTTTGAGATCTCTCTCTATGTACCTTTTGACCTTTTTTTTTTAATAAAATTATAGCATTGAAATTGTGTAATACTAGCAACATGTTGGGTGTGCCAAGTGATTTTCCTGTTTAGTTAGTCCATTGTACGTAACGTGGTTTTGCATGCAAGGTAAAATGCAGTGTATCAAAGAAGCAAAAGGTAGTGCCATGGAAATGTACCTGGGTATGAGGGCATTTTATAATTATGGTGCTTAACGGCGGCAGATAAATGATGTGCGCTACAGAGCAAAGCAGCCCCTCAGCTGGCAGCCCTGGTTCTGACCATGCAGATGGGAAGCCCAAAGCTGATTCCATTGTAAAAATAGGAGCACCCCACTTTCTCCATGGGAATGAGACCACCGGCACGTTGCATTATAAAGTAAGAGTGGAATCCACTTTAATGACATTGCAGCCAACAGGAGAAAAAGTGTACTTTAAAACTGGAAACCCTCTTAAAATTGGTTGCTTCACACACGCACTGCATTTCCTGTTGATTTTTCTCGAATACGCATTTCCAGCCCAAAGCTCTACGATCATGCATTTTGTTTTTGATTACAAATCTACTGAAAAACATTCAATGTGGTAGTTGAGATTTCCGGGATGTAAGCTGCTAATGAATACAAGAGAGCTTTATGAGGTCCATATTCTTTAAGCAGGTAAATGGTAAAGTTTTATACCCGGATAAATTTATTGCTCCTATATTGCCACTCGCCGGCTCACTCCCAGGGTGCTCTGACGTTCATGCCGATAGCGCCAGTCGGAACAACACTAGACCCTGGGAACGCGTCTGGCACGGCTCCGATATCACTGGGATGTTCAGCAGGGAGAGGGCTGAGCTCGGGATTTCACGAGTTTTCAGGCAGGACAGCTTGGCAGCGCTTAAATGAATCCTGCCCCTGGAATGCTGCTGCTGGGCCACCTCTGGGTTTTTTATTTATTTATTTATTTATATTTTATTAAGTTTTTATACTTCATATAGCATGATATTTAAAGGAAAGGAAGCAAATTGGAATACAGGTAAATGGATACTCATTTCACAGCATTTCAATATTCCAGTCCACATCAAACAGTGGGAAGCACTAAGGCAAAACACAGCAAAAGAAAATACAGTGTAATACAGTACAACAGTAAACTAAGAGAGAAAAATCAAGATGTGTACCAGTATCAAACCTCTCCTATAAAAGAAAATTATTCCTTACCTGCTAAATTTCGTTCCTGTAGTACCATGGATCAGTCCAGACAGTGGGTTATATCCCCCGACCAGCAGATGGAGTCAGAACAGAGTTTGAGAGCGTCAGCATATAGAGTAGTGCACCCTCTGCTGGAGCTCAGTATTACGCATAGCAAAGCCCAAAAGCAAAAAACACAACATTTTGGATCCAGAACCGTTCCCAAAGAGGAACAGAGAAAGATATAAGTAAACAAACGGTCAACCTGACCAGCAACAGTCAACTTGTGAGGAGCTGTGAACAGTAACAATAATCAGAGACAAACAGAATGAAAGATACCTGGAAGAATCCGAGCAGGACCTAATGAAACCCCTAGTGGCGGGCGTCTGGACTGATCCATGGTACTACAGGAACGAAAATTAGCAGGTAAGGAATAATTTTCTTTTCCCTGTACGTACCTGGATCAGTCCAGACAGTGGGATGTACCCAAGCTTCCCTACACCGGGTGGGGTCCTGAGAGACCTGCTCAGAGAACCTGATCGCCAAAAGAACCCGTGCACTGAGGCGCCAGGTGTAGTCTGTAATGTCTGGAAAAAGTATGCAACGACTTCCATGTCTCCGCACGGCAGATTTCCTGGGAGGAAACAGAGCGAGATTCCGCCCAGGATGCCGCTTGGGATCGCGTGGAATGAGCCGAGACGCTGCGAGGCGGCACCCGCCCCGCCGCAATGTAAGCGGATGAGATGGCTTCCTTTATCCAGCGAGCAATAGTCGTCTTAGATGCCTGAGAACCTCTCCTCGGTCCTGACCAGAGGACAAACAAATGATCGGATACCCGGAAGTCATTGGTAACCTCCAGGTAGCGGAGCAGTACACGCTTGACGTCCAGGAGCCGGAGAGACCGGGGTTCCTCCGGAGCAAACGCTGGAAGCTCCACCGTTTGATTGACGTGGAAGGCCGAGACCACCTTTGGTAGGAAGGATGGCACCGTACGAAGGGAAACCTCGGAGTCGGAAAAACGCAGATAAGGGTCTCGGCAGGACAAGGCTTGAAGTTCTGAAATCCGGCGAGCAGAAGAGATGGCTACCAGGAAAACCATCTTGAGGGTCAGGTCCTTGAGGGAGGACCCCCTCAGGGGTTCAAAAGGAGGGCCCGACAGCGTTCGCAGCACCAAGTTGAGGCTCCAAGAAGGGAAAGGATCCCTGACCGGTGGCCGCAGTGTTTGGCACCCTTCAGAAAACGTGCGATATCCGGCTGAAGGGGTAGAGAGCAGTCCTTCTGTACCAAGACATTCAAGGCCGCCACCTGAACCCGGAGCGAATTATAGGCGAGACCCTTATCCAGACCGTCCTGTAGGAAATGAAGGATCAGCGGGACAGTCGCCTCCATGGTTTGGACTCCGCGGTCGGAGCACCATGCTTCGGAGACCTTCCAAACTCGAACGTAAGCAACGGAGGTCTAAGGCTTGCGGGAACGAAGCATCGTTGAGATCACTGTCTCCGGGTAGCCTCTGTGGCGGAGACGGCGCCGTTCAAAAGCCAGGCCGCAAGACAGAAGAGTTCTGCCTGCACGAAAAATACCGGACCCTGGTGCAGAAGATGAGGAAGATGGGACAGGCGAAGTGGGCCGTCCACCGTCATCTGAAGTAGATCTGCGAACCATGGCCGACGGGGCCATTCCGGGGCGACGAGAATTACAGTCCCTCGATGTTCTAACCTGCGGAGAACCTTGCCGACCAGAGGCCAAGGAGGAAACACATAGAGCAGTTGATCCGACAGCCACGGAAGGGCGAGGGCATCCAGCCCCTCCGCGCCGCGCTCTCTTCTGCGGCTGAAGAAGCATGGAGCCTTGGCGTTGAGAGAGGTCGCCATTAGATCGAGGCGTGGAGTCCCCCAACGACGGATGATGAGATGCATTGCCTCGTCTGAGAGAGCCCACTCGCCGGGGTCTAGCTGTTGACGACTCAGGAAGTCTGCCTGAACGTTGTCCACCCCGGCGATGTGAGAGGCCGCTATCCGGACGAGATTGCTCTTCGCCCACTCCATCAGGGGAGTAGACTCGAGGGAGACATGCTTGCTTCTTGTCCCCCCTTGACGATTGATGTAGGCCACAGTGGTGGCGTTGTCCGAGAGGATCCTCACCTCTGTGTCGCACCAGGGGAAGAAAACACTGGAGAGCGAAACGCACGGCTCTCGCTTCTAGGCGATTGATCGGCCACTTTGCCTCCTCTGGCGTCCAAGTCCCTTGAGTGGCGCTTCTTTCGCAGATGGCGCCCCATCCCGCGAGGCTGGCATCGGTGGTCACCACCACCCAATTGGGAACCTTGAGCAAGACTCCCCGAGCCAGATGCGAGGGGACAAGCCACCAATCCAGGCTTTTCCTGGCTAATGGTGGAAGCGGCAGGATCACCTGATACTCCTGGGAGACTGGTTTCCAGCGGGATAGTAGGGACGCCTGCAGTGGTCGCAGGTGTGCAAACGCCCAGAGTACCATGTCGATGGTGGAGGCCATTACTCCCAGGAGCTGCAGATAATTCCAGGCGGTTGGTTCTTCCAGAGCCGAAAACCGAGACACGTGCTCTCTCAGGGCTTGCGCCTTGTCCTGGCGCAGGAACACCATCCCCCGCCGGGTATCGAAGCTCGCCCCTAAGAAATCCAGGTGTTGCGAGGGCACAAGGGAACTCTTTGGAAGGTTCACCACCCAGCCCAGAGAGCGTAGGAATTGTACTACTCTGGCCACTGAGGTCTGACCATGTGAGAAGGACTTCGCTCGAATCAGCCAGTCGTCTAGGTACGGATGTACTAGGATACCCTCCTTGCGGAGGGCCGCCGCCACCACTACCATGATCTTTGTGAAGGTCCGAGGTGCGGTCGCCAAACCGAAGGGAAGCGCCTTGAACTGAAAGTGTTGACCGATAATCTTGAAGCGAAGATACCGCCCGTGAGCCGGCAGGATGGGAATGTGCAAGTACGCTTCCGAGAGGTCCAGTGAAGCGAGGAATTCTCCCTTGTGCACTGCGGCAATCACTGATCGGAGAGTCTCCATGCGGAACCGGGTGATCCTGAGGGCCTTGTTTACTTCCTTCAAGTCCAGGATGGGGCGAAAGGAACCGTCTTTTTGGGAACGATGAAGTAAATGGAATAGTGGCCCAAGCCCACCTCGTCGAAGGGGACGGGAACGATGGCCCCTATTTCCTGCAGTCGGTCTAGTGTTTGTTGAACCGCTATCCTCTTGAGATCCGAACCGTAGGGGGAGAAGATGAACCGGTCCCTCGGGGGGGCGGACAAATTCCAAGGTGTCCAGCACCCACTGGTCCGTGGAGATAACTGCCCACTCCTCGTAGAAGTCCATGAGGCGGCCTCCGATCCGGGGAGGTGAGAAGTGGGCTCCTTTGGCATCATTGGGATGACTTTGTGGGCGGAATTCCCTGCCCTGGACCCTCTCTCACGGGCCTCCGTCCACGAAAGGAACGAGACCAAGGCTGGGGTCTTGTCTGCTGTGTCCGGGAAGCGGACTGTCGGTAAGACCTATAACGTCGCTGTGCCCTGGCCCTGGTTCTACCGGAAGAAAATGATCTGAAGGAACGCTGCCTATCCTCCGGCAGCCGATGCACCGAATTTTCCCCAGTGACTTGATGATCTGATCCAGGTCCTCTCCAAATAAGAACTTCCCCCGAAAGGGGAGGGAGCCAAGGCTCGACTTGGAGGAAGCATCCGCTGCCCAGTTGCGAAGCCACAAGAGCTGTCGGGCTGCTACAACCGAAACCATGGACCTCGCCATTACGCGAAAGAGATCATACAGGGCGTCCGCCCCGTATGCTATGGCAGATTCCAGCCGGTCTGCCTGGGCGGCCTCTTCGAGGGGCAATTCCTGAGAGGTGAGAAGCTGCTGTACCCAGAGTAAGCTGGTCCTTTGCGCGAGCGAACTGCACATCACGGCCCGCATACCCAGGGCGGAGACTTCGAAGACCCTCTTGAGGAAGGTCTCTAGTTTACGGTCCTGCGTATCCCGCAGGGCCGTTCCCCCCCCCCCCCCCCCTTGACCGGGATGGTTGTCCTCTTGGTCACTGCCGACACCGCTGAGTCCACCTTGGACACCTTGATAAGATCCAAAAAATCCTCAGGGAGCGGGTATAGCTTTTCCATGGCACATGTGACTTTCAAGGACGCCTCGGGAGTGTCCCACTCCCTGGTGAGAAGCTGTAGGAAGGACTCATGAATAGGGAAAGCCCTTGCTCTAGGACGGAGGGCGGCAAGTACTGGATCTCCTTTGCGAGACGAGGTGGCGACGGCAGGAGCCACAGGGATCGGCGGATCTGGAGGTGGGTCGAGGTCCAGCTCCTGAATAATGTGGTGGATGAGTTCATCCAACTCTTCTTTTTGAAAAATCCGTAGGGCTCGAGGGTCGTCCCCCTCCGTATGTCCATCTGGATGCGCCTCCGGGGGTTCCGGGGAGACGTCTCTCACCGGCGAAGCCGCCCCCGTGGTACGCCGGGGTGGCACGGGAGAGGGACCCGGCAGGGATCCAGGCGTAACAGACGAGGCGGTGAGACCAACAGCAAGTTTAGGAACCTTGGGGGGAGGGGCCCCCAGGGGATTAGGCGCCTGCGCTCCCATACCCTGCAAATAAGCCATGTGCATTGCCAGAATAAAGTCAGGTGAGAAAAACAGAGAGCTGATTGGAATCCCTGGGGGGGAACCGTTCTGGGAGCCCCGGTCGGGCAAACCTCCCGCTGGGGGCAAAGCCTGTTGAGAGCCAGTGCAACCAATCCTGTCTGCATCTGGGAGCGAGTCCGTCTCACGCTGACCCCCTAAAATGGCCGCCGTTCCCGCCAAAGGCGGCGTCGTGGCCGGCCCGCGCCACCCGGGCTGAGGAGGAGGCAGGTCCGAAATCGCACCGGAGGACTGCAGGGGAAGCACCGTTCACAAAGCCCCTCCCTCAGAAATTGATTTCCCGGCTCGCCGCAGGCCTCACACCTCGAGGACCGCGGCATGTCAGCACCGGGAAAAAGAAAAGCCTCGGGGGGGGGGGGGGCCAAAGACGAGCTAGTGCCGCGGGGGGGGGGGGGGCCTGGAAATGGCCCTAACAACCCACCGAAGGGGTCCAGTAACTGCGGGGGAAAACCCCCGTTTTAGTTGAGCACACACCCACGGACAGAGCTTCCAAACCGCGGGACCCCCAACGACGCATGGAGCGGCCGGAACCACCGGCATCCACGGGGCACCACCAAAAAGAAGCAAACCTGTGGAGAAAGAAACTCAAAAAACTTCCACTTACCCCAACGGAAGAGGAAAGGAGTACAGAATAGAGAAGGCAGAGCCACAGACACACGCCTCCTCAAAAATTGAAAACTTTTTTTTTTTTAAACTTTAAGGATCCAAAATGAAGAGAAACATAAGACAGGGAAATACTGTGGAGAAAAAGAAAGAAATAACTAAAAATGAAGAAACCCTGTCAATCTGGGGGAGCTAGTGGATCCCCCCACTCGCATCTGCTGGAGTCAGAAGAATACTGAGCTCCAGCAGAGGGTGCACTACTCTATATGCTGACGCTCTCAAACTCTGTTCTGACTCCATCTGCTGGTCGGGGGATATAACCCACTGTCTGGACTGATCCAGGTACGTACAGGGAACAGCTGTTACCATCTCCCCAATCAACCTCCCTTATCTACCAAACGGGTTTCCAAATGAGCAGGATCAAAGAAAATTATTTTGAAATGTTATCAGGCATTTACAAGGGAATTTAAGGAAAAAAATGGCTCTTAAGGCCCCAGGAACTATTCCTAGAGACGTCCGGGAACTCTTTGGTCACAAAAAGAAAAATCTTTATTTTTGGAGCACAAGAAATGTATCTTGCTCCAAACTAAAAGTAACAATCAGAGTTGGTATATCATCTATAGATTCCTCTAAAAAGGATGTTAAATTTGGGCTTTCAGCCTGTAAGACATCCATCACTTCATCAGATCCTTGATTTTTTTTCGTAGAATGAGGAACATAATAAATTTTAGAAATTACTATAACTTTATCACTAGGAATACTCAAAATTTCCCACAAATATTTTTTTAAATAACTCATTTGCTGAAAGCAGCCTAGATATTGGAAAATTCAAAAAAATGAAATTTTTAACTTTCAAAGCATTTTCCAACCCCTCCAATTGTTTGTGTATAATCAAAGTGTCCTTAAAAAGATGTTCCAGGGGGAAACCAAGATGGCCGCTGCACGGTAGATGTGCTTCAGTGCTGCTCCTGGGAATTCCCCTCAATTTTTTCCTCTTCTGCAAATATGTTTCTTCTGCAATGGGGAAATGGAAAGGAGCTATCAGGCAGGGTAAGACGACTGTGTTGCTGGTTCCTCTTCGCCAAACACTGACTGAAGCACCATTTACTCGTAGTCCGATGATCGATGCCAGCCCATTGGCAAATGTTTCTCTTAGCCACGACCACCAATCCACCCCGCGCCCTCCTGCTGGATCTTTTGCTTCAGTAGAAGCTTCACTGGGAGCATCTGAGGCTTGGATAGTTCTCTATCTCCACCTGGCCTTGTTTCCTCCATTTTGCCAGTGCAACCTCAGCGTCTGATCTCGTTGGAAGAGACTCGAGAGGTGCATGGATTGCCGCAGAGAGTTTGGCCCCGTTGCCTCCTTCATTTAATGAATCGACAGAAGGTTTGGCAGATATTGTTCATCTATTGGGACCCTCTATTGTTTTTCCAAACTTAACTTTGTTTGCTAAACCCGATGCCATTACACTGGACAGTCTTTGGACTGCGTTAATGTCAGTTAATCAATCTCTTCTTTGGTCTCTTTAACTGCTGATTTACACAATAAATCTCAAATTTATGAAACTCTGCTAACCTCCCTGGAACAGAAGGTGTCTGAGGTGAAAACGTCTACAGTAAAGATTAAGATGTGCAAGTTAATATTATTAAAGCCTTCTACCTCCCGTAGAATTGAGAATATTGAAAATTCACTTAGATCTTTCAATTTGAGGTTACTCAATTTTCCTCTTAGTGCACCCTCTGATCTTTTTTCTGCTTATTTAAAAGAAGTTTTAAAGATTCCAGAGGAAGCACTTCCTCCTATGGAGAAGATTTTTTTCCTTCCAGTTTCTAGAAGAAGGTTGGATAATAATGCTGTGGATGTTCCTACTAATTTAATTGATTTTCTTGAAAATTCTGAAGAAGGAAATATCTGAATGAGCTACATTATTGGTGTCATTAGTGTCATTAGTCTATATGCAAGGTCGCAGTAACATTCTGCGTTTATTTAGAGGCCAAAAGATTTTGATTTTTCCAGACAACGAAGGCAACGCAAGAACGAAGAAAGAAGTTTCTAGCTTTGAAGGATTCTGTCCTTTCCTTGGGAGCTACGTGTATCATTTGTTATCCCTGTAAATGCGTGATAACTTTTGAGTCTGATAAATTTGTTTTTTTCAATCCCACCCAGATACAATCTTTTTTTGGATGCCCATCGAGGAGCTGTGGCTCCCTCTTCTACGGCTGTTGTGGATATTGTATAAATAGGGTATCTTTCTACTTTGCAGCTTCCTCCTTATTATGGTTACATTGTATTTTGTTCTAGCCATTCCCCATGGCTATTTTTCCTGTTTCCCCCCTAATATATTGGGGTCTAATGTGGCAAGTTAAATTTCCCTTTAGTTTTGCTTATTGTGCATCTTTATTATTTATATTGCCAATTTTTCTTTGTCAAATATTTTATATATATTTGACTTGAAATCATAAATAGTTAAAAAAATGTTCCACATAATTGAACAGTTGAAACTTGAGAGCTTAAAGATAAAGCAGAAGATTATAATTGTGTTATATGACTTCCCTGGTCTTCAAGTGTTTTCCTAGTCTCAGTGGAAAAATTACCAAATTGGGATATTGATTGGGACAATGATTTTGCCATCTTGGCACCAACTCTCCACACATCAGCTAGGGTGACGTTTTCAGCCTCTGTGATTTCGGTGCCTATTTCTGTCTGCAGAGAAATACCAGATGACCGTGAGCTAAGATCAACAACAGAAGGGTTAATCACAGCCTGAACAAGCTGCCTACTTCCCATATCCGTATTAGCCGGTGTAGTTATCCCCCCAGATGTACCAGATGTATTTGCTGGCAGATCACCTCCAGTAAAATCCAGTAGGGGGTGGGAGAGGATTGGATCTGGTCTGGGCTAGCTGAAGCCCCGGAAGAGAGAGAGTCTCTCATAGTTTGACTCACCCTTCGGGTCAAATGGAAATCCATAAGGCCCTTCGTCACGCTCGCTGCTGGAGTAGAGGTGATCCGTTTCCCTTCCCATCTAACGAGATGGGCATAGAAAAGCCTTCCAAATCCTTACCAAGGGGCCTGCCCCGCACGCCTCTGCCTCAGTGTTGAAGTAGGAGCAGCGGGTGGTTTTGATGACATCACAGGGAGCAATGTAGAGGCAAAGTATTCCCTTGGCTGCAGCACTCGGTCCTTGGCCAAGCAATCCACAGGTAGGTGCAGCTCTCTCGCCCAGAAGGCTTCCCGTGCCACCTCGGTTTTATCTACACAAGTAATCACCCAGCTAAAACATTTAAAACCTGAGATTTGTCAGGGTATGTCTCGGATTCAGCCAAGCAAGCCTTCTGAATATGGACCTCGTTGCTTTTGGGGACTGTAAAATTATTAACTGTAGTTTGTCACATTAAGAAAGATTGATTGCATGCTTTGTATCGGATCATTTTAAAACAGACTGCAAATGAGGAAAAGTAGAGCTTTGGGCTTTGAACCGTGAAAGGACACAGTTCAACAAGTTGCACCTTGTCAAGGAGGGAAAAATATATATTTGAAATGCATGCCGTCTTTCCTTAATTCAGACTTGTTTATGATTTAATGACAGTAAATTGATGTCTCTACTGGAATGTAAATTCACAAGTTTATCAATGTGGAAAATACATATTAGCTGAGCTGCAGAGATGGGCTGTTTGGTTTTTCCTAATCAAGGAAGCTATGTGTTGCAGGCTGAATACCCTTCCCATAACTCAGGCTGTTCTGAGGTAGAGAAATCACTTGGCATACCTGCGTATTAAACTTAAAGGAGCAGATTTAAACTCAATTTAAACTTGTGTGATAAACTTAAAGCAGCAAGTATTAATTTTTTCTGTACCTTTTTCATGGTGTCAGTTTACAAAACCTAAAAACTGTTTATCTGTTAAGCACAAGATATTGTGTCTTTGCTCTTATTTTTTGAAATTTTTTTTACCAAACCATACCCAGAGTTTGCACTTAAACCCTGTGACCATAATTGCAAAAGAATGTAAGAGGGGGGAGAGAAAGTGACATCACCTTGAAAAGACCATGGCAATTAGGCTTGGTATACATCCCAATCTTAGGAAACACATACCAGAAGCATACCTAGAGTATTTGACACACACACACACACACACCCCCACCCCAATATATAATTTTTCTAAACACACACATGCTCGGTGAGAGACACTTTCTCTATACCTCTCACACACACACTTCTTCTGTGTGTCTCTCAGAGAAATGCTTCTTCCATCTCTTTCTTATATACACAAACACTTCCTCTGTGTCTCTCTCACATGCTAACACACACACACTTCCTCTGTGTCTGTCTCTCACACACACAGACACACTTCCTCTCTCTCTTTCTCTCACACACACACACACGCAGACAAACACTGAACTGGAAACCACAAGCCAGGTTCTGTATGCAGTGCAACAATGGAAAAGCAGAAAATCACTATTCCTCCAAATAATACAATCAAGAAATATAAATCCATACTAAAAATTATACATTTCAAAACACTGATGAATAGAATAATAATCAATATTTAGAAGCTCCTGTACAAATTTTTTAAAAATTTCCTAAACATCAATAAAACATTTTGAAACAGCTGACATCAAATAATACCCAGTAATTAAAATTAATAAGGATTTTAAAAATCCCCCACTCACCATACCAGTCACCCTGAGATTGTCATGAACTGAGGGTACACACACACACACACACACACACACATGCTCCCTCTATCTCTCACACACATACACACTTGGTGAGAGACAGAGGGAGCTTGAGTGTGTGTCTGTGTGTGTGAAAGACACACGCATGTTTCCTCCATCTTTCTCTCTCTCTCACACACACACATTTACACTCTTCCTCTTTATCTCTCACACACGATTCCTGTCTCTCACCCCCTCCTCCCCCCCCCACACCCTCTCACACAGACACACATTCACTCTTCAGTACACTCATTGCCTCACACACCTTCATACAAACACACACACACACCCCTCATATATTCGCACCCATGCGCGCGCACACACACCCCTATCCACTGGCACTGTCACAGGGCCAGTCTCTCCCTTGTTCGGTTGGCGGCAGCATTGCAGGCTCCAGGAAATGCTGGCAGCGCCACTAGCCTCTGCCACCACAGCACCCTGCTTCTGCTGGCGGGGTTTCCACCAGCACGTCACTGTTTCTCACCGCCGCGCCAGCTCCAGGAAATGCCAGCAGCACCACTAGCCTCTGCTACCACAGCACCTTGCTTCTGCTGGCGGGGTTTCCCCCAGCACGTCACTGTTTCTCGCCGCCGCGCCAGCTCCAGGAAATGCCAGCAGCACTGCTGGCCTCTGCCACTGCAGCACCTTTCTTTTGCTGGCGGGAATTCCCCTGCCACATCATCGTTCCAGGCCGCTGCAGGACCTAATGGCACCCCTCGTCCGTCCCGTCCCGCCCCCCCCCCCCCCCCAGCACGCCTGAAATTGAGTTAAAAAGAAGTTATCTTATCCTGCTGCTGCTGCTTAAAGTTTGAGCACATTTTGGAGTTCCCTGTCAGGGAAACGATTGCTTAGGACATGTTGTAAATTGCATGCTGATCATTCATCCCCTTTTATTTGGAACCTATTAGTCATTTTAAAGTACAGAGCTTAACAGAGTTACTTTGTGCTTCCAAATGTAAATTGTAGTAGAATAGACAAGTGAATTTTATGTTAACTTTTGTTTATTTTGTACGGTTTGAAAGAGTCCTATTCAGCCACATGTCGTGCTGCTTAAATCCCAAGTTGGCCAATCCAATTAACCACCTTTTATTCTGGATGAGCAGCTAGACATTTATTGCTGAATAGGGCTCATGATTTGGTACCAATAAAACTTGAACTGAAGAGCTATTTGAATTTGAAATGAGGGGAACGTATTGAGGTGGAATTTGTGCCAGTAGAGAGCCGCTCACTGACCCAGAATCTCTGCATTATTGGATACGATTCGTTTCAGTGACAATGAATCTCTGAAGGTTTGTTGTAAGTACATATCCAGTTAAGACCAACATGTAGGACTAAAAACTTTCCTGACAGACAATATAGTGTGATTTCTCAGATTCTGGGCCTGGGCCCACTGGTGCCTCCTGAAAAACATACAAGTGGGTCACTAAAGTTCCCCTGTGATGTCGCTCAACCAAAACAATAGAAACCTTGAATCAGAAAACTGATACAAGGCCCATCTAATCTCCCCTTTATCCTTTCCTGTTTTTTTTTTTTTTTTTTTTTTTTTTGAAATTGTTTATTTATGCTCATCAAACATACAGCAAAGGTAACGCGCATATTGAAAACAAACATGTACAGGTACATTCCGTGTAGTGCTCTAGGTACAAGATCAAAAACAAAATAAAATAATATAAATCAGGTCTCAGATCCAATCAATACGATCCTAGTTATTTCCCTAGGCACAAATAAACTATATGATTAACACATAATGTCCTGTCATCCGTGAAACTTAACAAACAGCGTAAGAATGAGCCCTTTTTTTTTTCTCCCGCAGTTCACCCATCCCCTCCCAACCCCCCCCCCCCCTCCCCCCGTCCCTAAACATACGAGCTCAACTAAATGCAGTAAAGGTTTGTCATTGTGCTTTCTTCCACACTCGGTAAGGTTCCCATATTGCAGAAAATTTATTGACCCGGTCATGTTGCACAGCAGTAAGATATTCCATCTGAAAAACTCTGTCTAAACGTGCCAAGACATGAGCAAAAGTTGGCGCCCTGTCAGCCTTCCACCGAAATGCAATTTCGCATCGGGTGGCCACAAATATTTGCAAGGCCAACCTCCTCTGCTTCTCACTCCCAACTCCCCCGACCAAGCCTAATAGGCAACCCTTAGGATCAAGTGGTATGTCCACCCCCAAAATCTGAGTTGAGAACTGAAGCACTGCAGCCCATAAAACTTGAACCTCCTTGCAGACCCACCACATGTGGTAGAATGTGCCCTGCTCCCCACACTGACGCCAGCAGCCATCGCTCGTTAGGAAGCGTATGCGGTGTAACCGTACAGGAGCCATGTACCATCTATACATTAACTTGTAGCCATTCTCCTTAATGGTTGCAGAGATAGAGCTCCGTCCCATAGTCATATAACATTGGTCCCAGTCCGAGTCGGATAGGGTTTGCCCTAGATCCTCCTCCCAGCTTAACTGATAGCTCGCCTTAGATCTAGGACCACTATTAAGAAGCATATACAGACGAGAGATAGGCTTAGGTAATGGCCCGCTCCGTGAACAAAATGATTCAAACATAGTCTTGCCCATAAGCAATGCCGCTGGAGCACCTTCGGAGCGTAAAAAATGGATAATTTGCCGGTAGGCATACAAATCTTTGGGAGTCAGTACATGGGCATTCTGCAAATCTACAGCCGGGATCAACTGAGAGCCCTGAAAGAATTGCTCTACAGTAGTGATCCCCAGGAGCCTCCACCGCCGGATAAATGCTGCGTCCTGGCCTGGAGTGAAACGGGGGTGCATCAAAAAGGTAGTCATATGATAAATACTCTTGTCCCCCACCAGACGCTCCTTCCATTTTGCCCAATGCCGCAGAACTGCTTGGGTGAATGGGGTGAGTGAGTGAGATACGCCCTTCCCCATAGCACGGCACCATACCCTAGAGGCCAACGGAATAGGCTCTGAGCCCGCCTGCTCAATGACCACCCATGACTTAGCACTGCCCTTAAGGTGCCAACTGATGATCACTCCCAGCATGATGGCTGAGTAATACCAGTAAAGGTTGGGGATATTAAGACCCCCTCGTGGCTTATCTTTATATAAAATATGACGTGACACCCTTGGAGGTTTCCTTTTCCATATAAACTGGAAAAGCTTCCGTTGCCAGATTCTCATGGCCCCTTCCGGAATCGCTACAGGCAAGGTTTGGAACATATAGCACAATCTCGGCAAGACATTCATCTTCACTGCCGCCACCCTGCCAAACCACGTAAGGTCTGACCTATCCCACCGGGCTAAATCCTGCTGAATATTTAGAATCAAAGGATCATAATTTAAACTGTAAAGATCAGCCAGATGAGGTCCAATTTTGACTCCCAAATATTTAATTGAGTGCTTCGCAAGGCGGAAAGGCACTGTACTGCCCACCAGGGCATACTGATCTGCAGGAAGCGAGACATTTAACAGTTCAGATTTGTCTGCGTTGATTTTGAAACCAGACAACCTGCCAAATTGTCGCATTTCCTCCAGCAACAAAGGCAAGGACGCCTCCGGCTGAGACACAGTAAATAATAAATCATCGGCAAAGAGCGTAATCTTATAGGACACATCATTAATTTTGATTCCATGAATAGCTGGATGACAGCGAATTCTCTCTGCAAGGGGCTCCAAGGAGAGGGCAAACAACAAGGGTGACAAAGGGCATCCTTGACGTGTGCCCCTCCTGACCCCAAAGGGTTCCGAGTATGCACCATTAATTTTGATTCTGGCTTGGGGATTGTCGTACAGTTTGTGAATCCAGGTGACAAAAGAGTCCCCCAGTCCCATAGCTTCTAGAACCTGAAACAAGTAAGGCCAGTGTACTCGATCGAACGCCTTTTCCGCGTCGATAGTTAACAATACAGCTGGTACACCTTTAGATTGGGCCCACCACATCAATTCAATGACTCGACGCACATTGTCCGATGCTAAGCGCCCTGGAATAAACCCAGACTGGTCGCCATGCACCAGCCCAGGAGCCACCCTCCCAAGCCGGATAGCTAATGCTCTCGCTAAAATTTTCAGATCAACATTAATTAGCGAGATTGGGCGATAGGAGCCACAAAGCGTATGATCTCTGCCTGGCTTAGCCAGGATCGTGATCCCCGCCGTATTGGATACAGGGGATAGACACCCATCCGTGCGCAGAGCATTGTACATGGACACCAGTGGGGGCAAAATTTCTGAGCTAAAGGTTTTGTAAAATTTCCCGGTGAAACCGTCCAGCCCGGGAGCCTTCCCCAATTTGAGATCTTTGATGATCAACGACACCTCCCCCTCCCTAATCTCCTCATTGAGTGGTCGCCGTTGATCTTCCGAAAGGATAGGAAGTGACAGACTCTGAAGGAAGTGAGCAATCTCCTCAGGAGAGCTCAACCGCTCCACATCATACAATGTGCGATAAAACTGGTTAAAACAGCTTCCAATCTCCTTTGGGGAATAAACATATTGGCCCTGGGGATCTTTAATCTTAATGATCTGTGATTGTGAAGCTTGCTCCTTTAACTTCCTAGCCAATTGCCTCCCCGCCTTGTTTCCCCACTCAAAATAGCGTTGCCGCAGCCTCTGCAATTGAAACGCTATCACGTCTGCGTCCATAGCCTGAAGCGCACACCTGGCCTCCGCAAGTTTCCCTAGAATGCCGGGATCAAGAGTGCGCTTATGCCGCAACTCTAGCCTAGATAACGTATCCATTAACAGAAGACGTTCCTGTGCTCTCTCCTTTTTTACGTATGATGCCCTGGCAATGAAGAGACCTCTCACATAAGCTTTCAAACTGTCCCAAAGCACCACCGGAGTAACCTCCCCATTATCATTATCCTCTAGAAATTGAATTATCTTAACCTTCACGGATTCCACAAAGGGCTTATCATCCAGTAATCTATCGTTCAACCTCCAAAATTTAACGCCCGATTGGGGATTGCCCATCGAGAGCCGTAGCCAAATAGGTGCATGGTCCGACCACGAGATAGTTCCTATGTCCGCGTCCCTGATGAGCCCCACAAGAGCCTTATCCACAAGGAAATAGTCTATCCGGGAGTAGGACTTATGTGGGGCGGAAAAAAATGTGTAATTACGGGTCGTAGGGTTGTGTAGCCGCCACACATCCACAAGACCCCTATCAGCCATGAGGTGTTTTAAGGCTTGCCTAGTAACCCTACTTCCCGCACCCCCTCCCCCAGTGTTGTCTAAATAGGGGTAGCGTGTGATATTAAAATCTCCGCCCACAATTAAGTACCCTTCAGCCCACTCACTGAGAACCGTGGACAGTTTGTGAAAAAATAAGGTTTGATCCGTATTTGGGGCATATACATTCAGTAGAGTACACAGCGTTTCATTTATTTTAGCTTTCAGAAGAATATATCGGCCCTCCGTGTCTCTGATCACCGAAATAATATCAGCAACCAGGGAATTAGCAAAGTATATTCCCACCCCAGTGTACTTACGTTGAACTGTGGCAGCCGCATGAAAAACCTGCGGATACCCCTTAGTGGGAAGTAGCCTTTCGTGTCGTTTCCGAATATGTGTTTCCTGACTAAAGATAATATCCGCCTTTGCGGAGGACATATCCTGTATGAAAATCTGACGCTTATGATAAGTGTTGAGGCCCTTGACATTCAGTGAAACAATTTTTAACATCCCCGAAGCCATGGGAACAAAGACTGCAATATCCCGCTAACAGCGAACCCCCCTCCATCCAAGGGTAGCCGAAGCAACCGAAGCATGATCAATAAACCCCGAGTGCAGAAATAATAATGGTTAGACCAACCCAACCGCTCCTTTTCAGTTTCCCCTCCCCCTCCCACCCACCCCTCCACCCAGCCCATCATACAACCACTCTCCACTTCGTGGTTCACTCCCATGAGAGAGCTGACGTCGCCCGCCTCCCCCAGATCCCATACTTTCCCCCTCCTATTATAAAATATTTAGTCTAAAATCTCCCCCACTTGATCTATGGATTCAAACAGATCCCATAACCAGCTGAACTTAGAACAACCAACACAACAGTGATATATGTGCCGCCTAGGCGGCAGCAGGTGCCAGTACAGCCACAGAACAGACTGCCCAGTCACCAACCCCTGTGCCAGGATATGAAAGAGAATCCTGGTCCATGTAAGAGCAAGTCCAAAGCGAGCCTCCAGAGGCTCAACCATTGTCCGCAAGCGAGTTGTTGCCCCCTGATCTGCGGCTCAGTCGTCCTCGGCCCGTATCGACTCGCTGCCATCTGGGTCTCTGGCCCCCACGCTTGTTGTCATCCCTGGTCAGTCCTCCAGATTCCTCAGGCGGCAGATCCGGTAATCCCGCAGCACGAAGTATATCCTCAGCTTCCATAACCTGATGTACTCTGGAGACCACCCCGCTGATGGTAAATTGTAATCCAAACGGGAACAGCCAACGATACTTTATATTATGAGACCGGAGAATAGAGATAACGTCCCGGAAGGCTCTGCGCTTCTTAATTGTAGAGAGAGCTAAGTCCTGGAAAATCTCTATCTTGTGGCCCTTCCACATAATAGTGCCCAATGTTCTGGCTGCCTGGGCCACTTGCTCCTTGACCAAAAAACTGTGGAAACAAACCACAATGTCCTTTGGGAGATTATTACGTGGATTGCCAAAGGCCCTATGGGCCCGCTCGAGTATCACCTCCCGAGGCCGCTCTGCTGTGCCCTCCGGGTCCAGAATTTGAGAACAAATATTTTGCACCACTTGTGTGCAGTCTCTGAATTCTTCTCCCTCCGGTATACCTCGGAATCGGAGGTTTACCCTCCGTGCTCTATTCTCCAAATCTTCAATATGCCTCTGCAACTCCTCCTGCGCTTCCCTGAGTTTCACTTGTTCGTCCTGGACCCGCTCCATTTCTGTCTGCGTTTCCTGCAGGCCCGATTCAGTTTCATCCACCCGCCTTCCCAGCTCCTGGACGTCCCTCTGTACTCCGGTGAGCATGGACCCCAGTTCCTCCCGAAAGCGGGCCATGTCCCCCCTAAGCTCCTGAAACCAGGTCTTAAATTCTAACCTGGTGGGAACCTCCAGGTCTCCGGTCTCTCCTGGTGGCTCCGGGGCTTCAGTGGATTCGGGGGCCGGCGCCATTTTGTCCTCTTCCGCTAAAGCAAGGGCCGCAGCTGTGGATGCTGACGCAAATGAAAAGCGATTAAGGTCCGGTTTTTTCCGTGCGGCTGACATCTCCTGACTCTGGCGATCTAGAATCGCTAATTTTTGTGAAGATTGTGCCGGGAATCGCCGCGATGGGAGGAGATTGCCGTCGATGGAGGGGAGAGCACAGATCTCAGGCGTCCATCGCAGCGGGTGACGTCACCGCTCGCTCCTTTCCTGTTTTAATATCTGTCTGCTAATCTCCGAATTTACCTTCATTTCCCCTTTACTACATGTCTTCTGTGACTATCCCAAGCTTTCTTGCATTGTTCCGGTCTTTGCTGCCATTGCTGGGCACCTATTCCATGCGTCCATGTGAAGAAATATTTCCTTCTGTTGTTCTTGAAACTACCTCCTTTTGGAGCATCCTGTTATGACCTAGAACCTCCTTTCAGATGAAAAATGCTTGCTTTTTTTTTTTTTTTTTTATTGCATTTCTTATGATTATTACAAATACTATTAGATACAGAGGGAAACATAATTCTTAAGGAAATTCAACTCCAATACATAATTCTCCCCATACAGTATCTACATCAAGGATAATAAAAGAAAAATATTAGAGAACATTGACCCCAAGTAAACATATGGAGCAAACATAAGTATAAGTCAAATACTTTAATCTTCCTTGTACTCCCTCATTACTTCTAATAATCCCTTAATTACAACCCTTAGGGGTGTGTATCAAGAAATGTTCGTAATTGGTCAGGGAAATTAAAGATATATGAATTTTGTTGATATTTTATATAACATTTGCAGGGGTAACGTAAAGAGAATTGTGCACCTCTATCTTGCACTTCCTTCCGGAGTGCTATAAAGTTTTTCCGCCTTATCTGTGTTGTTCGTATAACATCTGGAAATATTCTTACAGGAGCACCGTAAAAATCTAGTTTTTGTTGTCTGAAATGAAGTTTTAACACTTCATCTCGCTCTGAGTGGTATAAAAACTGTACTAATAAAGTTGCTCTATTTTCAATTTTCGATTCATATGATTTTTCCAGAAATTCTGTCGGGTTAAAACTTTCTACAGCTTTTAAGTTATTATCCTCCTTACCTTGTTGTAGATAATAAACCTTAGATAATTTAGGAATTGAGTTTTCTGAATATTTTAAGATATTTTTCAGATAGCTATTGAATAAGTCCACTGGAGTAACCAGATGGACTTTAGGAAAGTTTAATATTCTTAAATTCAATTTCCTACTCTGGTTCTCCATCATCTCTATTTTCCCTTCATGTTCTTGTATTGATTTTATTAAGTTCACCTGGATTTTCTGTATTCCTCCCACTTTCTCATCTAAAGTATTAATATTTTTCTCTAAATTTTCAATTTTCCCTTGCATGCATACATTCTTATTCAAGACTTCTTGCACATTTAAAGTTAAATTATTTATCGATTTCTGCATTTTCATAATCATTAATCCCAGTTCCTCTAGTGTAAGTTTCTTTGGAGTGATCTCCAGTATATCTTGCACATTCCTTCTAGATACATCTCCTGGTTGTTGCGGAGTTCCAATTCCTCCTCCTATATCCGAGCCTTCCCTGATCTCCCAGGACTTTTGATCTTCACTGTCCTCGGAGATTCTTGTTGGTTTTTCAACATCTCTTTGGGGGTCGGGTGAGCCTCCTGATGATATTATGGCTTTCTCAGATTCCATAGATGGAGGAGCCGGTTTCTCCGGGGCACCGGGGGTTAGGGATGTTTCACTGGCCAGAGCGGCAAACTCCTGCTCCTGGGTCGTACCTCTAGCGGCCCCAACGGTGTTCTCACTGAGGGAGGGAGTTTGAAAACATTCAGAAATAGTTGACTGATACAATTTTACTGGACTTGAGGTAAGGGAAAGTTCTCTTAACTTTGCCTTCCTCTTTGTATGAGGCATGGCAAAGTTATTTTAGGAATTTACCACCTCGTTTCCAGGTAATGCAGAAAAGTCGAGAGTGTTTTCAAGTCAAACAAGAAAGACATTTTACTTAGCTTGTTGCTGTTCTCTAAGGCCGCACCTTTATCCTCCAGCAATTTTCGTCCAATACCGTCCTATTCCGGACGAAGCCAGACAAAGCCGCGCGCGCCCCTTGACCGCGCGCGGCTTAACCGTCGCGCCGGAGTAGACAGGATTTTGTAGTCTACCCGGCTCCTCCTTCTCCTCCGTCACCAGCAAGAGTCCGGAAGCAGGCAAGCAAGAATGAAGTTCGGGCCTCTCACCAGGCTAGACCCCAAGAAAAGGTGCGGCAACGTCTGCCGGAGTAGACAGGATTTTGTAGTCTACCCGGCTCCTCCTTCTCCGACTTCACCAGCAAGAGTCCAGAAGCAGGCAAGCAAGAATGAAGTTCGGGCCTCTCACCAGGCTAGACCCCAAGAAAAGGTGCGGCCAAATGCTTGCTTTTTGTGCAATGTATATAGCTTTGAGGCATCTGAATGTCTCTGCTATATTTCTACATCTACATCTACTGCCCTTAACATCTCTATAGTGCTACTAGGCATATGTAGTACTGTACAGTTACATACAAGCGAGAGCCCCTGCTCAATGGAACTTAGTCTAGCAGAGACACACAAGACAAATAATTTTCTAGTAGTCATTTAACTATTATAGTAAAATATGTATAACGCGTGAGGATATTGCCTCTCTTCCAGTGTGCACATAGTCAAGCCCTATGAAATGAAACGTAAGGACCTATGGTATTGACTATGCACCATTTTGGTAATCTTTGTCTGGATCTTCTTTACTCTTCCTGTAAACTTTTGTACATAGCCTTCAAAATTGGACATAGTACTGCAGCTGAGGTCTTGCCAATGATTTGTACGGTGGCATTAATATATATTTATCTAAAATCCATTTATCGCCTAACAGAAAATATCTTCCTAAAAATTTTTATTTGTTGTTTTTATATACTGTCATTCAGTAGAACTATCACAACGGTTTACATAATAAAAAGAGTCAGGCTAAACAACCTGTTATAGGAAATAACATAATTCAAAACGTAATATATATGTATATAGGATCAAAATACATAATAACATTTTCAATACTTCTGGGCAAATGTTTTAATTCTTCTCTACCAGGTCCTTCTATTTACTAAACAATTTCATTCATCCAGCAGGTTTTAAAAACTTTCCTGAATTTCAAAAGATCTACCTGATCTACCTGATCTATATATCTATATATATATATATATAGATCAGGTATCTTTTGAAATTCAGGAAAGTTTTTAAAACCTGCTGGATGAATGAAATTGTTTAGTAAATAGAAGGACCTGGTAGAGAGGAATTAAAACATTTGCCCAGAAGTATTGAAAATGTTGAAATTTCAAAAGATACCTGATCTTTTAAAACCTGCTGGATGAATGAAATTGCCTCATGTGGGGCACTTGAATATATATATATATATATATTGTATTTTGCTTGTCATCTTCCACACCTTCTTTCCTTTCCTCTCTGTCCTGCAATCTCATCTCTGCCCTTCCTCCTTTCACTAACATCACTAAAAGTGAACCTCGTTACCGTGTTTTACCTCCTGAGCAATTTTTCCCTCTGGTTTTGCCTCTGCTGTCCTGACCATTTCCCTGCCTCCATTCCTCTTTCAAAATATTTTCCATGACCACCTCCTTTGTTGACAGCTAATAGTTTTGCCTTTACCCTTTAAGCCACCTCTTTTGAAAGCCCTACTGATCTCTCTTCCTTGTTTATATTTACTTCCTTACTGATGTGTACAGTGCCGAAACCTTTCATGAGCATCCCGGTTTGTGGACAGATATTTTTAGATCCTTTTCTTGTAGCTTTGAAAGCTGGGGAACCACTGTGTTCAAAAGGCAGATAGGACTGCTTCCACGTGGGGTATGGTGTACTCTCTCTGTGCCACCTCATGTGGGGCACTTGAATTGTATTGCCATACTGCAAAAGGAACTGTCCCCCTGCTAATACATCTCATTGCAGTCCATTGCCTGTGAAAGAAGTCCCAGTATCTTCATTAAAGCCTGGAGTTCTGCTCCATGCCGTTTGTTAACCAGTGACCTTTGTATGTGTGTGTTTTTGGGTAGGGGAGGCTGCTCCTGCTGTCTTACTATTCAAAGTTTTTAGCCAATAAATTATCTTTGGAAATCAGGGGGGAGGGGGGAGAAGACTTGAGTTGTTTTTCGCACCCGCCAGCTGCACAGGCTGAATTCTGTCAGTGAGAGGGTTGCATAACACTGGTCTTTTTTTACAGAAAAGTAAAGCACAACCAAATTGGCAGTGAGCCTTGATGAGCATAAGAAGAAAAACACGCTCTTCAGCCAAGTTTTCAGATCTAGCGTTCATGCAATGTGCGCTCCTAGCTGTTTGGAAAACTGCAGTGTTTGTTAGAAAGTGTACAGCATGCTTTTTTTTTTTAATGCACGTGAATTTTGTATAAATCTTGACCAAGCAAGAAATGCCAGCTCTGCGGCATTTTGCATTGGTCGTGTGTGTCATGTAATTTCTAACTAGCAATCTTGTTTTGTACTGTGTGGTGGGACCCATCTAACAACGATCACTGGGCATTGGTGAACTCTGACCCTCCCAGGTCCTCAAGGTTAGACTCTTCACTCGGTCAAATTGATTTACTGCATTGCATGTGTTTAGTAACTGTCCTAGGACCGGATGCACTATCTGGGGTTTTTCATTTTGTATCTCTAGGAAAACTGAATTACTCTAGTGTGCAACATTAGGCGAGAAGCACTCTTTTTAAAATGTAAAGTGTTACCTTTTCTCAAGAAATTCTTTGTGTATTATTTTTCTCTTCCAATAACCAATTTTTTTAACCCGTGGCTGATACTTGGGGCACTGTAGCTGCTTTTGTGGAGTGGGTTTAAATCTATGTAACGCATTACACAAATGTGAGGTTTTAAAAACCATTCACTTTCACAGCTGCTCCAGAGGTTTTCTTTCTGCTAAACTGGGGGAAAAGACTGATTTAACATTAACCTAACTGAAAAGTGTATACATACCAGAAAATGGGTTTCATAGGTTGCTTGTTTTATTAGCAAGAGCAGTGAGAAATGAAATGCGGGTTAAGATGAATTTCACTTCCTATCAACCCCACAGAAAGAAATTTCTGATATCTGCATTAGCATCACTTTTTTTTTTTTAGACAGCACAAAATAGAGCAATAAAAAAGTCAAAATGACAAAGGTGCATAGAACAGAAGCTTATAAGTGAGTACATTAATAAACAGGTGAGGAACGAGCGAGTACAGAATTGCCCACAGGTAATAAAAAGGTCCATCCAGTTAACTAAAACATCCTGGGTAAAGATGATATGGATCAATCAGGGATATGGACAGGTAACCCAATCAGTAGCTCCAGATATAGCGTTTAACATGGGAAAAGCCTAGCAGGCAAGTCTGATGGGAGGAGTCTTCCCCGCAAAATTTAGAAAAGTCCCCACATTCGTATACATTGTGATATTTATACTGGAGATAAAAAGTGCAAATCTCCATTGAAAAAAACCCTTCCAAGCAGTTTATATCCATAATGTGTAGGTTGGAATATCTGCAGACGACCATTTTCGAGCAATGTTTCATTTTGCATCCACCAGCAGATGAATCACTAATGGGTACCCCCAGAGCAAGAAGAGGTGATCATATGGAACAGGAAACCCTAGTAAAATTATGGTCAAATGGAAGGGAGACTCTAGTGATGTCATGTATCCATGATACGACCTCTTTCCAGTAAATCTTTATCAGAGGACAAGTCCACCACACCTGACTCGAGGGTCCTCACTCGCCACAGCCCCTCCTGCACCTGTGCGTGTCATTTTCTGTAAGCGAAGGGGGTTGTGACCCCCAGGGCTGATGCAAGGGGATTAGGCGCTCTAGGCACCTTCTGATTTGTGCCCGCGCCGCCACCCCTAATAATGGGACACAAGCCATGCGGGGGCCACGAGTGGACATTGCCGGATCTCCACTCCTCTTGGGCCACACCGCCCCGGGACCCTTCACTCCCCTCATTCACTTCATGCAGTGAGACGATTATCAGAAAACCTGCTCTTATGTGATCAATGTTTGGATTCAGGCAGGACCCTGAGGGAGCACCACATAGGTGCTGACCCCACCCCCTGACTCTCTTCAAATTAAGATAGTCTTTTAACATTAAGAGAAATAGGTTAGAAACTTCATAGTCCTTCTTTTTTATTACTGTGTCTGAGTGTTAATTTGGTCCCTCACTACCCACATCTCCCAGGACCAACTTTTGAACTTAACCCTGTGTATGATAAAACACTTAAAGGTCCATTTTGGAATAAAGGTGCCATATTAAGTCAAATTACGTGACTGCTCTAAAAGTGTGTTTCTAAAACTTACTTAGGATCGTTATACTAACGTCTGTTTTACTGATCTCAAGGTCTCCCAGGTCCGGAAGGTCCCCGTGGACTTCCTGGCATTGGAGGCGTGAAAGGAGAAAAAGGAAACCCAGGTCTGCCTGGTCAGTCAGGTTTCCCAGGAGCAAAAGGCGAGCGAGGAGACTCCGGGCTGCCGGTATGTGATGAGAAACCCTACGGGGCTGGTGTATTTGCAGCTGAGTTGTTCTTATCTGTGTAGAAGATTGCCTTGGAGAGCTACATGTTGAATTGGGTCAGACCCCGGCAGACTGATGGGCTATTGTTACCTGTACCTAAAATGCTTCATTCATAGGTTAGCTGTACCTAAAATGCTTCATTCATAGGTTCCAGGGAGGCCTGGAAGCTGGCAGCTGAGATTTAGTGCTTAGAAGGTGCAGAGGTGCGCATCAGAGTTACAAAAACTAGAGCAAACAGTACAGTTTAGGGGTGAAGTTCTGCACACAGAACAAGAGCAGGAGCTGGGGATGATGGTATTGGATGATCATAAAGTGGCCAAACAGACAAGGTGACATCAGAAGCAAAAAGAGACTTGGGTGCAAGGGAAGAGGAGCAGCAGCCAGCAGGAAGACGGTGGTGGTGGTGGTGGCGCCTCTGTATGTCTCCGGTGAGACCTCGTTTGCATCTCCGGACACCGCATCTTCAAAAGGATAGAAACCAAACAGAGTTGGTGCAAAGGGTGGCCACTAAAATGGTCCATGGTCTTCATAATAAAGCATAGGGGGACAGACTTACAGGCCAATACAGTAAAGGTCGCGGGAGAGCGGGCGAGCGCCCACTCTCCTGTGCGCGCGATTCAGGGGGGACAAACATGCAAATCAGGGCCCGCAGTAAAAAGAGGCGCTAGGGACACTAGCGCGTCCCTAGCGCCTCTTTTTGCACAGGAGCAGCTGTCAGCGGGTTTGACAGCCGACGCTCAATTTTGCCAGCGTCGGTTCTCGAGCCCGCTGACATCCACGGGTTCGGAAACCGGACGCCAGCAAAATTGAGCATCTGGTTTTCAAGCCACGGGCCGATTTAAAAATTTTTTTTTTTTTTAATTATTTTAAACTTTTAGGACCTCCGACTTAATATCGCCATGATATTAAGTCGGAGGGTGCACAGAAAAGCAGTTTTTACTGCTTTTCTGTGCACTTTCCCGGTGCCGAGAGAAATTAGCGCCTACCTTTGGGTAGGCGCTAATTTCTGAAAGTAAAATGTGCAGCTTGGCTGCACATTTTACTTTCTGTATCGCACGGGAATAACTAATAGGGCCATCAACCTGCATTTGCATGTTGCAGGCGCTATTAGGTTCGGGGGGGTTGGACGTGCGTTTTCGACACTGAATAAGGGGTAGAGCTAACGCATCGAAAACGCGCGTCCAAATGCGGGGTATCGGCCTGTTAAAGATCTAAACATGTATATTCTAGAGGGAAAGGGCAGATAGGAGAGAGACATTTAAATACCTCCAAGGAGGAGCGAGAGGTCATGGGATGAGAGTGAAAGAGGGTAGACTCGCAAGTAACCTAAGGAAATATTAAAGATTAAGGCTGTTCAGCTTGGAAAAGAGAAAGTTGAGATGAAAGAAATTTATGAGATCATGAGTGGGGTAGATTGGGTAAATAAAGGATGTTTGCCCTTTCAAATAATAATCTGCTTCCTAAAACTAACCCGCCAGCAAATTTAAAATAAATCGAAGAAAGTACTTTTTTCACTCAAGCTGTGAAATCTGTTGCCAGAGGATGTGGTCAGGGTGATGAGCATAGCAGGGTTTTAAAGAGTTTTGGACAAGTTCTGGAGGTAAAGTCCATAACACGTTACTAGCCAGGTAGACTAAATGAATAAAGAGATGAGTTTTCTGAGATCTGCTGGGAACTTGTGTCCCGGCCTGGCTGCTGTCAGAGACAGATGCTGGGGCTCGGTTGCACCTTGCTCTGACTTCATTCCCCTTCTGGAACCAGTTATTCATTTCATGCAGTGAGATGGTCAGAGTCCCTACTCTTGTGTGATCGGTGTTTGAATTCAGCCAGGATCCTGAGGGAGCACTAACTACAGGGAACCTGGGATGGCAATTTTTAATAAGAAATGACTCAAAAGATGAACAGGAGAAGCATGCAGGCAGGCCGGACCTGCCGTTATGCTCTGTCATCAGAGGCGTTTCACCTCAGCAGGTTCAAAAGCCAGGTTTCGATGCCCCCTCCCACCTTGTGTATAGGATTTTGGCAGATACAAAATGCTGTACGCGCACAAACAGAAAATGCATGTTAATAAAAAGCTTTGGCTCGCAGCTCTGTGCTAGCCCTGCAGTAATTTTGCATTTCTCTCAGCCTGTTAGTACTCTGATATGTTGGGTAGGGAATAACTAGATGTAACATAGCCCGAAAGCCCCATAATAAAAAAGAAAAACATGAAGAAACTGTAATTTAAAAAAAAAAACGCCTCATTTCCCTATGTCCTGTGGAAAAAAGTCAAAGCTTGGCTGTTTAGCCAGGCCTTCCCTTGACTCACAGCACAGTCCACCAGAAGTCATCCTGAATGTGAATTCCACAAGGTGCGCCCACCTCCATTCTACTTCTTAACATCTCTCATGCCACTCTACTATTTAACATCTCTCGCGCCACTCTACTGTTTAACATCTCTCGCGCCACTCTACTGTTTAACATCTCTCGCGCCACTCTACTGTTTAACATCTCTCGCGCCACTCTACTATTTAACATCTCTCATGCCACTCTACTGTTTAACATCTCTCGCGCCACTCTACTTCTTAATATCTCTCGCGCCACTCTACTATTTAACATCTCTCGCGCCACTCTACTATTTAACATCTCTCGCGCCACTCTACTATTTAACTTGCTTCTTTACTATAGACACGCAATCTATACCCATTGCACCCACTTGCTTATTCCTACCGAATGTGCCATTATCTATTTACTTGCAATTCACTTCATATCTGTACATCATACTATATCTGTTTGTATCCATTACTTATGTACTCGGTGCCTTGTTACTTTATGTAATCTGCCTTGGGCTTACCTTTAGGAAAAGGAAGAATATCAAGTGCTTATAAATAAATAAATAAATGTATTTGTCAGATTCTGTGCAAAAAAGAGTAATGATGCACTTGGGGTATAGAAATCCAAGGAAACAGTACATGAAGGATGTGGGGGTGATGAGATACTGATGTGCACCAAACAGGAGAGAAATCTTGGGGATTCACATCTGATGATCTCAAGGTTGCAAAACAGAGTGAGCAGGCAGTGGCCAGATCCAGAGGAATGCTAGGTTGCATAGGAAGAGGTAAAACAAAGCAGATGATCACGCCTTTGTACAAGTCATTAGTGAGACAACTTCTGGAATATTGGATCCGTTTCTGGATGCGTAAACTCTAAAAGGATATAGACTGAGTAGAGGCAATCCAGGCAAGGGGATACCAAAATGGTGTAGTGTCTGCACTAAAAGCCCTATGAAGGCCTTTCAGCCTAAAGAAAAGATGAGTGAGAGGAGATATGATAGAGGTTTATAAGTTGAGTGGAGTGGAATAGTTATTTATTCTTACAAATAGAGCTAGGGCTAAGAGACATGCCATGAAACTGGCAGTAGATTTAAAATAAAATTAAGCAACAATTAAGCTGTGGAATTTCTTGCTGGAGGATAAGGTGAAGGTCAATTTTCTCAGTGGAAAAGAGTAAACAGTGGAGTGCCTCAGGGATCTGTACTTGGACCGGTGCTTTTCAATATATATATCAATGATCTGGAAAGGAATACGATGAGTGACGTTATCAAATTTGCAGATGATACAAAATTATTCAGAGTAGTTAAATCACAAGCAGACTGTGATACATTACAGGAGGACCTTGCAAGACTGGAAGATTGGGCATCCAAATGGCAGATGAAATTTAATGTGGACAAGTGCAAGGTGTTGCATATAGGGAAAAATAACCCTAGCTGTAGTTACACGATGTTAGGTTCCATATTAGGAGCTACCACCCAAGAAAGAGATCTAGGCGTCATAGTAGATAATACATTGAAATCGTCAGCTCAGTGTGCTGCAGCAGTCAAAAAAGCAAATAAAATGTTAGGAATTATTAGGAAGGGAATGGTTAATAAAACGGAAAATGTCATAATGCCTCTATATCGCTCCATGGTGAGACCACACCTTGAATACTGTGTACAATTCTGGTCGCCGTATCTCAAAAAAGATATAGTTGCAATGGAGAAGGTACAGAGAAGGGCAACCAAAATGATAAAGGGGATGGAACAGCTCCTCTATGAGGAAAGGCTGAAGAGGTTAGGGCTGTTCAGCTTGGAGAAGAGACGGCTGAGGGGGGATATCATAGAGGTCTTTAAGATCATGAGAGGTCTTGAACGAGTAGATGTGACTCGGTTATTTACACTTTCGAATAATAGAAGGACTAGGGGGCATTCCATGAAGTTAGCAAGTAGCACATTTAAGACTAATCGGAGAAAATTCTTTTTCACTCAACGCACAATAAATCTCTGGAATTTGTTGCCAGAGGATGTGGTTAGTGCAGTTAGTGTAGCTGGGTTCAAAAAAGGTTTGGATAAGTTCTTGGAAGAGAAGTCCATTAACTGCTATTAATCAAGCTTACTTAGGGAATAGTCACTGCTATTAATTGCATCAGTAGCATGGGATCTTCTAGGTGTTTGGGTAATTGCCAGGTTCTTGTGGCCTGGTTTGGCCTCTGTTGGAAACAGGATGCTGGGCTTGATGGACCCTTGGTCTGACCCAGCATGGCAATTTCTTATGTTCTTATGTTCTTATGTTAAAGAGCAGATTTTTAAAAAGTACGCACAACCGGCACAACAAAAGTACGCCGGATTTGAAAAGATAAACGCGTAGCTGCGACACGCCCCCCCCCCCCCGGGAAAGCCCCGGGGCTTGCGTGCACAGGGGGTGGAAGGGGCAGCTTTTTGGGGGTTACGCGCGTATCTTACACATGTTCCCCTTTGAAAATCTGCCCCTAATAGTATAGGTGGCAGGCATGAGAATCGCCACCTTACTACAGCTGGGAATGAGCAACACGAGAGTTGATCATCCAAATGGCCCGGATTGGCCATTGTCAGAGATAGGATGCTAGGCTTGATGAATCGTTGGCCAAACCCATCATGGCATTTCTTATGTTCCTAAATACGTATGTACTAGAGGAGAGAGAGGGCATATAACAGACGTTCAAATGCTTCACAGACATAAATAATGCGCAAGTAGGCATCTTTCAGTGAAAAAAGTTGTAGAATAAGAGGTCAGAGGGAATATTTGTTTTCACAGAAAGGGTAGTGCATACAAAGAACAACTTTCCAGGGGAATTCATGGAAGCAAAAAGAAGAACAGAATTCAAAACAGCTTAGGATAAGCAGAGAGGAACCTTGGTTGTAGTTGGGGGTCTCTAGTATTGCAATGGTGAGGACGTTGGGCCTTAAGAGTCCTTAGCTGCCATCATAGTCTGTGTTTTTCTGAGGTGATGCATAAAAGGTGACTCTTTTTGTCATTAGGGTGAAGCTGGTCGCCCTGGCCTAAATGGAATGAAAGGTGATGCGGGTGTTCCTGGACTTCCAGGATTCCCAGGTATTTGAAATAATGAAGTACAGGAAGGCAGTAGAAGGGAGTGCATTATATGCTAGTGTTATATCTTAATTTATTTCTCTCAGGTATGAAAGGACCCACTGGATCTCCTGGTCTGGCCGGTTCTCGTGGTGATTCAGGTACCCCAGGACCACCAGGTAATGGGTCTGTTTGTCTTTTTTGCGTAATCCACAAGCACACATAGGAACCAAGTCACTAAAATGTATGATAAAAGTTTGTAGCATTGAAGAGCTACATGTTTAGTATGCATGCTAAAATCTTGTTTGGCCTCCAATTCACTAAGAATGGTATGTGGAGCATGTGATAGCTTTGAAAAAATAAAGTGCCCAAAATTTTTAGTGTACACACTTACTACTTGATTTTAAAAGCCTTATGTGTGCCAAAGCTGGGAGATATGCGATTGACTCTATCTGGCGTGTGCCATGTGGATTTTAACACCCGCATGGGTTTAAAAATGATTCTCACCAAAAGAGTGGCGGGGCTTGGTCTGGGTGAAGCATGGGCGGGCTGGGACTGCACAATGAAGTCAGCACATAAGTAGTTATGCACGTACGTGCACGCCAGGGTCCCCTACTGCCGTGGACAGCGTGTGAGTCGTGTAACAAAGAAAATGAGGCTTGTCAGTAGGGTTTTAAGGCTCAGAGCTAAGAAGGTAAAAGGGATGCATATGATCAAAATCGTAGAGCATATAGAAAGACATGGTTTAATAGAACACAATCAACATGGATTTACCCAAGGCAAGTCTTGCCTCACAAATCTGCTTCACTTTTTTGAAGGGGTTAATAAACATGTGGATAAAGGTGAACCGGTAGATGTAGTGTACTTGGATTTTCAGAAGGCGTTTGACAAAGTCGCTCAGGAGAGGCTTCTATGAAAAGTAAAAAGTCATGGGATAGGAGGCGATGTCCTTTCGTGGATTACAAACTGGTTAAAAGACAGGAAACAGAGAGTAGGATTAAATGGTCAATTTTCTCAGTGGAAAAGGGTAAACAGTGGAGTGCCTCAGGGATCTGTACTTGGACCGGTGCTTTTCAATATATATATAAATGATCTGGAAAGGAATATGACGAGTGAGGTTATCAAATTTGCGGATGATACAAAATTATTCAGAGTAGTTAAATCACAAGCGGATTGTGTTACATCACAGGAGGACCTTGCAAGACTGGAAGATTGGGCATCCAAATGGCAGATGAAATTTAATGTGGACAAGTGCAAGGTGTTGCATATAGAGAAAAATAACCCTTGCTGTAGTTACACGATGTTAGGTTCCATATTGGGAGCTACCACCCAGGAGAAAGATCTAGGCATCATAGTGGATAATACTTTAAAATCGTCGGCTCAGTGTGCTGCAGCAGTCAAAAAAGCAAATAGAATGTTAGGAATTATTAGGAAGGGAATGGTTAATAGAACGGAAAATGTCATAATGCCTCTGTATCGCTCCATGGCGAGACCGCACCTTGAATACTGTGTACAATTCTGGTCGCCGCATCTCAAAAAAGATATAGTTGCGATGGAGAAGGTACAGAGAAGGGCAACCAAAATGATAAAGGGGATGGAACGGCTCCCCTATGAGGAAAGGCTGAAGAGGTTAGGGCTGTTCAGCTTGGAGAAGAGACGGCTGAGGGGGGGATATGATAGAGGTCTTTAAGATCATGAGAGGTCTTGAACGAGTAGATGTGACTCGGTTATTTACACTTTCGAATAACAGAAGGACTAGGGGGCATTCCATGAAGTTATCAAGTAACACATTTAAGACTAATCGGAGAAAATTCTTTTTCACTCAACGCACAATAAAGCTCTGGAATTTGTTGCCAGAGGAGGTGGTTAGTGCAGTTAGTGTAGCTGGGTTCAAAAAAGGTTTGGATAAGTTCTTGGAGGAGAAGTCCATTAATGGCTATTAATCAATTATACTTAGGGACTAGCCACTGCTATTAATTGCATCAGTAGCATGGGTTCTTCTTAGTGTTTGGGTAATTGCCAGGTTCTTGTGGCCTGGTTTTTGGCCTCTGTTGGAAACAGGATGTTGGGCTTGATGGACCCTTGGTCTGACCCAGCATGGCAATTTCTTATGTTCTTAATTACAGCATTTTGCTTAAGAAAGATTCAACATAGAAGTCTTTAGCTGTAAAGTGTCCTATTAGGAAAATTTATAGCAGCAGAAGTCGTCAACTTAGGAACAGGGCCCAGGATCATGAAGCAAATTAAACACAGATACAAGGACTGCAAGTGCATGATCAGGAAGGTGGTAACCAGGGTATGGCGACATCAGAGGAAGTTAGGAGGGGAGTGGCGCTTGTCCTTATCAGCTGAGCAGACTGGAGGAATGGTTCTGTCGTCATGGGGCTGAAAGTCACAGCAAGTGATTGAAATGAGGTCGTTTGCCTTTGGTCATTGTGCTTGCTGTAAGGTAGTAATGGACACATTTCCCTAAAAATGGGGGGGGGGGGGGGGGGTTGATGCTGGTGGGGATGAACTCGGTACCAGTAAGTGGACAACCTTACAACCTTGAAAGGAGATGGCAAGCGTTAGTGGAACAAGCGGGATGATGCTTCATCAACTATGTTTATCTTTTGCTTTTTGCTTTAACAGATTCTATGCTGCCCCGAGCACATAAACAGCTTGTCTTAGCCAGGGCCACGCAAGAGAAGGGAGACCAAATACAGTAGCCTTGGGAAATAGGAAGAAATTGTTGAGTTCTCTGATCCTGAAATGTCACAAACCTCTTTAATCAGCATGCCGGCGCTAGAGTTCGCAGATAGCTTTTGCATAGCAGGATCTTTGCTGCCAACTCCATCAGACGCACCCCTTAGCAGCCACATACAGCTAACTCCATTAACTCATAGATTCATCCTGTTTTGACCATAAAAGGCCACACCATCATACCCTTCCCACCTGCTGACCACCTCGAAGTGTTTGGACAACAGAACCTGGACAACACATTCCACAAAGGCTTCAAGTCTCTGGACTTTGCAGACCCAAAAAAGGCATATGTTGTATAAGTCCATGGACAACATGACAAAGGCACATCTCATCAGGAGCAATGATTCATGGTCAGACTGACCACAGCCATCTCTGACCTTAGCCCCATCCTCCAGCAGGGCTTTGAGAGCCTCCCACCAAATCCACACAAACCAGACTCCAGAGGACCCCACATATGAAACATTCATTCTATAGGAGAAGGCGGCCATCTACTGCAGCCCATATCCCTGAAGATCAAGGGAAGTCTGAGGGTGCCCCATGATGCATCTTCTCATTGTACATGACTGGCTTATCCCAACAATCAATCAAAATAAAATAATAGTGTGAACTAGGCATGCTTTTTGTGCAAAATTTTCTGTTAAATAATAGTAATGTTCTTAGTCATCTATCCTAACCTATTTTACTGTTGGTAGTTGTGTTGTCCATGTCTATAACAGTTGCAACAGTTTAGCTATGTGGTTTGTCAATACAAACATTTAGTTTTGGAACAAATCTTGTATGTGATTGATTGTGTCTGGGTGTTGGGTAAGGGACCGTTGTTCTATTAATCCCCTTTCTTCAAAACTGGTTGAGGATGGATAAGCAAAGAGCAAACCATGAAACTTGGAGAGGTGCAAGGAAGAGGAGGTTCTCTTTCCTGTCTTACTTCTTGCCATCTCTCTTCCTGTTCTCCTCAACTGTTCAGAATCCTACCATATGCTGTATGCAAGGCTCCATATCCCACCCCATTCCCTCCATCCTCCCATCCCCGTACTAGCATCCTATCCTCCCATCCAGTGGCATAGCCACAGGTGGACCTGGGTGGGCCATGGCCCATCCCTGGAAGAGGCCTGTTGGAGCAATGCCATTGTGGGATCCCATCCCCACAATGATAGAGGAGGGCCGGAGCTGTAATGCCACCACAGGATCCCATCCGCACAATGGCAAAGAGGAGGGCCAGAACTGTAATAGTGCTGCGGGATACCATCCCCACGACAGCAAACTGGGCAAAAAGGAAGGCTGGAGCTGGAAAGCTGCGGGGTCCCATCCCTGCGACGGCGAAGAGGGCTGGAGCGCCAAGGCTATCACGGGATCCCTTCCCATCCCTGCGGCGGTGGAAGTAGGACTTTGACTGTGCCTAATGAAAAGGCTTTGCGTGTATGGGGGTGAAAATGGGAGCTTGAATGTGTGTTTGTGGGTGAGAATGGGAGCTTGAATGTTTGTGGGTGAGAATGGGAGCTTGAATGTGTGTTTGTGGGTGAGAATGGGAGCTTGAATGTTTGTGGGTGAGAATGGGAGCTTGAATGTTTGTGGGTGAGAATGGGAGCTTGAATGTGTGTTTGTGGGTGAGAATGGGAGCTTGTGTGTGCATCTGGGTGCGACTGTGTGTGTACATAAGAATGGGAGCATGGGAGGGGGGTTGAGAGTGAGAGCTTGTGTGTGTGTGTGTGTGAGCTTGTGTGTGGGGGGGGGCATATAAGAGTGAGAGCTTGTGTGTGTGAGGGAGTCTGAAGATAAAGCGTGTGTGTGTGGGAAGAAGACAGTAGGAGAAAAACACTGAAAAGGAATGAGAAAATGAGTGACAAGGGAAACATGGGAAAAAAGAAACTGACCAACTGATTAGAAAAATACAAAGATCAGATAACAAAGGTAAAAAAAAAAAAATTTTGATTTTAACGGTTGGAATATGCCACCTTTGGAAATGTGCATTTCTTATATTTTATTTTTTATCTTTCTTCAATATTTCTCAGACTTTCTATTTCGGTTTTGACTACATGTTTCTGTTTCTGATTTGTAGTCTTTTATTTCTATATTAGGTAAAGGTTGGTCTCTGTTTTGCCTGCGTGTGTGTGACTGAAGTGCAGTATTTCTGCTCGCATGTAGTTTCTCTGTAGCAGTCCAGCTTGTTCTGTTACTCCAGTAGGTGATGTATTAATGTTCTAGGGCCTGGTGTAGTATTTGCATTACTGCTTTTTCATAAGGTTGCTGTTATTTGAATCCTGAGGGTCAGTGCTGTGACTGTATGGTAGGGCAAGGTTCTAGACGTCGTGTTTTTTTTGCAGGAGTTTGTTACTTCACAAAATGTTTAGCAGTGGAGGGATATTTTTTTGTTGAGGTGACACCAGAATTTGAATTTTTTTTTTTTTGTTCATGTTGGTTGTAATGTGAATTGTCCTAGCTCTGTTCTGATGATTAATGATATTTATTGGCTTTCTGCAAAGAGGATTCACGAAAGAATACATTAATTTTTGTTTTATTACATGATTGCATCTGATTGTTTTCTTTGCTGTTTACATGATATATCTGTGTATTTATAAACTGCAATAAATATAAAATAAATTAGTGCAGATTAATAATTTTTTACGCTGGTAAGTGCTTGAAATAATTGAGGTGAAATGTTTTAAAGTGTCATGCATGATGCATAATGGCTGTTGCAAACTACTTAGAAAGCCATTGTAGGGTGCAGTATATGGCATTGTTTATCACTGAGAATACAACTAGCAGGACTCAGACCTGCAGGCCTACAGCCCACCCATGTTAACCTTGTGCCCACCCAAAAAATCAGTTCTGGCTTCGCCACTGTTTCTTCCCACAATAACTTGATGAGTTACAGAGGGCCAGCGAAGTCTGATGTTAATAAAGAAGACAGAGGACATTGCCCTTATCAGATAAAGTGGTTTTTTTGAATAAGCCCCAGTATTTATTGAGCATGGTGATTAGAGCCATTCACTTGTGCTCATGTCAAGGCAGATAATATTTGTCAACCATCTCCTCGTTCAGCTATGCTATTTTATTTTCTACTCCTCCTTACCTGATTTGGACATATCCTCTTTTACTACCATACCCCCATTATCTACAGCTCTTATGGAACGGACGTGCCCTCTTCAAATATTCATAACACTGTTCTGTAACATATTGGCATTGGGGACAATGGGAAAGGCAAAAAGAGAGGACATTTGACTAAATATTTTACTTTGACTCAGAATTTCTAACCTCCTTTTGACTAAGGTTGGTTTTCTTCCAGGCCTGACCGGTCCACCTGGTCCCAAAGGGTCAATCATTGAAGTGAAAGGAAGTCCAGGTCTCCCAGGCTCCCCGGGTCGGCCAGGCTTGAATGGCCCACCTGGGTCATCGGGTCCTCCGGGCCTATCAGGTAACGTTACTCACCCTTCAAGTTTTCTCTCTGTGTTAAACAAAGACCCTCGTAGTATGAGCGGGCTGGGTTTTCTCTTGCCTTTTCAAGTGCTTGTTTGAATTCATACGGTGTCAAAAAGAAGTCTTTGGAAGCAAAATTCTCCATCCTTCATTTTAGGGAATTTAATAAGAGCAATAGTTTCCTTTCTGGGTGAAAACAGATCAGGAAAATCCTAGAACAACCAGTAATGAGAATGCTTTCAAACAAGGGGTTCTGCTTTTGAGTTAGAACATGCATATTTCTTGGATGACCACGGTGAAATCTCGTAAACCAATCATGGCGTAATTAAGTAACCAGTGTGTTTTTTTTGAGGGGATATCCTTTCCATGGAGACGTTTTATCTCTTTTTGACATGTTTATTAGGCTGTTATGCTCCTGTTTGTTTTCCAGGCCCCGTTGGACTGCCTGGAGATCCTGGTCGAGATGGTCTTCCTGGATTTGAGGGTCAACACGGGCGCAAAGGAGAGAGAGGTTTACCAGGTCAACCAGGTGAGTTTAACAGCTGTGGTGGATCTTAACCTCCAGGTGGGACAGGTGGTTTCAGCCTAATTCTTCCTGCAGCGGGAAATATTTGGGCGTAATATGCTGTGAATAGACTTTTTCCTTTTTATTTATTTATTTATTTAGTTTTGCAGTATTTAAAAAAAGTTGAACAAAGATTTTTCTCGTGGATATCTTAACACTGCTGCAAAGGTGGTCAGACATCACGAGGGCAATTGTTCAAGCCATTTCTGCAAGTAAAACGGTGCTTCACCCACGGAACTAGCTTGTTCTAAAACTGCCCTCCTGCAGAAGGGGGCAAACTTACATGCATTTGTCCTGTAAAGTTACCCAGACTGAGGGGGAGGGGATTACACTTGTGCACGTACATTTACACTTTCAAAAGTATGCTTATGAATTTTCCAAAAGATTTTTGTACATTTTCGTAGGCGTGACTGGGTGAGAGTAGTTTAGGTGGTGATAACATACGCACATAAACTGGTGTGACTTGTGTGCATTTTTGCTGATTTTCTTAATGTGGGCTGTTACAAAATTATCCCCTAATTTTAAACAGGCGCGCGGGTGCATTTGTCGGCCTGCACCAGGAAACATGGGCATTTTATAACATATGAACGCATGTTATAAAATAGCCTGACTGCACAATTTTAAGTGGACATGTGCCAGTGTACGCAAATGCCACTTCTACCACGTAAGTGGTGGGATTTTAATAGACACGTGCGCTGACGCCATTACCAGATTTCCCAGTTCCCCGACCTTTAAAATCCTGCTAATCTAACTAGATTTTTTTTGTTTTGTAAGTTATACGTCATCCATAGCTGAAGTAAAATTATGTGAAAAGTGCGCATAAGTGTTTACGGACAAATTTCTATTTTAAATTCAGGAATTGCCCACGCCCCGCCTCCTTTTTGGGAACTTTTCAGTTGTGTGCCTAACGTCAAGAACGCGCGCGCTCGGCGGCTTTTAAAATACGCTCAGTGCACGCCGGCCCAATATATTTGCCCATCCCCAAATTTATGCATGCACCGGGCTTTTAAAATTCACCTTTATATGTAATAGCCTGAGGCAAAGCTGTTCCAAAGGTTATAGAAAGCACAACTGTTTGAAATGTTCCATAATACAATTGAACTAAACTTTCAAATTTCACTTTACAAGAATAGTTAAATGTGGTTCCATGAGGCCGCTAAGTGATAATGGAACTTTCTGAATAGCAGCAGTTAAGTAATAGAAGTGCACACAGGCATTTGTTTTATTTGTTGTGTCTTTTTGTTCCTTTAAAAGAAACAAAAAAAAAAAAACCCCATAAAAAAATAAAAAACACCAAAAAATTAAGTAAATAAATAAATAAAAGATCTTGAGTCTGCAGTTGAAAAATAAACCCAGGCCTCCCCCATTCCTTCCCCTCCTGCCTGGACCTTTGTACCCTGTACTTCAATGTGTCTTCACGGGATAGGAGCAGTCCCTGCCCCTATTGGAAATGGAGTCGGGAGACTAAGACCATCGCCATTTCTAATAGCAGCCAGGGACCCCTCCTCCTCCATGAAGAAATGTTCATCTACACGGGGAGAGGGTCTAGAGGTGGAAGGGCCGGAGAGTACCGATTGGTGGGATGGGGTGCTGGTTGGGTTGTTTTGCCAGTGGTGATGAAATTTTGTTTGTTTTTTTTCTTTCATTTCATTTAAAAAATGAATTCAAATGAAATTTTGTGCAAACTTCTCATTTCATTTCAAATGCACATCTCCATTGAGTACATCTATGCTAAGTCAAAAGGGTAAGTTTGGAGAAAATGTGACAGGGCGTGGCTAAGGCGAGAGAGGCATAACCAGAAGGAAAAAGGAGATAATGCTCTCGTAAAGCTCCTTGGGGAGGCCTCACCTGGAGTGCTGTGTTCAGCTCTGGAAACCGTGTCTCAAGAGAGATAGGATAAATCCGCCCCTGTCTGTCTCTATCGGGGGATCGGGCATCCCCCGGTGGGCCGGTCGCTCTAGTCACATGGTCTGCCAAGCGCGGCTGTGACAGAGCTGCGCTCGGCAGACCACGTGATATCTCCTGGGCCAGCCTGGGCAGCGAATCCCCGGGCCGGTCGTCATTGGGAATCCGCCCCTGGAGACAGGATGGAAATAATCCAGAGAAAGGCAGCTAAATGGTGAAAGGTCTGCATCAAAAGGCAGATGAGATGAGACTGAAGGACCCAAGTATGTATGCCCTGGAGGAGAGGAGAGACAGAGATAGTAATATGGTGAATGATAGCATATAAAGAACAAATGGTCCATCTAGTCTGCCCAGCAAGTTTTCTACTCTCAGGCTACCCCAAGCCTTTAATTAAGGATAGTAGCAATCACCATTCCATTCAGGCCACCCCAAGAAGAAATGTACACTTTAGGTTTAATAGAAAAGTTATCCCATTTCATCATTTCCATTCTCTAGCGTTCTTGTCTTCACCTCTTGCCGGAGGGCATGCTGTGCATCCGCCATCCTTTCCATGAAGAAATACTTCCTGACACGGTTCCTAAGTCTTCCCCCTTGGAATTTCATATCATGACACCTAGCTTTACCGCTTCCTTTCCATCGGAAAAGATGTGATTTTTGAGCATCATTAATTCCTTTCAGGTATTTGAAAGCCTGTATCCTATCTCCTTTGTCTCTTCTCTCTGCCAGGGTGTACATATTAAGGTCTTTCAGTCTCATCTCCTCGGGCTTTCTGTACAGAACCCACACCATTTCATTGCCTTTCTCTGGACAGATTCCATTCTGTCCTTGTTCTTTTTGAGATGAGGTCTCCAGAACTTGAACACAGTATTCCAAGTGAGGCCTCACCAAGGATCTGTACAGTGGCATTATTACCTCCTTTTTCTTGCTGGTTTTGCCTATTTTGATGCAGCTCAGCATCCCTCTGGCCTTAGCCTCTGCCTTGTTACAATACTTTGCTGCCTTCTCATCATCAGACACTATCCACCCCAAGGTCTTTCACTCTCTAATACATACATTCCTTTAGATTGCTGTACCCCAAATGTATAATAACTCTGAACTTCTTGGCATTGAATCCCACCTGCCAAACCTTTGATCACTTCTTGAGCTTTCTTAGGTCACTTCTCATTTTTTCCACTCCTTCAGGCATGTCCACTCTGTTGCAGATCTTTGTGTCATCCACAAAGAGACAAATTTTACCTTCTAATCCCTCCACAATATCACTCTCAAACATATGAAATGGAACCGGTCTCAGAACCGATCTCCAAGGAACTCCATTTATCACTATTTCTTTAGAATAGATTCCACTTACCAGTACTTGCTGACATCTATCAATTAACTAATTTATATTCCATTCCACCATCTTGGGATCCTCTCCCACATTTCACATTTTAGTTATGAGCCTCCTATGTGGGACTGTATCAAAAGCCTGGCTGAAATGCAAGTAAACCACATTGAGCACTCTTTCTTGATCCAATTCTCTAGTCACCCAATCAACAAACTCAATCAGATTCATTTGTCAGGAGCTTCCTCTGGTAAACCAATGTTATCTCAGATCCTATAACGCATTGGATTGCAGATAGCTCATTATCCTTTCCTTCAGCAGAGTCTCCAGTAATTTTCCCACCACCGAGGTAAGGCTAACTGGCCTGTAATTTCCAGCCTCCTCCCTGCTACCACTCTTGTGAATTGGGACCACAACCACCCTTCACTACTCCAAGGATCTATTGGACTCCACCCCAGCATTTCTCAGAGCTCCTTAAGTATCCTGGGATGTATCTCGTCCAGCCGCATGGCCTTGTCCACGTTCAGTTTTCCTAGTTCCACCCAAACTCTCCCTCCTATAAATGGGGATGAATCTACCCCTCTCTCGTTTGTACTCTGCTAGCCAGCAGCAGTCCTTCTCCAATGTCTTCCTTAGTGAACGCTGTTTAGCATTTCTGTTATTTCTTCATCTTTCTCCACACTTTGCTCCATGTCTCCTTTCCATCTTACTGTGCCTCCTTTGGTCTTCCTCCTTTTTCTGATAGATCTGAAAAAAGTTTTGTCGCTACACTTTACCTCTTTGGCGATGTTTTCTTCCACTCCAGCTTTCACAGTCATTTCCTTCAGCTTCACCAGATGTTCTTCCTTGTGTACCTCTTTTTGAGGTACTTTGTATTTTTGAATGCTGCTCTTTTTACTTTTAATTTTCTCAGCCTTCACCTACTTTTATTTTTTTTCATAAAGGTTTTTTCGCCTTTGTAATAGCTCCTTTTCATGTGGCCCAGTGTTGTTTCACTTCACAAATCTCCTCCCAGCCTTCTAACTTCTCCTCGAGGTATGTTGCCATTTTACCAAAGTCTGTGTTTTAGGGCCTTGAACTTCGTGTGACTTTCCTTCCTCTTGGCTGTTAGATCACACCATACCATCTGATGATCACTGGTGCCCGGAGATTAGAGATACTGTCTCCATTTGTGAGCACGGGATCCACCTGCTTGGATAATTTTTTTTATTTAATATAGACTCTCCCTACTTCCTTCCCCCTCTTCAATATACTTTGTTTATTATGCATTTTATTTTGAGATGATTTTTATTTTACTTTGTTACAACTTATTTTAATTTCATATGTTTTATGTTATATTCACTCTATGGATGTTTTATTGTAAACCGCCCTGAAACTTGGAGGGTGCAATATATAAGTGTTTTGAAATAAATAAATAAATCTTTTCTGATGAAAAGAAAGTTGTAAAACTAGTGGCCATGATATGAAGCTCTGGTGGGGAAGACTCAGGAACAACATCAGGAAATATTTCTTCACAGAAAGGGTGGTGGCTGCCTGGAATATTTTTCCTGACGAGGTAGGAAAGACAAGAATGGTAATGGAATTCAGTAGGACATGGGATAAACATACAGGATCCCTAATAGCTAAAGGACAGACACAGCATCGCTACCCTTAACACAAGGCATGGGGGTGACCTGCAGGGAGCGGCAGTCGCTACCCTTAACACAAGGCATGGGGGTGACCTGCAGGGAGCGGCAGTCGCTACCCTTAACACAAGGCATGAGGGTGACCTGCAGGGAGCGGCAGTCGCTACCCTTAACACAAGGCATGGGAGTGACCTGCAGGGAGCGGCAGTCGCTACCCTTAACACAAGGCATGGGGGTGACCTGCAGGGAGCGGCAGTCGCTACCCTTAACACAAGGCATGGGGGTGACCTGCAGGGAGCGGCAGTCGCTACCCTAAAAGAATAAAAAACGTGCTGGACAGACTGGATGAGCCCCTTGGATCTATTTCTGCAGTCGTTTATTGTGTTACTATGAGGTTTGTCAAGATGAAATAGAAAAAGTCAGTCATATGAAATACTTATATGTGAATCACAATAGGAAGCACCATTAGGCAAATTAAGCCTTTCTTCAGAAACAAAAACTTGCAGTCTGGATATCCTTCCTTTTCGAATTAAAATTGACAGTTCTAATAGTTAAATCTTCTGCAACTATTCTGGCCTTTCATTTGGCATCATTTTTCTACAGTTTAAAACTGGGTGAAGGAAAATTGTAAATTTTGATTTGAGGGGTGTGTTGGTTCCCATAATTCTGTAATAGCTTTAACATAATTCATGAACAGGAAAAATATCTAAAGCCACGATTTTACATAAATTAGCCACTCAAGGTGGACAGTGTTGTAAAAATGACTGCTATAATTGTCAGATATCAGCTGTCTCTCTTCCTCCTTCATCTTGGGTTTTTGGGTTTTTTTTACCTAGACACATTTTCCTTTCACAGGGTATCCTTGCCAGTAGGAAGTATTTTTCTTCATACGATCTGATTAAAGTTTCAGTGAAGCAAATATTTTTGAATCATTAGTACACATAGAAATATTTGTGCTGTGTAATCTCTCCATTAACAACAGGTACAAGAGGAAACCAAGGCCCACCGGGTCCAGATGGTTTACAAGGTCCTCCAGGTTTTCCAGGATCAGGGTCAGTGGCTCATGGATTCCTCATAACACGGCACAGCCAGACAACAGACACGCCAGCATGCCCCCAAGGAACGACCAGAATCTATGATGGTTATTCTCTACTGTACGTTCAGGGAAATGAGCGAGCGCATGGCCAGGATTTGGGTGAGAAATCTTATGCTTGCAATCCTGTTAAGTAAATACAGCACTTTTCTTCTATCATGGAATTACTTTACTTGGTAGAATTAATAAGTCTCTTATTTTGCCATAAAAAACAAAACAAAACAACTGAGGTCCATATTTTGGCATATTCAGCCATTTATCTGGCTAATTTCTAACTGGATAAGTAGTTATCCTGCTAGAATTTATCCTGATAAGTTAGGGATGTTTTGGAGGCATAACTGAGGGGAGTTGTTAGCCAGATAAAATTTAAGATAGCTGAATATATGAGCTAAGTTAGCCAGATAAGTTGATCAGGTTAACTAACCGAATTGCACATCGGGTCAGTATGGATCTCTAAATATTTTTAAAGGGTGTAATAGAAAAATGGTAGTCTCATCTATTGCACTTCAGTTGTGGGATAAGACATGCTCCTCTTCGTAGCTGCATGCTTAAATGTTCAGTGTTCTTGAAACTGGCAACTGATGTGTTCATGCTAAGATTATACTTATAAACTTTTCTTCATTCAGCACTCTAAAGTGTCATTAAAATCAGAGACCAGCATCACCTAGAGTGTTTTCATGGCAGTAACAAGAATGGTGATCTATTTTCATGAAACGCAAGCTAGAAATATGCTGCCTTGTATTGCGGTTGGGAGTGGGTGAGGGGCTGGGTGACGCGATTGTGTTTTATATGTTTAAGTGCTCTTCTTTAGGGACCGCTGGTAGCTGCCTCCGTCGCTTCAGTACCATGCCCTTCATGTTCTGCAACATCAACAACGTCTGCAATTTTGCTTCGAGAAATGATTACTCCTACTGGCTTTCTACACCAGAGCCCATGCCAATGACTATGGAACCATTAACTGGGAGCAGTATTCAGCCATTCATTAGCCGGTAAGAAACGTCAGAGTCTTGAATGAGATCCAATAAGCCTGTATGTGGTTGAGAGGCGAGGGTTCTCCCAGCAGCAGCCCACATTCCCCATTCCACTTTGACCGTGACGTTCAAGACTGCAAGTCAATATGGTTAATGCAAATAAAGCGATAGACATAGACAATCAGTGTTTCTGTAGAAGATAATGTATATTTTAGGTTTAACTTTTTATAAGCTTTAAGTTTTTTTTTTCATTGGCTTAGATTTGACTTTAAAATTATAGCATTTTCTTAGTCTACAGGTGTCTTTCGTTCTTTATGATCAACACAAATTTATAAAATAACACTCAAAAATGGAGCTCATTTGGTCATGTGGCCATATAATACAATGATCATCCAGGGATCTCTGATGCTTTAGTATATTTTTTTCATTGAATGTTCTTAGTTTTAAATGGGCAACAAGGCGGTCAGATGAGTTTTGATATGTTTTCCAGGATATGTGAGGCGTGAAGTGAAATTTTTCTGCATAAAATCTCCCATGCAATAAGATTGTTTTTATTGTACTCTGAGCTATACTTAATTCCTACTTTACTTATTAATCCATGTTTCTAAATTCCTCATCTCTACATAGTGACTATAGAAAGTTTACACCCCCCTGAACATTTTTTTCCACATTTTGCTGTGTCAGCGCGTCAGACTTGCTGACATTTAAAGGAGGATTTTTTTTTCCCCACTCAGTATATTCTCCACACCTTTCAGGACTAAAAATATTTTATTAGGGGACAAAACAAAACTGTTGTTAGGGCATAAAATAAAACTGAAATCCAATTTGGATAAGTCTCCATGCCCCCGAGTCAATATTTGGTGGAAGCCCCTTTGTCAGTAATTTCAGCTGTGAATCTGTTGGGATAGGTCTCTATTAACTTTTCACATCTAGATATGTCAGTATTACACCATTCTAATTTACACCTGTCCAAAAATTTCTTGGGAACATGAATAAACAGCAATCTTTGCATACAGGACAATAGGTTCTGTTTTAATTTCGTTAAACCACAAACTTTTTACCTCATGGATACAGTTATCCCCTGAGTGTTCCTTTGCATACTTCAAAAGAGAATCAAGGTAACAATGGCTTGCTTCCTTATAGAAACATAGAAATGACGGCAGAAGAAAGCCAAACGGCCCATCCAGTCTGCCCAGCAAGCTTCACACATTTTTTTCTCATACTTATCTGTTTCTCTTAACTCTTAGTAACCTTAGGTTCTATTTCCCTTTCACCCCCACTATTAATGTAGAGAGCAGTGATGGAGCTGCATCCAAGTGAAATATCAAGCTTGATTAGTTGGGTAAGCGGCAGCATAGCTCTCTGCCGTTGAAGCAGAGAGTAAGATATGCGTGGATATGCGTGGATATGCTGGATATGCGTGAAGTATTAGTTTTTCTTCTCCCCTGCCGTTGAAGCAGAGAGCTATGCTGGATATGCGTGAAGTATTAGTTTTTCTTCTCCCCTGCCGTTGAAGCAGAGAGCTATGCTGGATATGCATTGAAAGTGAAGTATGCCTTGAAGGTCACATTAACTATCAACAAATATTGAATAAGCCTAATAATTGGTAATACCTATAGCCCATGAACCCACCCCTGTTTTTTTGTTTTGTTTTTTTTTTTAATTTGGAGATGGCAGCCCTCCATCCTTTCGCTCCGTGAAGGTGGAACACCAACCATTGGCCACTGGCATCCCGCTCCGTGAATGCCTCTGTGGCTACTGCCGCTCCGTGCAGTGTTTTGCTGCCGCCTCTTTATACGCGTCCTTTAGACCAGATGGATCCACAGTGTTTGTCCCACGCCCCTTTGAAGTCCTTCACAGTTTTGGACTTCACCACTTCCTCTGGAAGGGCATTCCAGGCATCCACCACTCTCTCCGTGATGAAATACTTCCTGACTTTGGTTCTTAGTCTTCTTCCTTGCAGCTTCATTCTATCATTCTAAGATATAGGCTAGATTTGTGGCATTCTTGGGATACTGTTGGCATATGTGCACTTTGACTAGTCCTGACCATGGAAGCTTGTAGCTCTTTAGAAGTTGTCATTGGCCTCTTGGTTGACTCCCTGATCATTCTCCATCTTGCTTAATCATCCAGTTTGGAGAGACTGCCTGATCTAGGCAGAGTATTTGGTGATGCCATACACCTTCCACTTCTTAATCATCTTAATTGTACTCGGAAATATTAAAGGACTTTGCAATTCTTTTAGACCCATCCCCAGATCTATGCCTTTCCACACTCCTTTGTGCTTATGAATAGATTTTTGCTTTGAAATCCACTATCCAGAAGAGAGAACCAACAGGAACTGCTGAATTTAACCTGTTGTCATGTGAATCAGTACAGTTTAATATTAATTTGCTTAATGTGTGCTTTTGAAAGCAGTTGGTTACACTGGAGCTTTAAATGAGGGCATCTCGCTTCCTGCCAATCCAAAATGTTCACCAGTCCCATAGTTGGATCACAGATCATCTCCGCAGTCCTAGAGATTAAGAAACACCCTCCCCAGGCAGCCCCTATAACCTCGGTAACATTCAGGAAACCTTGTTCCAGAGAACTCCTCAGCACGCAGCTCTCCAATGAATTAGTTCAACTCAACCTGTTGGACGCCAACACTGCGACCTCGTCTTGGATTAACATCACTAACAAAGTAGCTGAACAAACTTGCCCAATGACCACTAAAACACTTCATCCAGAGAGGGACAACAGGAAACCTTGGTTTACTCATGAACTGAAGTCCCTCAAACAGGACCTCAGAAGTAAAGAACACAGGTGGCATAAAAACCCCTCCACAACAACACTAGCTGCCTTCAAATCCTGCCTAAACGCCTACAGGAATGTCATCAACAGAACAAAGAAATAATTCTTCTCAAAAAAGATCCATCACTTCATCTTCGATGCCAGAGCTCTGTTCTCTTATGTATCAGCCCTCACTAAACCGTCCACACCTCTCATTCCAGACTACCAAGCCTCCAGTAAAGCCAATGAATTGGCCGACTACTTTAAGAGAAAAATCTCCACTCTTATCACGCCCCTCACGGCACTCACTCCTCCGCCCTACCCCACACTCTCCACTTGTCATCAACGAAACACATCTCTAGTCTCCTTCGAATCAACGTCTTCTCTAGAAATAGAAAACATCCTTAAGAAACCTAAACCCTCTTCACACCCATCAGACCACATACCATCCGACTTGCTCTGCACCATTCCGAATATCATTGCTAAGCCATTAGCAGACGTCATAAACTGCTTCCTAGCTCAAGGTCATGTTCCAGATCAACTCAAGCTTGCAATGCTTAAACCTCTTTTTTAAAAAAAAACCCAACCTTTCACCATCAGACCCAGCCAACTTCTGTCCCTTAGCGAATTTGTTGTTGATTGCCAAACTCATCGAAAAAGTCGTAAACAAACAACTATCCAAATACCTGGAAGAAAATTATATTCTCGCCCCAACACAATTTGGCTTCCGCAAGGCACTAAACACGGAATCATTACTATCTTCTCTCTCTGACACCATCCTCCTAAACTTGGAAAAAGGACAACCATACCTACTCGCTCTTCTGGATCTATCCGCAGCTTTCGACACCGTGAACCATACGACCTTATTACAGCGACTTGCAGACATTGCCATCACAGGATCTGCATTCAACTGGTTCAAATCCTTCCTTGAAAACAGGTTTTACAAGGTAAGGATCAACAATAAAGAATCATACCCAGTAAGATCCAACATGGGAGTCCCCCAAGGATCATCTCTTTCACCCACTGTATTCAATATCTACCTCCTTCCACTCTGCCATTTACTCACTAACCTAAAGTTAACCCACTTCCTATATGCAGACGACATCCAGATCCTCATCCCTATCACTGAGTCTCTTTACAAAACCCCTGGGCCCATTGGAATAACTGCCTTCTAGCAATCAACCGACTTCTCACTAGCCTCAACCCCTCGTCCTTAATACTAACAAGACAGAGATCCTTCTAATAGCTCAGGACAACAGTCTTCTCAGCTCCTCAAGCTCTTCCCAACTAGCCAAAACATCAATTAATCATTCATTACATGTGAAAGACCTGGGGGTTCTGCTCGACAACCAACTTAACCTGAAAATATTCATAAATAATACCACCAAAGAATGCTTTTTCAAATTGCAGGTACTAAGAAAACTAAAACCACTCCTACACCTCCGAGATTTCCGCTTGGTGCTTCAATCTATCATCTTATCCAAAGTGGATTACTGCAACTCCCTCCTTCTTGGTCTACCCACCAACACAATTAAACCACTACAGATGGTCCAGAACGCTTCTGCAAGGATTCCCACAAATGCCAACAAAAGGGATCACATCACCCCCATCCTTCAGAACCTTCACTAGTTACCAATCAAATTCAGGATTCTCTTTAAAGCCCTCATGATGATCCACAAGGCTCTGCATAATATCTCCCCCCTCAATCTAACATTCCAACTACGGCCGCACATCTCAAACAGACCCATCATAAAAGCATACCCCACCGGCTAAAACCTCTTTAAGGAAGCGCGCCCTTTCCACAGCTGATTCTCCCCTTTGGAACTCACTCCCACCGGACCTCCGCCAAGAACCTTGCCCACTGGTTTTCAAAAAGAAACTGAAAACATGGTTCTTCAGCCAGGCCTTTGCGGAGAGATAATTCCTCGCACTAAGGCTCCCCTGGTTTATGTCCAACTATAGACCAGATTTACAATTCTAACTCCTCTTATCTATACCGGCACTCCATATAGCCCCCAGATCTTTGACTTCTCCGGGAGACAAACACCACATTAATTTCTCAACCTAGCCGCGGACCTTCACACAGCTACAACTCACTTGTCCCATGAATCTTTTCAAGTTTAACGTCTTAATACACTCTGTGGATTTCTTCCCGCTCAACCTGCCTGATTACCAAGTTAGTTTTTTCCTGTTATCCATCAATTATGCCACCTTTCCCGCTACGTTGACTTTCTCCTAAAGATTATTTGGAAATTTCATCAGGTATAGCCCTATGTTTCTATTTTATTTTTATTTTATATTATATTATTATTACTGTATTTTATTATCATTTTATTACTATTATATTATTATATCATAGTGTTTTGCTAATGTTCCACATGTTCATTGTATCACTTGTTTCATTGTATCCGCCCCTCGGCGATAATTCAGTTTCATGTAAACCGGTGCGATATGTATCCTATACAGGAACATCTGTATATAAAAGCTAAAAATAAATAAATATTTAGGATGGTGACAGTCGTACAAGATGAGGTGGACATACCTACAACCAAGTTATTTCAGGTTTTTGTTTCTGTCATTTTCTAAGGAATTCTAGAATCTATTTTTCCCTTGGCAGTTGTGGGATAGGATATGGGGATACAAGGAACAAACACTGGTTTAATGCATCTTAGAAGCGCAGTCCAGATGTATTCCACGTATTAAGAAAGGTGGAAGGAAGGCAAAACGATTAACAGCATGGTTAAAAGGTTAAGTGAAAGAGGCTGTTTTATCAAAAAAAAATCCTTCATCTGAAAAAAATAGGAAAAAGCATAAGTATTGTCAAGTTAAGTGTAAAACATTGATAGGGCAGGCTAAGAGAATTTGAAATTAAGCTGGCCATAGAGAAAAACTCATAATAAAAACTTTTTAAAATTTATCCGAAGCAAGAAACCTGTGAGGGAAGTCGGTTGGACTGTTAGATGACCGAGGGGTTAAAGGGGTTCTTAGAGAAGATAAGGCCATTGCAGAAAGACTAAATTAATTTGTTGCTTCTGTGTTTAGTAATGAGAATGTTGGTGAGATACTGGTTCCAGAGATGAACTGAACCAAATCATGAGAGGCTTCTAAGAAAAGTAAAAAGTCTTGGGATAGGAGGTGTTGTCCTTTCATGGATTACAAATTGGTTAAAAGACAGGAAACAGAGAGTAGGATTAAATGGTCAATATTCTCAGTGGAAAAGGGTAAATAGTGGAGTGCCTCAAGATCTGTACTTATACCAGTGCTTTTCTATATATATATATATATATATATATATATATATATATATATATATATATATATATATATATATATATATAAATGATCTGGAAAGGAATACAATGTGTGGTAATCAAATTTGCAGATGATACAAAATTATTTAGAGTAGTTAAATCACAAGCAGATTGTGATACATTGCAGGAGGACCTTGCAAGACTGGATTGGGCATCCAAATTGCATATGAAATTTAATGGGGACAAGTGCAAGATGCTGCATATAGGGAAAAATAACCTATGATGTAGTTTGTAAGTAGCACATTTAAGACTAATCGGAGAAAATTCTTTTTCACTCAATGCACAATAAAACTCTGGAATTTGTTGCTAGAGGATGTGGTTAGTGCAGTTAGTGTAGCTGGGTTCAAAAAAGGTTTGGATAAGTTCTTGGAGGAGAAGTCCATTAATGGCTATTAATCAAGTTTACTTAGGGAATAGCCACTGCTATTAATTGCATCAGTAGCATGGGATCTTCCTGGTGTTTGGGTAATTGCCAGGTTCTTGTGGCCTGGTTTGGCCTCTGTTGGAAACAGGATGCTGGGCTTGATGGACCCTTGGTCTGACCCAGCATAGCAATTTCTTATGTTCTTATGTAGTTACACGCTGTTAGGTTCCATATTAGGCGTTACCACCCAGGAAAGAGATCTAGGCGTCTTAGTGGATAGAACATTGAAATTGTTGTCTCTGTGTGCTGCAGCAGTCAAAAAAGCAAACAGAATGTTAGGAATTATTAGGAAGGGAATGGTTAATAAAATGGAAAATGTCATAATACCTCTATATCGCTCCATGGTGAGACCACACCTTGAATACTGTGTACAATTCTGGTTGCTGCATCTCAAAAAAGATATAATTGTGATGGAGAAGGTACAGTGAAAGAGCGACCAAAATGATAAAGGGGATGGAACAGCTCCCCTATGAGGAAAGACTAAAGAGGTTAGGACTTTTCAGCTTGGAGAAGACAGCTGAGGGGGGATATGATAGAGGTATTTAAAATCATGAGTGGTCTAGAATAGGTAAATATGAATTGATTATTTACACTTTCGAATAATAGAAGGACTAGGGGGCATTCCATGAAGTTAGCAAGTAGCACATTTAAGACTAATCGGAGAAAATTCTTTTTCACTCAACTCACAATTAAGCTCTGGAATTTGTTGCCCGAGGATGTGGTTAGTGCAGTTAGTGTAGCTGAGTTTAAAAAAGGTTTGGATAAGTTCTTGGAGGAGAAGTCCATTAACTGCTATTAATCAAGTTTACTTAGGGAATAGCCACTGCTATTAATTGCATCAGTAGCATGGGATCTTCTTAGTGTTTGGGTAATTGCAAGGTTCTTGAGGCCTGAATTGGCCACTGTTGGAAACAGGATGCTGGGCTTGATGGACCCTTGGTCTGAGCCAGCATGGCAATTTCTTATGTTCTTAAGGCAACAGAAGGTTAACATTTTGGAAGGTAGTGTAGTCTTTCTATAGCCATCGTGCCAATGTGGATTTTGAAAATATCATAGCACAGAAACTTTATTATTATCAATTTCAAATGTTTTATTTCAAGTATTTGACCAAGGGCAAGGCTGTTCTTGCCATCTCTTTGGACATATCTTCTGTCTTTGAGTCTGTTTGTCCCAGTATTCGTATAGATTGCATGATAGACTTAGGAATCCAAGGGCAGGTGTATGCATGGTTTGCCTCATATTTACAGGCCCATCAGCAGCAAGTTTGTGTTGATGATTTCTCTTCTGACTGCAGGCGTTCCGCAGGGCTCAGTATTATCAGTGGCCCTTTAATGTTTGTTTGACCTTCATGTGCTCTTTTAGGTGACCATGGTACTACGTTTAGGATGTATGTTGACATCAAGATATTTTTTCTAGTAACAGTCTTTCTGTCCTCTGTTATGTCTAAACTTAGTAATATATTAGAATCTATTAATATTGGATGTGTAAAAATCATTTAGTTTAGAAACTTACCAAAACAGAGGCTATGTGTTTTTCTAGTAGAGCTGATTTCTTAACCAAGCAAAACATTTTTTCTCTCTCAGTAGATGACAATACCATTCAAGAAAACAGTAAAGAATTTTGGCATCTTGTTTTATTTTAAGCTGTCTTTAAACCTCAACTGCAATCAGGCTTTTATAAGTTGTGGCTGCTTAAGCACCCGAAATATATATATTAGATCAAAGTGATTTTAGAACACTTGAACAGGCTTACGCACTCACTACTGGAGACCGCTGTGATCCCTTGTATTTACCTTCAAGTATTGCAGGTGTTGCAAAATTCCACCGCTACTTCCCCAAAATAGAAGGAACTTCACTTGTTCCTTACAAACCAAAGCATCAAATTTAAAATTTTAACTTTGCTTTTTAAATTTTTTAAAACTCGAGGTAGGTCTCCACTGTTTTGATTTTGTTGGATTGTTACGTGCCAACATGTGAGTTGAGGACCTTTAGTAATCTATCGATAGCAACTCCTTCTGTGAAAACGGCCCGCTTTTTAAGAACTAGGCAATTGTGCCCTCTTTTCAGTTGGCCCAGTGCTCTGTAATGCTCTTCCAGACTCACTGCGAGATCTTGACAACTTAGTCCTTTTTCAAAAACAGCTCAAGGTGATGTTATTCCATCAGGCTTATGGCTGACCTAGATATTTAAGTCCAACTTTCTAGCAGTCAGGATACACGTTTTGTATTATATATTTTGTTTTACTGAATGTTATTTGATTTTAATGTTCATTGTCATCTTCTCAGCACAATTGTGGTGTTACAAGCAGAAAATAAATGTTTTAATAAATGAAAAGATAAAAAAAATAACACTGGTAAACACATTTCTGGGAACATTTTGTTTCCTCCACAGCCTTCGGTGAAACAAGTAGATTTTAACAAGCTGAACACAAATATGCATTTATTATGTCTGTATCACGTACTGTTTGCCAGAAAAGTGCAATATACACTAAGAATTGTTACGTGTCTGTAGCAGCATAAGCTATAATGGCAATGTTGGCACCAGAAAACAAAACTAAAAATGTTTTGCCACAGATTTTCGTTTGTAAACACTGTCTGACTTCGCGGATGAGAGTCCAGCAATAGTCACCCAGCATGGAGGGGTTCCACTTGCCTTGATACAGTTTCTCCATTTTGACAATGTCTTGATGAAACCTTTCACCATGTTCGTCACGCACAGCGCCAAAGTTGTCTGGGAAGAAGTGGGAATGAAGAAAATGTATCTTCAATGACATGTTGCACTTCATCAATATGTATGCCTGAAGCAGATTTTTAACCTGTTCGACATGTCTGCTGCCTTATAGTTGTATAGAAAGTTACAAACGACATTCTTGAAGGCTGTCCACGCAACACGTTCTGTACCTTGCAGAAGACCATCAAAGTGGTTGTCCATCACAGCTCAGATTTGTGGGCCAACGAAAACACCTTCTTTTATCTTAGTGTCACTTATGCGTGGAAACATTTGCCGCAAATAATCAAAGGATTTACTTTGCTTGTTCATTGCCTTAATGAAGTTTTTCATCAGCCCGTTTGATGTGCAAAGGTGGAAGAAATATCTTACTTGGATCCACCAATGGGTCGTGCACAACATTCTTCTGCCCTGGAACCAACTTCTTGCAGAGAGGCCAGACTTTTCTGACATAATGCGAATCTCTTGCTCGACTGTTCCACTCACAAAGGAAGCAACAATACTTGGTGTAACCATGCTGCAGAATTGCAACTACCTTGAGATCACCCCTCAAATTCCAGTTGTACCTCAAGTACTCAATGTGGTTCAGCAGTAGCTGCATGTTCTCATACATTTCTTTCATATGAACAGCATGTCCAACAGGTATTGATGGGTAGATATTGCCGTTGTGCAGCAAAACAGCCTTCAAACTTAAGATTGATGAATCAATAAACAGTCGCCATTCTGTTGGGTCGTGGTCACATCCAAAAGCACAAAACAATCCATTGATGTTACAGCAAAAAGTCAGACTGTACTTGGTTGAAATATTTTGTCAAATCTTCATGTCTGCTGCGAAATACTGAAATTTTCATATCAGATGACAAAAGATTCCATCCTTGCAGCTTTGACCCAAGTAGCTCTGCCTGACTTCAATAAAGCCAAATCTCTGACCAGATTGTTCAGCCCTGACTGAGATATTAAATGAGGATCGCTGGATGTTGATGGCACAAAGTCAGGATCAGCCACAGCTTCCCTCTGCAACGGCTCGCCATCATCGCCTACCTCATCATCATCAAGTGTCCACACCTCTTGCAGTTTTGGAACAGGAAAACTGTCGTCATGTGGCACTGGTCTCATTGTCGATGCAAGGTTAGCGTACTCAAACTTCCTTTTCTTTGAGCATCCTGACATATGTCATGCAGAAGTAACAGTTAGTTATATGATCTTTCTGTTACCTCCATATCATTGGGATGGCAAACTGCATGGATGGTCGCATGCCTTTCAGCCAAGCTTGCAGACTACTGGCGCAAGATGTACAACATATATGAGGAGCCCATGCTCTTTCCTGGTCAACAATTTTGCACCCGAAGTATAACTCGTATGCCTTCTTAATGAGTGCAGTCATACTCCTTTTCTGTGCTTTCAGAGTAAACTCTCACCACCGATGTAACAAAACATGTTACGGCTATTACGACATTGGCGCGACATTTCATAAAGTATATGAAATTAAATCCACAAGCTTTCAACTCGACAGTTTTAGCGATACAATTCACTCATTCGCACAGATGTTGCATAGGAGACTACTCATTGCTGCTGCTTAGATAAGGCTGCATCATCATGGAACAAGTTGGAATCTTGTAGCCGAGCTGGGGCTTGCCCGAACAAGTTCTGGCATGATCAGGCAGAGTTTCTTGGTGTATTTTTTAAAAAGTTAGTCTCTTACATGTTACGTTGCTTATGGCTGTCAAAAATACAACATGAATTTTAAAAATCATAAAAACTACTGGCCAGCAAGAAAATATATGTATGCGAGATTGTTTTAAAATTTCACAATTATTGTAACACAAAATTGTCAGTTTCTCAAAAACCTTACGTGATGTACAAATTTCAAAGTAATATCTGTGATCAGCAACAAAAAAATCTATTTGGAATACCAAAAAGCCTGAAGGAAAGAAAAACTTTACTAGTGTAACCTTACCAATATGTGCTCTATAATGCTCTTGTTATGTTATATTTTAGTGCTGCGCCAACTACAGATTGGTATGTTAGTTTATAATTATTACTTTTTTTTCCAATGGGATAGTTCTATGTTTAGTAGCCAAAGGATATAACGACACATGCACGTCTAGTTCTCTTATGCTGCGTGATGAGTGGATTTTGAATGTGATTCAATCTACGTAGCTTGCAAACCCTTTGCTTTGGTTCATTGGTTTAGGTGCTCAGTATGCGAAGCTCCAGCCATGGTGATTGCAGTCCACAGCCAGACCATCCAAATCCCGTCATGCCCACAAGGCTGGTACTCCCTCTGGATTGGCTATTCGTTCATGATGGTAGGAAACAACAAATGTGCATGAGCATGTTTTAGATCTTTCAATGCATGAACACATATCGTGCTCTTATAAGCAGGCAGTTGTATGTTATACTGTCTCTTAATTCTATAAATTTCAGGGAGAAATGCACCTTAATAGGTTTCTTGACTAGCATTTGGAAGTTAGCACCACCTTCTTCAGATCCAAACAGAATGAGCAGGCCACAGCCAGAAGACAACATTGCTAGAAAATACAAGTTAACTATTAAATATATTACAATGGCAGAGTGAAGTGGGAGGGGAATTGTGTTGGACAGATAAGAAGGTGACAGGGAGGCAACAAAATTCCCTCTGGTTGCGAGTTTAAAAAAAAAAAAAAAAAATTCTCCCCTAAATGACAAGTCTTTTGAAGTCAGTTCTGAAGCATTTGATCATTTTAACTTCAAATGTCTTGTGTTCCTGGACTGCTCTGAATTTACTTTTTAGGATCCTGATCCTCTATAGAGGTGTTTGCTTGCTTTTCTCTGTGATGTGTAACTTTGGGTGTCTGTAAATTTATTCTTGTCTTTAATTGATGGCCTATTTTTCTAATGTAGCATTTCTCTTTATATTGTCTGCACAGTATATATATAGAAGTTATTCGCTGCAGACAATATAAAGAAGGCTACTACATAATGAAACAGGACAGACGTGCAGGGATACTGGATTTAAGTATCATGGAAGTAGACTAATCAAAGATGGCAATATACTAGTTGGCATGAATGGAACGCCTAGATGTGGACATTCAGAACCTTTCTGCGCGTAACTCAAAATTATGTGCACAAAAACTAAGCTTTTAATATTTTCTTCCACTGAACGCCTATATTTTGTTGGCACATGTATGCAAAATACACCCGCAGAAGAAAAGGGGCATCAGTGGAGGTGCTCTGTGGGCAGGGCTTAATTTCACCCAGTGAGCTATCATATTCAGCGCTGTCCGAGAAAGCTACACACACAGGTCTGGTGGGAGAAATTCCAGTCTTAGATATATCCAGGTGAAGTCGCACGGGAGACATAATGCGTGCAAGTCCCACGCTTCACTTTCCCCAGCTAAATCTGCCACTCACCGCCCTCACTGAATATTGACCTCCTGACGTTTAGTTTTCAACCATCAGATAAGTTGGAGCAAACCCTAATTGTGCCAGAAAGCCCAGGTGACTAGGAATATTTTGTTGCTTTTTAATCTGGAATGCCATGTCTTTCAGCACACCAGTGCCGGGGCGGACGGTTCTGGACAGGCTTTGGCGTCCCCAGGTTCCTGTTTAGAAGAATTCCGATCTGCTCCATTTATTGAATGTCATGGCCGTGGTACTTGTAATTACTACGCCAACTCGTACAGTTTCTGGCTGGCAACTGTAGAAATGTCAGAAATGTTTAGGTAAGGCCAGACGAAACTCCAGTGCATTCTCTGGAATAAAGCACACTTGTGATTATACATTTTTGTATGTTTTATTGGACCTTATTGGCTTTCCTCCTCCTCCTTTGGGTTTCCAGGGCTGAGATGCTGACACTATGGGCCTTCACAATTACCCCGAGATTTTTTACCCTATTTTATAGACCCAACTAACTTTAGTCCAATCATCACAATGCTGATCCTCAGTCAAAGACTATGCACCAGGCCGCCTCCTGGCAATCATGTGCATTAAATATGGCCACTTGGTGTCACTGTTGTGCAATGAAAGAGTCCCCCTCCCTTTCCAAGGGGGTGTGAGGACTTGTTGGTCCTTTAAGGATTACAATTTATCCTTGCCTTTATCTTGTAAATAAGCAATTTTGAAATGGACACACTGCACAGTTTTGGAGAACTGCCAGTAGCATCTGGAGATGCACATGTGTTCTGTTTTCCGTTCATTATTTTTGGCAAAACTGCCAGCTATTTTGCAAAACAGTATTCCCTAACCTTTCCCAGTTTGGTCTTGTTGGACGAGTTTGCCATGCATCGCTCTGGTTCACACAAGATCAGCACTATTCTTTGTTAGGGATTACTGTCTCAAAATACCAAACTGTGTCCAATGCAAGTTCCCACTGCAACAGAAGATCCCTAGAAATCTTGCAGTTTGATAAACATAGACACTTTAAAGCCTTGCTAAAGGCTTTAAAGTGTCTATGTTTATGTTTACAAAGTATCTGCTGTGGCCCCCATTGTGTCCATGCTGGACACAATGGGGGCCACAGCAGATACTTTGTGCATTCAAAAAGACCAAGGTGATGGGTCATCATCTAAAGACATCAGGATGGCGCTTATTTCCATCGCTACACAACTGGAGTGTTAAGTGTTTTGGTGCCATGTATTTCTAATCTGCCATCAGTTCGTATAGTGCCATGCACAGAGGCTTAACTTGTACAGTACAAACAGCATCCTTTTATTTTTACTATTTCAGCAAACCTCAGTCGGAAACCTTGAAAGCGGGTGACCTAAGAACACGTGTCAGTCGGTGTCAAGTTTGTATGAAGCGGACGTAACGTCTTAGAGATCATTTCTAACAGATTGGAAAAAGAAATCTTAAGGCGTCTTTGTCCTCCAGCTGCAACACATGGTGCTACTGTGGGAAAAAAGGAAAGGAAGAGAAAATGCAAGCTACTTCTAACCATACAGATGCAGATGTACCTCACTGAAGTGCCATAAGCGAGAATTACCTGGTGCATTTTGACAAAAGAAAGACAGTAAAAGAGTAATCTCCTAGTAATGGAAACCCAGGTTTTGCAGAGGATCAGAAGATGAAGTTGTATTTCACCAGAACCAAAATGGCACTTTGTTATTTTTATTTTTTTTATCAACCAACAGAAGAAAAGCACTGAGTATGTTTAAAATTTCAAGACTGCATTTCTAAAAATATATATTTTTTTCATGGTGCTACTAACCTTTCTGTATCCCAGGTTTTAATATAAAATGCCCCACTTTTATTGTAAGTAATAAAATGTGTATATTGTGTAAACACCGTTTTAGTTCAAATTTGCAATCATTTAGATAAGAGCTAGCTTAAAAAATCACTTTCACAAAAGATTTATGCAAAATGTTTAATATACATATTAAAACATAACAGCAGTATTTTTTTTTTAAACAACCTTCTCTCCTTTTGCTCCCTCACCCCATCCGCCAGCTGGCTCACGGGACTCTCTTGCCAGCCTGAGTCCTGGAGGGACGCCTCCTCCAGGGTACCCCCTCCATACCACTCACTGGCCAGCAGGGGCCGCCGCCGGCTTGAGCACATGACGTCCATGGTGGGACAGCAGTATTTTTATATGGATTGTGGCAACAGAGGTTTTTACTACTGATTTCTATAGTTCTAGATTTCCTCATACTGCCATTGGACTTCATGTATTTTTAAAATTTATTAAAAAGGTTTGTATTTGTGGTCAGTTTGACTGGGCTATTAATGTTTATACTGCCACCATGCTATCAATAATTGTATTGGCACTTGAGAATACTGAAACACTTTTTAGCTCTTTTTATTTTTTTTAATATATTGTGGAAATCTTAAATGATTAGCCATACTATACCTTTCAAATCGGAATCAAGTGCAAAGGCTTTGATATTAATATTTTTAACTTTGGAAATTTCTCCTTAAAATTTTGAATTGCCAAAGCAGTAGCAATTCCACTTGCAAAGCTTACTCGGAAGTGTTGTCAAGCTGGATGTACACTTTAAAAAAAAAAATCTTTATTAATGAAATAAAGAGACTTGACTATACAACTGAACTGTAGTTTTGTACTTGCATTCGCCAGCTAGCATGGTACACCGTGTGTGTAACTCCATTTATAGAGGGAGGCAGTCGGGGGAGAGGGGTTGTTTTAATACATCGATACAAATCACATGGCGGCTTGCCTGCAAGATCTAGTACTCCTCCTTCAGTGCACAAATCTCCTGCAAGGAATTTCTGTTGTATTGCAATGATTGCGCCCCAGGCTTTTCCCACTATACAATATATAAATGGCAGAGGGAAGAGATGAAATGTATTTTTTTTTTTTAATGCATAGTAGCTTCTTACATTTTCTAATGTTTGGTGTCCAGCTTTTGATTTATGGCAAGTTCATCGAGCCTTGCGGTAGAGATCCTCAGATGCTATAGGCAATGTATTTGCAACGGGAGAGAAGAGCCCTGTAACTTAGCGTCACCGTTCTCCCATGCAAACAGCATGAGCCCTAAGGGATGTCTCTCGCAGGCGCTATGAACTTACAGAGCAGAAGTATTTTGCATCTGGACTAGCAAACAGTTGTTACTTTTTGTACAAGTGAATGCACTAATTCCACTGCCTCGAGGTTAAAGGTGCTGAACACTCGCTAAGTGTGAATTCTTTGAAGTAGTTTGGTATGTGCGTACCTTTCCTGTTTCATGTACAGTGTGTATAAATAGATTGCACCTTCGTCTCTCAAGTTTAGCTGTGTGCATACCATGCATGAGAAGTTGGCTGGTTTCTAAGTTTAGCGGGTAAAAACACGCTTTTAAAGAAGTAATAAACCATCCCATAAGTCAGTATCCATCTCCTTACTTGTATATAGATACGAGATTATGGCCCCATATAGTATGTGTTTAAGCTAGTTTCAAACTCTGGTCTGCTAGCAAGTAAGCAGGCCATATGTTCATTAATATATATCTCCCTTTGCAATTACTGCCACATTTTTATTGCCAGATTGTAAGACTTATTTTGAAGCGATGCACATAGCCCATGGGTTGGCCAGCAAGGAAGATGAAATGAACCTTTTTCTTTTGTGCACAGAGATTAAGCTTTCCCTGCTCACAAGTTCAAAACTCCATTGGTCCAGGCCCAGAAAACAATTTTTAGGTATGCTTCAGCAGTGCAAAGCACCTAGTGCTGTCCCCTGTATCTGTCCATATGCACGCATGTATCCAGGTCCTGGCCCATGGCCAGACCTGGCTGAAGCTTGGCAGGCGTGTGTCTCGTATGTAGTAGGAAGCAGAATTTCAGTTTAATCCAGGCAGCAGGTGAGAGCCCACGCGATATATGGGGATGGTAGAGCAGGGGAATGAGAACCTTCCTTGTGGTCGGGTGGGAGCATGCACTTCTCCAGCTTGTTCAATTCTGCCAGGTCAGGCTACGCTTACCCAGCACCCTTTACCAGTATTTCTAAACGAATCTGAATTCAGACTGACTGTTGAACTGACATTGGTTTCTTTGTCTGACCTCACTGCTATGTTATATCAATATTTAATAAATCTTAAATCGTACATCTGTGCTTGCCTCTTCTTTCATGTCTGTACTGAATGAAAGTGCCTCCGAAAAATGGCATTTTGAAAGCCCTGAAATCCATCAACCCTGTGGCAAATCGGCCCCTGCTCCCAGATTAAGATTCCATGCAAGGTTCCATGGAATGAGGAAAGGCAATAAAATGAGAGGCAGTAACATTTGCAGGTAATCGAAAACAATCTCACAAAAGTGAATGAGTGATCAATAAAACAGAAGATGCAATATTAAGTATAAAGTAATGCTCTCGAAGGGGAAAAAAAATCCAAACTTCTGTCACCCAGTAATAGGCTCTGGTATAGCCACTAACAGCCAGGAAGAGATCATAGAGGCACCGTGGCTCGTTCTGAGATTAGCCCAGCGTGCTGAAGAGCCAAGTAAGGGCTAATAATTCTTAATTTTTTAATTTTTTTTTTAAGATTTAGCTCATGCATCTTTCATTAGTAGTTCAAGATGAGCGAGCTGGGTAGAGATGTCGCTGTCATCACAGTGCTTAAAAGCAAAGAGCCTCGTTCACGAAATGCCTTAGTCCATCAGGCCCTAAGTTTGTACCTGAAGGGACTTGCCCAAGTTCACAAGCAGCAGCAGCTATGGGATTTGAACCCTGGCTTCCTCATTTCTCAGCCTGCTGCTCCGCTCATCAAAACATAACATTGTCCTGAATACAAAAAGCCAGGAGGCACCTGAAGATAGGTCTAAAAACAAAGAATATTTTACAGAATGCAGGGGTTCTCAACTCAGGCCTCCAGCCATGCTTGCCAGGGAGGTTTTGAGGATATTCACAATGAATATGCACGAGAGATTTGCATGCAAATCTCATGTATATTCTTTGTGAATATCCCGAAAAACCTGACTGGCTAAGTGGGTCCTGAGGAATAGGCACAATGGAGAAATTACTACTTACCAGGTAATTTCCTTTCGTGATGGGTAGGTCAGTCCCAACAAGTGGGTTATGCACCTCTGCCAGCAGATGGAGACTGAACAAAAGCTGACGTCATGGCTATATAGTCCCTCCCCGACATCAGCCCGCCAGTATTCTCTGGAAAAGCCAAACTGTGGACAAACCTGATTAAACTTGAACATTATTAGCAACAGGCAACAATTTGTGTTTCTCAACCAACAGGACCACTGAGCTCAGCCAAAAGAAGAAACATACCTAGCAAACTAAGAGCTAGAGAAGCCACTTACCAGTTATCAACAAAGAGCAGGAAACATATTCTGCATCGCTCGCCCTAAGTAGGATAACCACAAAATCCAAATTTGACAGCTGAGGATGGGTCTGGGATTGACCTACCCATCACTAAAAGAAAGGAAATTGTGAGGGAAGTAGAAATTTCTGCTTCCTTAGCATTTGGATAGGTCAAGTGCAAGGAGTGGGATGTACAAAAGGTAATCCCAAGAAGCCTGGGAGGCTGCCAGCGGCCCAGTCAAAACAACCGGTGCAGAAGCAGCATCCTTCCTAGCCCTAACATCCAAGCAGGTGTGCAAAGATGACCATGTCGCCGCTCGGCAAGTTTCAGCAGGCTGTGCCCATGATAGCGCCTGAGTCCTCATGGAACACAGTTTAATCTTCTTCGGTAAGGCAACCTCAGCAGCCACATAGGCTGTCGTAATGACCTCCTTAACCCAGCGGGTAATCATTGCCTGCATCGCTGATGCTCCCTGCTTACCTCCACCATGGAGTACAAACAGGTGATCAGATTAGTCACCTCCAAATAGCGCAGTAAATGAGGCGGCACTCAGCTTCATCTCTAAACCTGGCCAAGGCAGGCAAGGAAATGGACTGATTCAAATGAAAGTCTGAAACCATTTTGGGCAAAAAGGAAGGCACAGTCCGAATCTGAACTGCAGCAGGAGTCAGGGGTAGTTCGGTAATGAAGCAGCATGAGGTGGCCGCTTCAAGCGGCAGAGTTTTGAGGCGGCAAAAATATGCCCCTCTCAGAACACCGCTGTAGTATCTGCCTCACATTGCTTGCCCCTATCGTGGCTGCCAACCCAGGCTAGCGGCGGCTGAAGAGAGGCGAGGTGGGGCAGGACAAGTAGGGTGGCATCTCATCCCTCGCCCCAGGCAGCAGATTGCCTTGAGCCGCCCCTGTCCGGAGACACAGGGAGAAAAAACTTTTGGCAGGAAAGAGCTTGAAGCTCAGAGACCCAACGAGCCAAACAGATTGCTACAAGAAAAACTGTCTTCAAAATAAGCAGCCATAAGGAAAAAGTATGCGGCGATCGAAAAGTCAGACTTGCCAAGAACTCTAGGACTCACAAGTTAAGATCCCACAAAGGCACCGGAAGCCACAACAGGGGACGAAGATTTCTAACTCCCTGCAAGAAATGGGACACTTCCAAATGGGAAGACAAAAACCCTCCATTGACTCTTCCCCTGTAACAAGCCAGTGCCACAACTTGAACCTTCACCATATTAAGGGCCAAAACCCTTGAGCAAGCTGACCTGTAAAAATTGCAAAATCAAAGGAACATCCACCTTGAGTGGTTGAGTACCTCGCTCAGAACACCAGGCCTCAAAGAAGAGTGGAAATTACAGTGAATAACCACATTTCAGCAGCTGAGCCCTTTCAATGGCCAAACCATAAGACAAAAACCCAGATCCTCATGTAGAATGGGCTCCTGACGTAACCGATGCATCAGACAGTAGTCAAAGGGGACTACCCACCAGCCTAATCCGGAGCCACTAAAAGGACTTTGTTGATTTGACTTGCAATCTTCTGTACTAGGTTAAGGCAGGAACGCATACAGCAGGATGCCATGTGGCCTCTCCTGAATGAAAGTGTCTATGCCTATCACTTTTGAATCCTGCCTGCGACTCAAGAAGTGTGGAACTTTCATATTGCTGAAGTTCGCCAACAGGACTAGATCCTGTAGGTCCCAAAGGTCCACCAGGAGCTGAAAGGCCTTGTCTGCCAGTTCCCATTCTCCTGGGTCCAAGCTTCTTCTGCTGAGGAAATCTGCTCTGATATTGTCCTTTCTGGCAAAATGAGAGGCGGATATGCTTAGGACATGCAGCTCCGCCTATTCAATGAGCGCATCTATCTCCTGACATCTGCCAACTCTTGGTTTCACACTGATGATTGATGTAAGCCACCATTGTCACATTGTCAGACATTATCCAGACCATCCAAGCCTCTAGCTGCTTGGTGAACCGGAGGCACACCAACCGAACCGCTTGTGCCTCCACTCTGTTGACGTTCCACTGCATTCTAGTGCCCTTGCACCACTGACTCCTGACAGTGACCCCCCCCCCCCAGCCCTGGAGGCTCACATCTGTCATACCAACAATCCGGCGTCATTAGGAAAATTCTCTCCCTGAGATGGTCCGTGACTAGCCACCAGTCTAAAAGGGATTTTACCTATAATGGAAAGAGCAGCCTCACCGCATAGTTCTGCGACTGTGGACTACATCGGGAGAGAAAGGCAGGCTGAAGAAGGTGCATATGCACCCTCGCCCAGGGAACCCCTTCTAATGTGGCAGCCATCAACGCCAGGACCTGTAGATAAGACTACATGGTTGGACGAACACAGTGCCGCAAGAATCAGACTTGCAGCATCAATGAGTGGATCCGAAACTCCAGCAGAAACAATCTGCCCTGCCTTGTATCAAATCAAACCCCAAGACACTCCAGTCTGAGATGGCTGCAAATTGCTCTTGGTCAGATTCACCACCCAGCCTAGTTCCTGTAGCAAGGAAACCACCCTGGGGGCACACAAAGACTCTCTTCCAATGTCATGGCACGAATCAACCAGTCGTCCAGATACTTATGAACTAGAATGGCCTCCTAGCAAAGGGCCACCACTACCACTACATGACCTTAGAAAAAATTCTGGGCGCTGTAGTTAGTCCAAAAGGCAAGGCCTGAAACTGGTAATAACCCAGAATGGCAAATTGAAGGAACTGCTGATATTCCTGCCCGATGTGAATTTGCAGATATGCCTCCAGCAAATCCAGAGCTGTGAGGTATTCCCCTACTTGAACCGCCATTATGACAGAGTGCACCATTTCAATCCTGAAATGCATGACTCGTAGATGCTGGTTGATGCCCTTGAGATCCAGTATGGGCCGGAATGACCTTTCCCTTCTTGGGCAAGACAAAATAAATGGAATATCAGTCCATATTTTGCTTGATTTGGGAAAAGCAAAATTCCAATTCATTAAATATTTGAGCATGCTACACCAATACCTCTTAATCCAAATTCCAAATCATTAAATATTTGATCAATTCCAAATCATTAAATCCAAATCATTAAATATTTGAGCATGCTACACCAATACCTCTTAATCCAGATGTAACCTCAGTTTTTGAAGTTTTCACTCCTATAGAAATAACCGCCAGTTCTTAATTACTTAACCCTATTCTGTAGACATAAACTTTTCATGAAGACTGTAATCTGTAAGCACCTGTATTTATTATAAGAATTTGTATTTACTATTTATATTTATTATTTAGCTATTAACATTGTTCTGTTACCACTTGGTACTATTTCTCTCCTTTACCTCAAACTCTAAGTTCCTACTAAGTTAGCCATGTTATTTATACCCAATCGTTGGATGTAATTGTATATTTGTTTAATTGTTCAATCTGTTTGATGTAATTTTCTGTTCCTTGTTCTGTGTAAACCGAAGTGGTATGCACTAGTGCATGAACTCCGGTATATAAAAGCCTTTAAATAAAATAAATAAATAAAAGAGCTCACCGCTTTCAGAATAAACAGCTGTTGTAATGTCACTTCACCTTCTACCCTCTTCTGAGGGGAACTGCATGGACAGACCATGAAGGCATCCGGAGGAATGCAAAGAAGTTCTAGAACATAGCAGTTCTAAATCACTAAGGACCCATTGATCTGAAGAAATCTGTGCCCACCTATGATAAAACTGGGATAATGACCAACTATCTCCTGCACCACCAAGTGAGCCTGCACTGGGAAGACAGAGGGAGCTCTGGCTCCAGAGCCCATATACTTTTGAGGACCTTGAGGGCGAAAGGACAGATCTGCAGAAGGATCGGAATTTCTGGGAAGAACCCCCCCCTATAAGGCCAAAGATGTTAGTAGTTTCTGGCTTCTTATCTGCCGGCAAATGCTGTACCTGTGTCTTTCCCCATTTATTTGCCACTTTTTCTAATTCACTGCCAAACAAAAGGGAGCCTTTGAAAGGCAGCTTAGTCAGATTAGACTTTGAAACAGTATCTATTGACCACTTGCACAGCCACAGCTGTTGCCTGGCCCCAATAACTGAAGCAGCTCCTCTGGTGGCTGTGAGTACCAAGTCACAGCCCACATCAGCCAAGAAGGTGGCCCCTGGTTCTACCATAGGCCCTAAATTGGACCCAACACCACCAGACTCTTGACAAAGCTGCAAGGTAGCCCAAGCTTTCAAGGCGCAACAAGAAGCAATTTGCAAGTTCATTGTCACTGCTTCAAAGGCTTTCTTCAGGATAGCTTCAATCCTCCTTATCCTGAGCATCCTTCAGAACCGCACCTTCCTCTATTGGGATGGAGGTACATTTCGTGATAGAACACATCAAGGCATCCAACTAATTGAAACGTATCTGCTCTCTGACCTGCAGATCCAAGGGGTATAAACACGCTAAGACACAGCCTCCTTTAAAGGACGCTTGTGGCGCATTCCATTCCAGATCAATTAACTTCTGGATAGCATCTGAGAAAGAAGCTCTCAGATGCTATCCAGAAGTTAATTGGACTTTGATTTGGAATGGGGCCAGGCAACAGCTGTGGCTGTGCAAGTGGTCCGTAGATACTGTTTCAAAATCCAATCTGACTAAGCTGCCTTTCAAAGGCTCCCTTTTGTTTGGCAGTGAATTAGAAAAAGTGGCAAATAAATGGGGAAAGATACAGGTACAGCATTTGCCAGCAGAGTGACCAAAATAGGATTCTCCTTCGGCATCCGCATCGCGCAGGGTGACCAAAATAGGATCCTCCTTCGGCATCCGCAATGAATCAGGCCCAGTCGCTCAGAGTCTTCAAGGTCTGAGATTTCAGACCCGGCAACTCATCTCTCTGAAAGAAACATAGAAAGGTTCTATATGGCTCCAAAATCTCTTTGGGGTCATATTCCCTTCCTCAGCAGGAGAGCTCTCAGTCATCATCAGTATCATCCTGATCCACCTGCATTCGACCTCTGCTATGGCGCTTGATCGTGGAGACAGGCAAAGCACCTGGACCTAAGTAGGAACTGTTGCTTGAGCAGACTAGCCTTGTAAAAATGTCTGCAATCCCTGGAAGAATTGGTCCATTCCAAGCCCATAAGCCCAAACCTGATGTCCTGCAAGCCAGGGTCCCCTGAGGACTCGACCCATGGACCAATCTGAGGAAGAGACATCCGAGGAGATGGACTCTCGTCTGCAAAATCGGAAGAAGGAAAATCTCTTTGAGCATCCAGGCAACACTGACAGGCTTAAAGAAAGCTCTGGCTGAATGGCTCTGATGTGGCAGGCAGCACGCATGGATAGGCGCTTAGGTTTCTTCACCATGGGTGCCATGCTATAAGTGCACAGCTCAATGAAGACTCAAGCCTAGCTTTCCCATGTGTACATGCACGTCCAATATGGATGCAAAAAAAAAAAAATTGTCCAAGCCCATGCGCCTAGACCGTTAATCTAATGGAAGGTTTAGACCAGATGCCTAAACTGGGTGCACAAGATGTGCGTCCAGAAGGAAGAGTGCCCAATCACACGCACAAACTAGAATGGCCGCACACCCAGACACGCAAACATGCACGGACTGCAGCAAAAAAAGCATGCGAAAGTACCCCGTAGCCTATCACGTGCCAACATGCGAGAAGCCTGGAAATGGGGCCTAGCCAAATGGCTGCTTAACCTGCCCTGCCTGCATTCTCTCCTCACCTCACAGAACTCCCAAGAGATCTAAGCAGGAGGCCGAATGCCGAGGAAACAGACCCTTTTCCTTCTTTCTTCCTGTTGCTGACTTTTTTTTTTTTTTTTGTTAAAAACTTTTACCTGAGCTTAGCTCTTTCTGGCTGAGAGCAGGAATGGGTCCTGCCTGCGGGGGGAGGGCTAAAGCCTTCACTGCCAAGCCTCTCTGCGTCCTGCAACCGCTAATTGGAATTTAGATCCACCCCACTCAAGGTTACTGGACTGAGGGAGTCCGCACGGTATCACCTCAGGAGGCAAGTAGTGCTACATCGACATCTCCTTTCCAACTTCATGCATTTCCTGAAGGGGAAGAGACACAATACTGGCAAGCTGATGTCGGGATAGGACTATATAGCTGTGACATCAGCTTTTGCTTGCTCTCTCTGCTGGCAGAGATGCATAACCCACTCATTGGGAATGACCTACCCGAATGCTAAGGAATCATAATTAACCTGTGGAAATCATTAGCAAAGGATGCTGTACTGTAGTGGTATTCACTTTCTACCTGCAAAATCTGTAGCCAGGTCAGGTTTTCATGATAGCTCTAATATACACGAGAGATTTGCAAACAACTGAAGCACATTCACAACAAATCAGAGAAAATTCTCTTGCTCAATGCACAATCTCTGGTATTCATTACCAGAGGAGATGATTAAGGCAATTAGCATTGCTGTTTAAAAAAAAAAAAAAAGTTTGGACAAGTTCCTGGAGAGGTCCATAAATGTATTAACGAAGTAGGCCACTCTTTATCATTCTGCAATAGCAGCATGGGATCTTGCCTGGTAATTATGACCTGGATTGGCCACTGGTGGAAACAGGATACTGGGCTTGATGAAACCTCGCTCTGACCCAGTATGGCAAGTTCTTATGTTCAGTGTGCATGCCAAGTGAGTTATGCATATTCATTAGGGCTATCCTGAAATCACCTGATCTGTTTGCAGCCCTCTAAAGCTGGAAGTGAATACCATTTCTATAGAAGGTAGTAGCATAATTGTATTTACAAAAAGGAGAAAAGTTTAAGGCTGTCAAATAGGCATGAAGACAGAATGCTGTATGCTAGGACTCAAAATATAAGCGCAAAAAGACACATTATATTCAACCTATGTCAACATACATACTTCCTCCAAGTCAATGGTTTTCAACCCAGCCCTCTGAACACACAATGAATATGAATGAGAGAGATTTGCATACAATGTGGATATCCTGAAAACCTGCCTGGCTAGGGGTGTCCTAACTGGGCTGTGAACTCCTGCTCCAAGTACCTGTTGCTTGCTGTTTGTCAAAGAGCAGATGCCAGGCTTGATGGGACTTTATTCAGGTTCATTTGGCAATATGTATGTATGTTTGTTCTGATGAGCATACCACTCATACTTTATGTAACAAAGGGCTGCTGCTATGGAACGAAAGCCAAACATGATGGGCCAGGCCATGGACACAACTGCTACATCTCTGCTATCATTCTCCAGCCCATTATCATTGAAGAGCCTTTGCTAAAACTTCAAACGAGGATTAATATACTGTAGAGGCAATTGTTTAATAATGAGATGTTTAATAGAAACTGGATATTGTCCACTTTGAAGAGGACCACCCTAACCTGTAATGTGGCCCAATTAAGCTCAATGGGAACAGCTAGGTACTGATAAGTCCTACTACACCACTATCTACTTTAGGCACCAAGCTCTAGGCTTCCTTTGACAGCCTGATCAGTTCTTATCTGTGCCCTCATCTCATTGTAAGAGCATGCAATTCTTTCATCATGCAAATAGCAGCCGGTCTAGTACAGTATATAATTCACAAGCTCCTTAAAGACTTATTTAAAAGCATCCTTCTGGAGGAAGTGACATCACCGAAAGGGATGGCTGCCTGAGACCCGGGCTCCACTCTCCCCCGCGGCGAAATCGGCGATCATCCGCACAAAACATCCAGCATTTGCGGCGAAAAATTAAATAAACGTCTCAGCTGTGCACGGGAGAGCACGGATGGCTCTCAGAAAAAAACTCCCAGATCTGCAGCAATTTGCGTTTTCGGTGGCGGCTGGAGAACCGCCAGACAAAATGGCCGACCACGTGGCTGCGGTAGCGAGCCCGGCGAACAAATCACCCCCGGAGGAGGCAGAATCAGCAGGGGCAGAGGGTGAGCATGCCGTGACCCGGGGAGACTTCCAGCGGTGGTTTGGTGAGATGAAAGAAGGGCTGGGGCACTTAAAAAGCGAGATTCAGCAAATTGCTGCTGATCTCCGAAGAGACTTTGCAGGCTTAGGGGAGCGCATTGATACCCTGGAAAACCAGCATGAAGAACAATTTACAGCAGTAACGTCTCTGGAAAAAGAAATGGGGACCCTGAAACAAGGACTGAGGGATCAGTCGTGCTGGTTGGAGGACCTGGAGAATCGCTCCAGGAGAGGTAACCTGCGTTTTCGGGGGGTACCGGAGGAAGAAAAATATCAAGATTGTTCCAAAGTTATACAGGACATTTGCACTCACATTTGGCAAGCCTCACAGACAGAGGAGATTCTTCCTGAGATACTGCTCGATAGAGCACATAGAGCCCTCACCAAACCCAGGGGTAATTTCCCCAGAGACATAGTGGTTTGCTTCCATAGTTTTTCATTTAAGGAGAAGATTTTGCAGAAGGCAAGGAAACTGGACGATTTTCAATGGCACGGGGTGAAAATAGAGACCTTTCAGGACCTGTCACCTATTACTATTAAAAAAAGAAGGGACTTTCGAGAGGTGCTCCAAGTCTTGCGAGCAGGAAATCATAGATACAAATGGCTGTTCCCTTTGGCTTACAGTTTACCATCCAGGGAGTCTCATCCAGAGTGTCCACTAGGGAGGAGGCGGCGAAAATCCTGCAGGCAGCTGGTCTTATGACATCCAGTCAGGCTGCTAAGCCCTTGGAGGAGAAAAGGCCTTCAGCGACACCGTCACAGCGCTGGCAGAGGGTTCCGTACGGAGGAAAAAGACTACGCAGGAATCTCAGCGATCACCGGGAGGCTCCAGACGCAGAGACTTGAATCCACCAGATCAGCGTAAAGGAACCTCTCTACTGGGCTTCGCGGCCCACAACGCAGGTGGATAGATGACACAGATCTTGGATCCACTTCGTCGGAGAGAAACCAACGACGAGACAGTTTGCTTAATATGGTTTATCAGTTTACTTGAGCACTGTTGGTATACACTGGTTATGTTTGGATGGTTATATGGTTATGCATAGCTTGGCAGCGGGGGAGAGGGGTGGGGGGCTCATGGGATGTAAGCTAGTCTCTGAATGGCGTCAGTCCTTCACACCCAGGGGAGGAGGATTGAGGATTTGGGGAGGGGAAGGGGGGGAGGGTGGGAGGGAAAGGGTGGGAAGGGTGAGGCGAGCTGAGTGGGTAGATCAGTCTGTAGGGGCAACCCAGCCAATATTGGCACCAGTGCGGCGGAGGGGACGTTTATCCGCGATTGAGGGTCTTGGGAACCCCAGGAATAGTTCAGAATATACTGATCATGGGTGAAGTAAAGGTTATGTCCTGGAATGTAAAAGGCCTTAATACTTGCCACAAAAGGAAGCAATTACTACAGGATGCGGTTAGGGATAGGGTACACATACTTCTGTGTCAGGAGACGCACTTGCGTAAGAAATATGAGAAACTTATGGTTTCACACTATTACCCAGTACAGTTTTATGCAGCAGCTAGTGTGGGTCACAAGTATGGGGATCTTATTTTCTAAAGATCTGACAGTTGACGCAGGATCTGTGGTAAGAGATGTCGAAGGTCGGTATATTATAGTGAAATTTAAGCTGGGGAATAATATGTATACCGTGGTTAACTTATATGCGCCCAATACAGGGCAGGGACCCTTCTTTGAAAAGTTATCAGACACCTTAAAGCAGTGGGTGGAGGGCTCACTCATAATTGGGGGGGGATTTTAACCTGACAAGATATCCCTTTCTTGATTCTAATGGAGGGGGTGGTAGTCACTCACGGAGACATAGGAAGGGATTAAAACGCTTAATGAGCGACTGGCAGCTCCTGGATATTTGGAGACTCCACCATCCCACAGAAAGGAATTATTCCTATTATTCCTCAGTACACAAAACCTATACCCGAATAGATTACTTTCTGGTGGACAGGGATTTAGCAAACAAAGTTTGTGACTCAGACATATGCCCCATCACATGGTCGGATCATGCGGCTATCACACTCACATTACACAAACTAGGCATCCACTCTGGCGATCGTTTCTGGCGCCTTAATGAGAGTTTGCTAGCGGATGCTGAATATGCCACACAACTCCAGGCAGAAATGGAGACATTCCTAGTGGAAAATACAGAGGAGGGGATGTCTGCCAATCTGCTGTGGGACTGTTTTAAGGCTGTAGCAAGGGGTAAGTTAATAGCTAGAGCTTCGCATTTATTAAAACAGATAGAGCACAATTATAAAATGTTATATAGATGGTACTTGACCCCGATGAAATTACATAAATTCTACCCCGCAGTTTCAGACCAATGTTGGAGAGAGTGTGGGAGCCAGGGTACCTTTATTCATATTTGGTGGGAGTGTGGCCTTATCCAGGGTTATTGGACCATGATCAGTGCGCTAATTTTTGAGATATTACATGTGTCCATTCCTGTTCAACCTAAATTATTTTTGCTGAACATCTTTCCGCTGGAGTATGCTGATGGGGACACTTATTTAATACAGCAGATTACTCAGGCTGGTAGGGCGGAACTGGCTTTGCTATGGCGTCAGAAGGAGATACCGTCGCGGGCACGAGTACTCCAGCGTCTGACCAAAGTGTGGTATTTAAACCACCTGACTGCTATCAAACATAAAACTTTGAAAAAACACAAGTCCCAGTGGAACTGTTTTGAACTGTGGAAGCGGCAACAGGCGGGTGGGACGGGGGCAGAGGGCTTACATTGCACATGAATATATATCCATGTTATGACTCGCATCTGGATGGCTCATCCCACTGTAAGCGCCAAGTACACATGTTGAGCTTGGGGATTCTGGTAATTTTCACCTTTTTGTATGGTATTCCTGAAATCTGAAGTCGTACGGTGTTCGGTCCTTTCTGACTGGTACTGCACCATATGTGTTTGCTGTGTGTTGCCTCATGACAACGGTAATCGGAAGGGGGGGGGGGAGGAAGGGTAGGGAGGGGGAGAAATTCACAAAACCAAAGCATTTCACACGAGTCGGTATTCAAAATTGCATGTTGCTTTATTAGTATTAGTATTCTACATTTCATGTATCTTATTTCTATGTTACGTTGACTATACATGTATGCTTCGAAATGTATGCACTCGTTATCTGTCTACATGTATAAATTACAAATAAAAAAAAAAAAAAAAAAGCATCCTTCTTACATTCAGAGCAGAGTACATTAAGAACATACATAATGTCAACTAGCTAATGAAAGAAACTGTTAAGTGAATCATCAAAATGGGTAAAGTCAATCATCATATAGCATGGCTACACATGGAAGTTACACGCCTATAGTAACAGCTAGACAAAGTCGTTATTAACGAGTAGTTATGAATAATATCGAACATTGGATAATATGAGCATTAGGGATCGCAGGGAAGATTTACAGGTAATTCAGGGGGGTTCAAGGATCTTCAGAAGGGAGTAGCGATGGAGAGTAGTTTGTCGCTTCATGTTGGGAAAGCACTTTTGAAGAGGTGGGTCTTTAATGCTTTTTCAAAGAAAGTTCTTTCACGGAGGCATCTCACTTCCTTTGGCAGACTATTCCACAGGAGCCAAGGAGAAGGCCTGTTCTCTGGTTTCATCAAGATGGGGCAGCTTCGGAGATGGAACATTGGAGTAGCATTAAGTTTGCTGACCTGAGGGACCGTGAAGGGGTGTGGATTTTCAATATTGAAGAAATCCAGGGGGGGAGGGAGTGTATTTTGTATATAGTTGAGTGAATAATCATAGCAAGTTTGTATTGTATGCGGTGTGAGATTGGGAGCCAGTGTAATCTTTAAAGGACTGGAGTAATATGATCATATATGAGCGTGCCAGTTAGTCTTGCTGCCAAGTTTGGTATAATCTGTAGGGGACGAGTAGCATAGCCTGGGAGACCTATTAAGAGAGAGTTGCAGTAATATATGCCAGAGAAAATTAGAGACTGTAGTACAGATCAGAATTCAGAGTGCTCCAGAATAGGTTTCAGGTGATGGAGTAGGCGCAGTTTGTAAAACGATGAATTGGTAAGTCTTTGGGGCAGATTTTCAAAGGGATACGCGCATACCCCCCAAAAACCTGCCCCAAGCTTCCCCCCTGCGTGCGCCGAGCCTATGTTGAATAGGCTTGGCAGCGCGCGCAAGCCCCAGGACTTTCGGGGCGGGGGGGTCAGGGGCGTGTCGCGGCTGGTGCGTCGTCAGGGGGCATTCCAGGGGCAGGGCCACGGGCGTGGTTCCGACCCAGGGGCGTGGCCGAGGCCTCCGAAACTGTTCCCAGGCCGGGGAATTGTGTGCCAGCAGGCGTAACTTTTATAATGAAGGTAGGGGGGGTTAGATAGGGCAGGTTAGGGAGGGGAAGGTGGGGGGGTGGCGGAAAGAAAGTTCCCTCCGAGGCTGCTCCGAATTCTGAGCGGCCTCAGAGGGAATGGAGGCAGGCTGAGTGGCTCGGGGCGCGCAGGCTGCCGATTTTGCGCAGCCTTGCACACGCTGACCCCGCATTTTAAAAGATACGCGCGTATCTATTAAAATCCGGCGTACTTTCTTAAAATCTGCCCCTTTATGTGGACACACAAAGAAAGAGAGTAACTCCAAGATTATAAGCAGCCTGAGAGATTGTAATGCAGTGAGAATCAAATGAGAAGTAGTCGGGAGTGCTTTGGACTTGATCTCGTGATAAAATCATGCTTTCTGTCTTAGAGATATTCAGTACCAATTTATGCAATGGAGCCATTTTTGAATGGCTTTCAGGCAGTGGGAGAGAAATGATTCAGTTAGGGCCCTTGTTTTCTTCAGAGTAAAGAGGAATTGGATACCATCAGCACAAGGCCAGAAAGAGTATGACATAAGGGTGTTAGGTAGACATTATAAAGCCACAGAGAGAGCAGATCCTTGGGGAACCCCCAGGTGTAACGGTTGTGGAGGAGGAAGTAGAAGATTCAATGTGGAATTTGAGTTCTATAAGAACATAAGAAATTGCCATGCTGGGTCAGACCAAGGGTCCATCAAGCCCAGGATCCTGCTTTCAACAGTGGCCAATCCAGGTAGCAAGGATTTGTCAAATCCCATAAAGTAGTTCTATTTCCTGTACTCATACCCAGGGATAGCAATAGTTTTCCTGAGTCTGTCTAGCTAATACTATTTTATGGACTTTTCCTCCTTGAACATGTCCTCTGGGAACAGATTCCACAGCTTAATTGTGTGCTGAGTGGTAAAAGTATGTTTTAACCCTGTTGGTTGCTAATTTCATAGCGTATCCCCTTATTCCAGTATTTTTTGAAAGGATAAATAGCTCTGCTTTACTGGATTCCATCCCACTCATGCTTTCATAAACTTCTTTCATGTTCCTTCTCAGCTGTCTCTTTTCCAAGCTGAAGTGTCCTAGCCTGTGCAGACTCTCCTCACAGGAGAGCTGTTCCATCCCCTTTATCAGTTTTGTTACCCTTCTCTGCATCTTTTCTAGTTCCATTATGTCTTATTTGAAATAGGGCAGGCAGAACTGCATACAATTCTCAAGGTGCCATTGCACCATGGTGTGACACACAGGCCCTATGATATTTTCCATTTTATTCTCCATTCCTTTTTGGATCATTCCTAACATTCTATTTGCATTTTTGACCACTGCTCTTCACAGAGCCAAGGATTTCAATGCATTGTCAGCACTGACTCCAAAGTTCTTTTCCTGGGTGGGGTCTGTACTTGTAGTTGGGATTTATTTTTCCCTATGTGTATCACTTTGCACTTTTCTACACTCATTTGCCCAGTCTTCTAGTCTCACAAGGTCCCTCTACAGTGCCTCACAATCTGCTGCTGCTGTTGTTTTAACAACTTTGAATAATTGTGTCTCATCTCCAGATCTGATCATCTCACTCATCGTTCTCTTTTCCAGATCATTTACGAGAATGTTAAACAGCACAGATCCCAGTACTAATCCCTGTAGTACTCACAAATGACCTGTCTCCATTTGGAAACTGCGTTTTAACAAGCTACCAGTCCACAATAGGACACTATCTCCTATTCCAAGACTTTTTAATTTCCTGAGAAGTCACTTATGGGGACTTTGTTAAATGCCTTCTGAAAACTATATCCATTATCTTACCTTTATCTACATGATTATTTACATCTTCAAAATAATAGAAAGGTTTGGTACAACAAAACTTCCCTTTGCTAAAACCATGTTGACTCTTCCTCAATAAATCATGTTTGTCTATGTGACCAGTGATTTTGTTTTTAAGAACGGTTTCAACCATCGTGCCTGGCACCAGTATCAGACTCACTAATATTTCATTTTCTGGATCACCCTGGAGCCCTTTTTAAAAATTAGCATTACATTGGCCACCTTCCACTCTTCAGGCACTATGGCCTTTTTTTAAATGATAGATTACAGATTACTACTAACAGGTCAGCAATTTCAAGTTTCAGTTCTGGGGTGGATGCCATCCAGGCCCGGTGATTTTACTCTTCAGTTTTTCAATCTGATCTATTACATTCTCCATTATCACAGAGATTTATTTTGGTTGCTCAGACTCTGCACCATTAAAGAATGATTACCTAGAGAGATCTCAGGGAGATCATATCTGACTAGTTCTAGATTAGAATATAAGATCATCAAAAATGGAATACTGAGTTAGAGCCACAATCCATCAAACCCTACATTTTCTCTCTAACAGCACCCAATCTGAGTTGCTTGGAAGAAAAAAAATACACAACAGATCTAACACAACAGATCCAACATTTAGGAAAAGACTAAAAACTTGGCTTTTTAAAAAAGCATTCCCAGGACTTGATTAAAATCTCCACCCATCAGCACAAACACAAAAGTTAGTGGATTGAAATAAAAATCCACTAACTTCCCACTCATCCACAGCAACATATTATTATCCTTCACAACTGTATCATATATATCCATTTTTGCTATTCATCTATATATATATACAATTTTATAATACATATTTATTAATTGATACAGTTGGCTGAAATGTAAATATTCTTTGTTCAGTTTCCTCCCCCTTCCAGATCCTAGTTAATTTTCCTTGTTTTTTGTAACTTTCTCACATCCATAATATTGTTATAGTATTTGAAGTTGAATTGGGAATGTTGATTACTAAGTTACTCTGCCTTTACACACTTTGTTAATTGTAAACCGGGTTGATGTGATTCCAGTCATGAAATTCGGTATAATAAAAATAATAAATAAATAAATAATAGGGAGATCCACTTCCTATTACTCATTCCCAGCAGAAAGAGATTGTATTCTCAACGTTGTCTAACAGATGTTAATGGACATATCCTCCAGAAACTTGATCAAACCTTAAAAAAATAAAAGCTATAGTATTGGCTTGACCATATCTCCAGCAATAAAAATACTTTCTTAAATTTGTTTTAGATTTGATACTAGTTAGTTTCATGGTATGTCCTAATACTACTTGAAAGAGTAAATAACCATTTATTTACTTCTTCCACTCCACTCATGATTTTTAAACTTTTTTCATATCCCTTCTCAGTCATTTCTGTCAAGACTTTCTTCATAAGGGAGCAATCCCATACCCTTTATCTATTTTTGTTGTCTTTCTCTGTAGATTTTCTAGTTCTGCTATATCTCTTTTGAGATGGGGTGACAAGTACTGCATACAATATTCAAAATGTATTTATACCATGGATTTTTTTTTACAGAGGCAGTATGATATTCTCAGTGAGGTAGGAGGCAAACCAGTATAGGATGGAACCACTTAGACCAAAGGAGCGTAACCTGGTGAGGAGAACAGAGTGGTCCACTGTGTCAAATGCTGAGATGTCAAGAAGACAAAGAAAGAAAGATGAGCCTCGATCAAAACCCTGTCTCACTGTGTCGAAGCTAGAAAGTAGTAATTCAGTACTATGATTTTCCTAAACCTAAGGATATTATTGGAGTTGAGGAATTTGTAGAATTGACAGAGGACTGCTCTCTATAATTTTTTGCAACGAATGATAACTAGATTGGCTGATAGAAATATTAGTGGGATCGGCAGTGGGTTTTTTTGATTATAGGCTGAGGCCTGTTTTAGGGAATCAGGCAGAATGCCTTGTTGTAGGGAAGAACTGATGAGATTAGTAAGAAAAGGGGAGATAATCTGTTTTGATCAGTTTAAGCAAAGTAGTGTGACAGGGGTTAATGGGATAAACAAGGGTTTCATATTAATGATGATAATAGTAGTATCAGATATTGGCACATAGTTGAAATGTTACCAGATTTTCTCAATAGTGGATGGGTCATCCTCATCAGCTGTGGAGGAGATATTAAAGGTATTGTTCATGGTTGTCATTTTATTATTAAAGCATGAGGCAAATGTTGCAGCAGTATTCATTCCAGGGAGAGCAGCTGGTAATGTGGGAGAAGTTGAGGTGTTGATTTTCTTTACAGACTAGTATAGTTCTCTTGGATTATTGAGTGCAGATGCTAGTTTTATATAGATATAGGATTTTTTTTCTTAGTACTAATTGAGACTTGGAATGATGTAAAGTAATTTATCTATCTGGGCAGGATCTTTTCGCCACTTCCTCTCAACTCACATTTCTTAGCCTGGAGGGTGTTGTTAAATCAGGGAGCTGATTTAACTCTTAGTTGAGTAAGGTTTCAGTGGGGCAGGTTTATCCAGAACGGATGTTAATGAGTTGTTCCAGAGTTCTACAAATTTATCAGGGGAATTACAAGAGTTGTCGTCTAGTAGTAGCATTAAGTTTTTGATTCAAGAGTCTCAGGATCAAAGTGTTCCCACGTCATGGAAGTTGCATTCACCCAAAGGGAGATTTGTTCGGTGAGTTTAGATGTGAGAGAGGAGACGAGGAAGTGGTCACTCCATGGAATTTCAATTGCTAAGATGTTAGCCTCATTTATATGAAAGCCTAAAGGAAGGACTGACAACTGGGTAGTGAGTTGACAAGCACTATGGCATTTAATGGCTGCCATACAAAATGTATAAAAATATATATAATGCAAGCAAAATAAGTAAGCAGAGTATAGCTCCAGTAAGATGAATTTGATGAAAACTGGAAGTTAAATTGAAGCCACTCTGAAAAGTTAAAGTCTGAAACTGAGATTGACGTTATCGCACCTGTATTTTTTGTTCAGTTTAAGAAATAACACTTTGCATAACATACACTAATTAAAAGTTGAATTTTGTTTCCGTAAGAAGAAATATAAATATTCAGCCGGATGTCCGTCAGAAGAGGGCACCATTGACTAGCAAGAAAAACTACTGAGGGACAAAATTTAAGATGCAATTGCATCGTGCAGCAAAATTCAAGTTATTCATCACAGTACTGCATTCAGCATGGTTTTCATCTTTAGAAACATGACAAAAAAAAGACCAAATGGCCCATCTCGTTAACTAATTCAGTTTTACAATTCCCATCACTCTCCAGAGCTCCCCTGTATTTATCCCATGCTTTCTTGAATTCAGATACCATTATTCTCTCCACCACCTCCAGTGGGAGGTTGTTCCTGCATCCACTACCCTCTCTGTAAAGAAATATTTCCTAAGATTACTCCTGAGTCTGCCTCCTTGCACCCTCTTCCCATGATACCTCCTCCTAGTGCCTCCTTTCCATTGAAAGCGATAGTTACCACAACCAGGCCCCTATTTTTTCCTCAGCCTTAAATTTCATATGAATTCTGCACATAACGAGCTGGATGTTTACACGGCTCTTTTTTTCCATTAAGGTATCCTTTATCATATTTACATATGCAGCCGCAATAGGTGTTATCCTGTTTTAATAGATGATGTAAACATTATGAGACTTTAGTAAATGAACCAATACCTGGTAGAGAAGCACAACCAGAAAAACATGGCAAGCTTTTGAACCTATTAACTGGACTGTTTTAATATAAAAGGCCTACAAATACAGTTAAAAAACCCTTCCATAAGTTTGCTAAATGGTAGTGGCGTCTGCTTGAGTAGTCACTCTCTTCTAGGTCCTGCACAATTGGGTTTTATCAATTTGGATATGGTTCTTTGGATTCCCCTCTCCACCGCCATGTACACCAAATTTACAAAAATGTAAGCCTAGATTCAATAATAAACCACAGGCCATACAGGTATACATCATACATAAGTCATACTGGCTGATGAATTCAATTGCATATACAAGCCTCTGTCTGGCACTCAAATAGCATTTACAAGAAATTTTGTTATGCCAACAAATTACCCTATTGTGTTACCAATTGAAATATGCAATAAATGCCACTGTATTTGCTATATTCATGTACAGCATTACTACAGGCAAACACACCTCAAACTTTTAAAAATGTTACAGTAATGGATACCAGAATCCGGGAAGCAACATGGTGGCCTGACATTATATCCTAATACAGAACATTATTAGACTTGGCACCTGTACATTGGTTCTCAGAATGCTTGTTTGGTACAACAAACTAAACCATGTACTGCTGTTTACAGTGTGTTTAAATTTGTAAGACTGCATCAATGGAGAAATTACTTACCTGAATTTCGTTTTCCTTAGTGTAGACAGATGGACTCAGGACCAATGGGTCCTGAGTCCATCTGTCTACACTAAGGAAAACGAGAGCAGTTGGAGACGGATCAGATTTCAATCTGACGTCAGCCCTAGTACATAGACCCGTGCAACTCTTCAGTATTCTCCTCGAAAAGCATTGTGGATATACGTATGACTGACTAAATTGGAATACTTGAATAACTTCACAACTTGAATAATTTGATTAACTTATAACCTGGTTAACTTGATTAATTTGAACTGGTTGAAATGGCTATAGCCAGAGACCGCCAGTGCCCTCAACCGGGAAACATCGACACCCGGTAGGATGGGTGTCCTAGAGGAAGGAAAGCATGGCTTACCCTTGAATCACTCGCTCCAGGGGATGTCCCCCGGGAATTCCATGAGTAACGGCAGCCGTGGGTGGGATGCTGAGTCCATTTGTCTACTCTAAGGAAAACGAAATTATCAGGTAAGTAATTTCTCCATTTCCTAGCGTGTAGCAGATGGACTCAGGACCAATGGGATGTATAAAAGCTACTCCCGGTAGCAAAAGCTACTCCCGGTAGCCAGGTGGGAGGCTGCCCGTGACCCACTTAGTACTGCCCTTATGAATGCTGTGTCCTCCCGAGCCTGAACATCCAGGCAGTAAAACCTGGAGAAGGTGAGGATGGAGGACCATGTCACTGCCCTGCAGATCGCGGCGGGTGACAGCATCTTGGTTTCCGCCCAGGACACTGCCTGGGCTCTGGTAGAATGGGCTTTGACTTGTAGAGGCGACGGCTTGCCTGCTTCTACGTAGGCTGCCTTGATTACTTCTTTGATCCAGCGGGCTACGGTTGCTTGCGAGGCCACTTCCCCTTGCCTCTTCCCGCTGTGAAGGACGAATAGGTGGTCCGTTTTTCGTATGGGATCCGACATTTCCAGGTATCTGGATAGGAGTCTGCCCGATGTTGAGGTGGTGTAGACTTCGAGCCTCTTCCGAATTCCTATGCTCCTCTGGAGATGGTAGCGAGATGGTTGGGTTGAGATGGAAGTGAGACACCACTTTGGGGAGGAACAATGGAACTGTGCCTAACTGGATGGTTCCCGGGGTGAGTCTGAGGAACAGCTCCCGGCAGGACAGTGCTTGTAGCTGGATACACGACAGGCTGTCTTCAATGTTGTTAATAGTCAGAGAGACAGGCCGCAGAGTGGTCTGAAGGAGGCTCCTGCTAAGAAATCTAGGACCAGGTTGAGGTTCCAAAGAGGTACCGGCCACTTTAGGGGTGGTCGGATGTGCTTGATGACTCCTTTCAGGAAGCGGGAAACATCCGGGTGAGAGGCTATGCTGTCGCTCTCGGTTCCGTAGCATGACAATGCGGCCACCTGTACCTTGATGGAGTCTCCAAATCCTTATGTATGTTAGAGATGTGGAGAACTTGCGTGCTCGGAGTAGGGTGTCAATTACAGCCCCCGAGTATCGCTCTTCCTCAGGCAAGCCCTCTCAATGGCCAGAACGTAAGAGAGAATAGAGGATCGGCCCTTGTTGGAGGAGGTATCTCTGTAGAGGCAGTGGCAGGGGGGGGGAGGGTCCCCATCAGTAGTCTTCGCATGTCTGCGTACCACGGTCTTCTTGGCCAGTCCGGGGCCACCAGATGTACTGGTCCCCTGTGTTGTTCTATCTTGTGAATGATTGCTCCTAATAGGGGCCACGGCGGGAAGGCGTATAGCAGAGTCTCCTGTGGCCAGGTCTGTACCAGGATATTGATTCCCTGGGACTGAGGTTCCTGCCTGTGGCTGAAGAAACTGGGCACTTGGGCATTGGACCGGTTTGCCAGAAGGTCCATGGTTGGTGTTCCCCAATGGTTCACTATCAGTTGGAATGCTGCGGTTGACAGCTTCCATTCCCCTGGGTCTTAGACTTTCTCTGCTGAGGTAATCCACCGTGATGTTTTTTCCGGCGATATGGACGGCCGAGATCTCCTGGAGATTCACTTCCGCCCACGACATTAGGGGGGTCTATTTCCAGCAACACCTGTTGTCTTCTGGTTCCTCCCTGACGGCTGATGTAGGCCACTGTTGTGGCGTTGTCTGACATTACTCTGACCGCTTTGTCTCGGAGTCTGTGACTGAACGTAGGCAGGCTAGTCTGACTGCCCGGGTTTCTAGGCGATTGATGTTCCATCCCGACTCCTCTGTGTTCCACTGCCCTTGGGCGGTTAGCTCTTCGCAGTGTGCTACCCATCCTCGTAGGCTGGCATCCGTGGTGAGCAGGATCCAGGTCAGTGATGATAGTCTTGTTCCCTGGTTCAGGTGGCCGTCTTGTAGCCACCATCATAGTTGGGTCCGAACTCTGCATGGGAGCTGTAGACGTACGGTGTAGTTCTGGGACAGTGGATTCCATCGCGATAGAAGTGAGCACTGTAGTGGTCTCATGTGAGTTTGTGCCCAAGGCACTACTTCCACTGTGGATGCCATGAGACAGAGGACTTGTAGGTCCTTGTAGCTGTAGGACCTTGTAGGACTTGTAGCTGAGCAAACCTCTCCCCACATGCTGTGGGGAGAGGTTTGCTCAGCAGGGTTTGCAACTGGTTCATCAGTTTTGATCTCCTTGTTGGTGTCAGGATGACCTTGTTGTGTTTGGTGTCAAATCGGACTCCAGACTGTGAGGGCTGCAGACAGCTTTTGTTTGTGTTGACCACCCATCCGAGGCTCTCCAGTAGAGTTTTGACTCTGTTTGTTGCCTGGTGACTTTCCTCTGGGGATTTCGCCCTGATCAGCCAATTGTCTAGGTAAGGGTGCACAAGGATTCCTTCCTTCCTTCCTCAGTGTTGCTGCCACCACTATGATCTTGGTGAACGTCCGGGGTGCTGTGGCTAACCCGAACTGGTAGTGACAGTCCAGGATTTTGAAGTGTAGGAAGCGCTGATGTTCTTGATGGATCGGAATGTGTAGGTAGGCTTCCGACAGATCTAGGGATGTGAGGAACTCTCCCGGTTGTATCGCCCTTATTACAGAGTTTAGGGTTTCCATGCGGAAGCGGGGGATCTTCAGGTGACGGTTGACAGACTTGAGGTCCAGGATGGGTCTGAACGTTCCCTCTTTCTTGGGGATGATAAAATAAATGGAATAATGCCCAGTATTTATTTGTAGTGGAGGCACTGGGGTTATGGCCTCTAGGGCTAGTAATCTGGTTAGTGTAGCTGCCACCCTCTTGGAGGGGTCGTGGCAGGGGGATTCCACGAACTTGTCCGGAGGGGTTTGGAGGAAATCCAGGTCGTACCCCTCTCGAATGATGGTTAGGACCCACTTATCCGAAGTTTCTCTCGACCCATCTTTGGTAGAATAGGGCAAGTCTGCCCCCTATGGCTTCTTCCTTTGGACGGGTCGGCTGATTCTCATTGTGGGATGCGCCTGGAGCCTGGTCCCGAGCTGTTCCCCTTTTGTTGTGCTTGTTCCGAAAGGACAGGTTCCTGCCTGTAGGACGAGGTGCTTGATAAGTGTTTCTGTATGGGTTGAAGAGCTGTGAACCTCTGCCCCTGGAAGATCGGGGGAAAGGTCGCTGGTTTCTCTTATTCCTGTTCTCTGGTAGCCATGGCGGCAGGGACTCGCCCCATTTGTTAACCAGTTTCTCTAATTCGCTTCTGAACAGGAGGGATCCCTTGAAGGGCATTCTTGTGAGTCTCGTTTTGGAAGACATGTTGGCCAACCAGCTTTGGAGCCAGAGTTGCCTCCTGGCTCCCACGGTTGATTACACTCTAGCTGCGGTGCACACCAGGTCAGAAGCAGCATCCGCGAGGAATGATACTGCTGGTTCCATGGCTTCCCCAGGAGTGTTGCTCCTTGTCTGTGATAGGCAGGCACGGGTCACCACTGCGCAGCAGGCCACTATCTGTAGGGACATAGCGGCAATGTCAAAGGACTGTTTGAGGATGGATTCCAAACATCTGTCTTGAGCATCTTTGAGCGCTGCACCTCCCTCCACTGGGATAGTAGTGCGCTTTGAGACTACACAGACCATGGCATCCATTTTTGGGCATGTCAGAAGGTCTTTGGCCGCTGGGTTCATGGCTGCCAGAGCCCATCCCCCTTTGAATGTAGACTCTGGAGCAACCCATTCCAGGTCAATTAGCTGTTGGACGGCTTGTAACAGAGGGAAATGGCGGGAGGTCTGACAAAGTCCCTCTAGCAAGGGATTAGTCTTAGGTTCCCCCGAGCTACTAATGCCCGGGATAGCAAGCTCCTTCAGGCTGTGGGTGACCAGGTCTGGAAGCTCGTCCTTGGTGAAGAAGCGCCTCATGGTCCAGTGAGGCTCTGTCCCCCGGAGGGAGTTCCCCCTCCTCCAGGGGCTCAGATTCCTCCTCAGAGTTGTCCGTGTCCCCATAGATGGGGCTTCTGGGCGGTGGATTCACTTCTCTGGGCCTAAAGGGGCCCGGGGCATAAGGGTCCTCTGGTGGAGGATGTGGCCATGTTATCGGAGGCTCCGGCTGCATGTGAACAAAGGTGTGCAGGCCTTTGAAAAATTACACCCAGGAGCTAGGAGGTACTGTGTCCCTGGGGGGTCCCGCTGGAGTTTGCTAGGCCCGGGGTAAGAACATAAGAAAATGCCATACTGGGTCAGACCAAGGGTCCATCAAGCCCAGCATCCTGTTTCCAACAGTGGCCAATCCAGGCCATAAGAACCTGGCAAGTACCCAAAAACTAAGTCTATTCCATGTAACCATTGCTAATGGCAGTGGCTATTCTCTAAGTGAACTTAATAGCAGGTAATGGACTTCTCCTCCAAGAACTTATCCAATCCTTTTTTAAACACTGGGTACTTATTGAGGAGCTAGAACCCGGTCCCAGCTGGGGCTGGATCCTCCAGGGCCTCCTCGCACTGGATACACAGGGCGTTGGCCTCTTTGTTGTGTGCGGCTCTGATGTGGCATGCTGGGCAGAGGCCCTGAGCCTTGAGCTCCTTTTCCGGTGGTGCCATGGATATAGGCGCGTAAAATCTGTTATGCGCTCCAGTGCGAAGATATGCGCGTAGATTGGGTGTGTGCTCAGGATGTGCACACTGGTGCGCGCACAAATCGCAGTTATGCGCCTGGCACAGTGAGCGCGTGTTATGCACCTATCTTGTGCACATGGTACTTTAGGGATTTGTGCGCATGGCTCACCTCTGCGCACGGGTCGAAGCGGCGAACCGGGCGGTGAGCAGATCAAAATGGTGTCGGTGACCATGCGGACAATATGGCAACCACCACAGGGGTCTCCACGTGGGAGGACCCTTGGATCTAACTGGGGGGGTCTAGCCCTGCTAGGGTGGATCAACCCAGTGGCACTGGTCCCGGCCGGCGACCTGTGCGACTCCTCCAGCTTCAGAGAACAGAGTCTTTAAAGAGGATTTCTACCTTACCTTGTCTCAGCGCTTCCCAGTTTCCTTCCTGGCGGTCTCCGGCTGCCGGGGGAGAGGGCAATACCTTCACTGCCGCGTTAGAGGTTGCACCCGCTGCCTCTCAGCCACACCCAAAATCAGGGGCTCGGTCCCCGCCAAGCGTTGGCCGCCAGACCGAGGGATCACGGAAATCACCTTGGGAATTCTCAACTGGGGAGGGACCAGAGGGTGTCACCGCAGGAGAGCGGGGCTCGTCTTTTGGGTTTTCTCCGGTGAATTTACTCTAACGCTGTGAGAGCATGCAGGTAGTCCCTAACTGCTACGGCATCGGAAACTATTGAAGAGCTGCACTTCCTGCAGGGGTATATGTGCTAGGGCTGATGTCAGATTGAAATCTGATCCGTCTCCAACTGCTATCAGGAGTACACTATAGGCATTGGTCCTGAGTCCATCTGCTACACGCTAGGAAATATTCAATTAGAATGAACAGAAGAATTGCCATCCAGAATCAGACCAAGCTTCACTGAGCCAGGTTCATTCTGCCAGGCACTTGCGAACTGTATTTTATGAATATGTTAATCAGCACAGGTCCTTCTACTGCTAAACAGATTAGGGCTCTTTAGCTCGGAAAAGAGATGACAGAGGGGATATGATTGAAAGTTATAAAATCGTGTGTTGGGTGGAATGGGAAAATAGGGAACAGTTATTTACCCTTTCAAACAATACCAGGACTAGGGGAACTTCCATAAAACTAAACCACCAGCAGATTTAAAATAGTGTAGGAATTTTTTTTTTCACTCACCAATCAAGCTATGAAATCTAGTGGCTGAGGACATGGTCAAGGCAACTAACACAGTGAGGTTCGAAAGAGGGCTGGACAAGTTCCTGAAGGAAAAGTGCATAAAAATGTATTAGCCTGGTAGACTCGGGAAAGCCAGCACTTATCCCTCAGAGGGAGATGCAAGCTACTCCATAAGATTCTTGTAACTCAGACTGGCCCATGGTCTCACCCAGCATTCTAGTTCATACGTTCCTATGGCCCTATGCTACACTAACTACCTTTCTACATTTTTAAAGCTGACCGTATATCCTACCCTATTTTTCCGCTCTTTTAACCAGATTCCAATCCGTATAGAACACTGCTGCCTATCCCATGAATTTATCAAATCCCTTCTGAAAGTTCACTATATCAAGTGGCCCACCTTTATCTACATGTTTATTTACATTCAAAAAAATTCTAAAAGATAGTTAAGACTACAATGATGTTGAATTTTCCAGATTTAGCCATGTCTTATCTATATGCTAGTGATTTTGATTTTAAGAATGGCTTCTACCCTTTTGCTGGCAGACATCAGGTTCACCCATCTATAGTTTCTTTGATGACTCCTGTAATGCTTTTTAAAAAACAAAACAGGGTCACATTTTAAATGAAAGGTTACTAATGATAAGTTAGCAATTTCATGTTTCTGAGGTGGATGCCATCTGGTCCCAGTGGTTTGTTACTCTTTAGTTAGTCAATCTGATCTAGTACATCCTCCACTGGCACAGATATTTGTTTGAGTTGCTCAGTCTCCACCATTAAAGAATTTTTCAGGTGTGGGTATAGTCCCTGGATCATCCTCTGTAAAGACCAAGGCAAAAAATTAATTCAGTTTTCTCTGCTTCTACTCCTTGAGCACCCCTTGGTCCAACTGACTCCCTCACAGTTGTTTTGCTTTGAATGTACTTCAAAAAAAATTATCAATTTTTGCATCACTAGCAAGCTTTTTCTCAGCCTTTCTTGGTCTACTGTTTTACATCTACCCTGCCAGTGCTTGCTTATTTTCATCATTTGGGTCTGCTTTCCCTTTGTGAATGATGCCCTTTTAACTTTAACTGCTTCCTTTATCTCAGCATTAACCCACACTAGCAGTCATTCAGTCTGCCTTCAACCTTTTCTAATGCACAGAATACATTTTACCCAGTCTGCCAGCATGGTATTTTTTAAACCGTCTACACACCTCATGCAAACTTTGAACTTTTGTAACTGCTCCTTTTAGTTTGTTTGTTTTTTTTTCTAGCAAGGTCCTCTTTTTTTCATAGTTTCCCCTTTTTAAAGTTTATATGCTTGTAGTGCTTTTACTTAATGTCTTCCCTTCAGCAATTATGTCAAGTTTAATTGCATTATGATCACTATTACATAATGGCCTCTTCATAGTTCTATGAAGCAGTCATTTATGGCATCAAGATACTTAATCTTTCTAGCCTGACATTGGTAACAATAATGGCGTACTCAAATTTTTTTTTATTTTTAATTTCAGCTAGCATTTCTTCATTTTAGCTAGGTGGCCAGTAGTATACACCCACTGCCATACTCTACCATAAAGGCCTGATTAGTGCAAGAGTGGCCAGATGGAAGCCACGCCTCAGTAAAAGGCACATAACAGCACTCAGAGTTTGGTAAAAGGCATTAAAAGGACTCTCATAGCATGAGAAACAAGATTCTCTGGGGTGATTAAACCAAGACTGAACTCTTTGGCCTGAATACCAAGCGTCAGGTCTGGAGGAAACCAGGCACTGCGCATCACCTAGCAAATACCATCCCTACATTGAAGCATGGTGCTGGCAGCATCAAGCTGTGGGGATGTTTTTCTACTGCAGGAACAGAGACTAGTCAGGATCGAGGGAAAGATGAACAGAACAAAGTACAGAGAGAGCCTTGATGAAAACCTGCTCCAGAGCACTCTGGACCTCAGACTGGGACAATGAATCACCTTTCAACAGGACAACGACCCTAAGCCCACAGCCAAGTCATGCAGGAGTGGCTTTGTCACAAGTTTGTAATTGTCCTTGAGTGGCCCAGCCAGAGCCCAGACTTGAACCCAAGTGAACAATAGCTGTGCAAAGCTCCCCCCCATCCAACCTGACAAAGCTTGAGAGGATTGCAGAGAAGAATGGGAGAAAAATCCCCAAATCCAGGTGCACCAGGATTGTAGGGTCATACCCAAAAAGACTTGAGGCTGAAATCACTGCAAAAAGTACTGAGGAAAGGAGCTGAATACTTATATAAATGTGGTATTTCAGTTTTGTTTTTTTTAATTCATTTCCACAAGCCTGATTTCACTTTGTCATTATGGGGAGTGGGAAAAAATGCATTTTATTTTTTAGAATAAGGTTGTAATATTACAAAATGTGGAGAAAGTGAAAAGGTCTAAATATTTTCTGAATGCACTGTATAATGTTTACTAAAATAATGGACCTAAAAGTATATATTTAAGACTTACAGTAATAATTATCAAATATTCCATGACTTTTATTTTTACTTTAGTCCACCATAAAATTGCCATGGCCCTACCATAAAGACGTAGAACCAATGTCTCAAACCTGAGTTGATTGTTTAGACTTATGAGTATTTAGACTTGCCAAACCTTTTGGTTAAAAATCTGATTTAGTAATCTAACTATTCCTATCATAATGTAAGTGCAACCCAGAACTCCAGAATAGCTAGTGAACTGAACAGGTAGAAAATGTCAAAGCACTAATACCTGTTGCCCCAACAAACCAGCCTCCTGTTTATCACTAACTCAAGACTGGAATGCACTAGTCTAGCTAGAACAGAGTGAAATAGGAGCACATGGCCTTCTTTCACAGTATCAGATAGGTCAAGCCTAGTTTACACTACAATTGACATGGTTCACAATACATTTCTTGTTAGCTTCCTAAACATCCAAATTAGTTTATCATCTCCTAGGGAGTGAAACCTAGAATAGCAAATTCGGCACCTCTTGAAATTCCATGCCTTTACATTAAAGACACCATTAAAAAATAAATGGCACTATGGATGGTGCTTAACTTTAACACATAACTAATATTTCCAATAGGCCTCAATTTGTTATAAGCTATTTAAAAAATGAATTTTAAAATATTTTTATAATGAAATAATTACAGATTGATTAGAATTTTTTTTTTTTAAAGAGAGGTAAAATTTAATTTTAAAAAATTCCCTCATTATTTATTCTTATTTACTGCAAAAATCTGTGGTGCTTAAAACACATGAGAGAAAAGTTTACCACCACTAAAACCTCACCCAGGAATGGTAACTTGCCCAGGGCCGCAGCTATTTCATAACACACACACACACGTGCCAGCGAACATTATAAGATGGCCTGGGCGCGTGTATGTGTGCGTTCTATTTTGCAACTGGGCACCCGGGTATAAGTCATGCAAGTGAGGGACTTTTTATACAGGCACATGTCCACGCCCTGACCTGTTTCAGCAGTTCATCCGTCAGTCTGCCTGCCCAATGCAGAGTTTAGGTCCTCCAAACCCCACTGGTTTAATAACCTGTACTCCCCCCACTTAAAACCTCTCAGGGATGGCTGGAGTTTTTGCCCGCACATCTCTTGGCCCCATCTCAGAAACCCCCATCCAAGCCACGCTCCTTTGAATCCGAGTGAGATATTCGCACTTTGGGAGATGCCCGTGCATGTCTTTCATGCCCAACCATCTCCCGATTTTGTCACATGCCAGGCTTTTAAAATTTACTGCACAAACGTTGGTGGGATACATGCTCTTGGGCATAGTACAAATTATGCATGGTTTTCTCTTCTCTTCCCTCACATCCTGGGTCACCACGTCCCCTGGCCATTACCTGCCATGTGTTTGTGCCACAGTAGCCTCCTCCCCCTGGCATGTAGTCCTTTACCTCCGGACTCCAGCATCTCCACTTGTCCATCTACCTGAATGTGCACCTGACACATGCACACAAACCAACACACAAGCACACAGATAATAAGCACCCCTACCTAAAATAAGACACACAAATGAGTTACGTGAACACGTTTACTCCAAGCAGCTCTAGAGAAAGTCAAGTCTGATAAATATAAACACTATATAGAGCTTCAAGCCAGTCTCCCAAACCCGCAAACGCGGCTTGTTTACAAAGAAAAACAATGCAACAGTATTTACAATGGAAGACAAAGCCAAATAAATCAGCTCATTAAAACATATCTGTGAAGCAGAAATAGCAAATATATCGAACAGTATCAACCATGTTTTAATTTGTACAGACAAAATAACTGTCCATATATCAAATTAAATTTACAGGACACAAAACAATTTTCCATCATTGGTATTTCCATTCTAAACAGCAGTGTAAACCAGTAGCTGGAAGAGAATATATATATATACATCTATATATCTATAGATATACAGATATATATTTAGTGATATGTTACATATTCTGAAAATATTTTTCCAGCACAATACTGAATAAATTAATCTTGTTTGTAAACTAAAATAGATTGGAAAAGATTGCATATTATGCTGTACCTGTTATTCTTATTTCCACTACTCTGAGGTTACCCATTGATTTCTGCATTTCATTTTTATTTATTAATCAGTGCTATATATATATATATATTGTACAATGGCAGCCTCAAGATGAAAATGTGAATACATCAAATCAAATGTCTGAATTTATGGTGTCATAACACTAACTTCAGCAATTCTAGAAGTAAAGCTTTAATAAAACTATTGGAGCAACCAATAACCATATGGCATGGTATTACGAAGCAGTGATATCCTGAAATAAACTGCTCCAGTGTTCTGCAGTAACATTTCTGAACTCCCATCTATTTTGTTTTTTTTTTTTTTACACTGCATATTCTCTTCTCTACAACCTTCAAAAGGCATAACTTAGAATTTCGGGTCATGTCTACTTTAACTGAAGAGCATTCTAAATAAAAAAGGTACACATTAAACATTTAGTTTGAAAGAGTGTGCAATTTTTGTGAAACATACCATAGCAATACTGAGAGGTTGTACGACAAAGATGAGGCAGCCAATAAGAATTTGTACAATACACAATGTAGAGAACTAGCAGCAGCATAGTACCGTCTCACATTTGATTTATGTACCAGTTTCCTTACCAATGTGCTCAGTGCCTCTTCGTTACCACTGTATGTACCTACTGGTATCGTGCTCTTAGACCACAACAGTGTTCTGATTATTGTAAGTTTAAATTCATTTAATTCAAATTGTACCACTGCAAGAGAGTTTAGCCACCGCACCTTCTCTGCAAATTTGTATACAGATTTTACTAACTTAGGGGCCAGCCTGGTGGCTTGGTGGCAGTGCCGTGCACTGCCATACAGGAGGTCCTCAGTTCAATCCCTGTGCCAGGTAGAGATGTTCTGGGGAGCCAGAATCCCCCAAGGGTCACGGTCATTGTTTAAGGGCAACACTTAGTGGCCAGACTCAGCACCCATGATTACTCCGAAAGGAGTCCTAGTGCAAGGTCCTTGACCCAGGACCAGAGATAAGATAGGGTAAAAATAAACAGGTAATTGCAAACGAAGGCACAGGGTGCCAGATTCCAGCCCAACTGATCAGGAATTTCAAAGCAGCAGGAGGAAACTGCTAGGTCACAAAAGTGGGTTTCCAAAATGTTTTCATTATGCAAATAGAGAACAGATAAGAGTGTTGATGCTCCAAGCTTAACATTGATCCCAAGTCGAAAGGGAACTGTTAATTAAAATAAAATCAAAACATTTCTCCTGGTTACGTTAACTAATCTTTATAATGTAAGCCAGGAACTGAAAGATACTACATTCATTCTATTATGTATGCAAAGGAAAACTAAGCAATGTTCCAAAGTAAAAATAATTTTAAAATACCTATGGGAAAAGAAAAAGAAAAAATATTTTATGGTCATACTTAATCTTACCTTATACATACTGAGATTTATGAATGAACAACTGTTCAAACATGTAGACTTCAGAAATATATAAGCTCTATGATCCAAAAAATTATTATAAAGGAAAATATCTAATATCCCGAGAATTCTCTGGGAATCAGACTCTTGGGTTAAAATACACAGGTTCTGACACCACCCCCCCCCCCCCCAAAAAAAATAACTTTGGATGTCAAAATATTGGTTTTCTGTTTTGCATGTAAATTTATTTTCGTACCACATAAGCCAGCCCAGCTTTTAACCAGCAATGTCACTAGCCTCTCTCTTCAGATCTTTTTCATCACAAGCAGGAGGAAAAGGTTGCAAAAATCTTATCTGCAAGTATTTGATTTGTTTTCTCCCAAAAAATGTGTCTTCGGTATTTCCATCGAGAAGCAGCTACACAGGTCCTTGAATTCATTTTATTTTGTCCACAGAGAACTGCCCAGTTGATCCCTATAATAGAAAGTCCTTTGTCCGTTGGAAATACGTTTCCAGCTTCCGTGAGCCATCCACTGCAGCCCATGTTCCTGGGAGAGAAGAGCCAGGCAACACTTTTCTTCTCCTCTAACAATGGTTTCCACAGCAATGCAGTCAGTCTGGTGAAACAAAAATAATAGTAAATCATGGAAAAATGGCTCGCAAGATTTCATACCTCTAGAACTGTTAAAGCATCCTCAACTGCACAGCTGGGGAGAGGAAGTCGATAGCGTTTAAAGCGAATATCTTTAAAGATGGCCTCTCCCTACCCGATTACCTGCTGTGATGGAACTAGTAAACAGGAATGCATAACTTTCTTGCATGAAGCTTTTTTATGCTTCCCAACAAACAATTTTTGAAAGAATTACCGGTATGTAAAAGGGGACTGATGTCCATCTGTAGACACAATAATGTTCCAAAATGGAAGAAAATATGAAAAAGTATTTGACAATATTTAGATGAGTAGCCAAGCCTTCGGAAAAACAGCCCCACTACTTGCAATGGGAAAACTTTACCATAACCAGCACTTCTCCACCGAGGGAAAAGCAACTGCCGCCAAAGGACATTTCCACACGTATCTACTCCCAGAGACACGTCAAATAAATGATTCATCTTTTTAACTCACCCCACATACAGCCCTCCCATGTATGCAGACAAACTCCCCCTTTCATATACAATCCAACATAAGAAGATGCCATACTGGGACAGACCAAGGGTCCATCAAGCCCAGCATCCTGTTTCCAACAGAGGCCAATCCAGTCCATAAGAACCTGGCAAGTACCCAAAAACTAAATCTATTCCATGTTTCTGTTGCTAGTGGCAGTAGCTATTCTCAAGTCTAAGTGAACTTAATAGCAGGAAATGGACTTCTCCTCCAAAAACTTATCCAATCCTTTTTTAAACTCAGCTACACTAACTGCACTAACAACATCCTCTGGCAACAAATTCCAGAGTTTAATTGTGCGTTGAGTAAAAAAGAACTTTGTCCGATTAGTTTTAAATGTGCCCCATGCTAACTTCATGGAGTGCCCCCTAGTTTTTCTATTATCCGAAAGAGTAAATAACCAATTCACATCTACCCGTTCTAGACCTCTCATGATTTTAAACACCTCTATCATATCCCCCCTCAGCCGTCTCTTCTCCAGGCTGAAAAGTCCTAACCTCTTTAGTCTTTCCTCATTGGGGAGCTGTTCCATTCCCCTTATCATTTTGGTAACCCTTCTCTGTACCTTCTCCATCGCAATTATATCTTTTTTGAGATGCGGCGACCAGAATTGTACACAGTATTCAAGGTGTGGTCTCACCATGGAGCGATACAGAGGCATTATGACATTTTCCGTTTTATTCACCATTCCCTTTCTAATAATTCCCAACATTCTGTTTGCTTTTTTGACTGCCGCAGCACACTGAGCTGACGATTTCAATGTGTTATCCACTATGACGCCTAGATCTCTTTCTTGGGATGTAGCACCTAATATGGAACCCAACATTGTGTAATTATAGCATGGGTTATTTTTCCCTATATGCATCACCTTGCACTTATCCACATTAAATTTCATCTGCCATTTGGATGCCCAATTTTCCAGTCTCACAAGGTCTTCCTGCAATTTATCACAATCTGCTTGTGATTTAACTACTCTGAACAATTTTGTGTCATCTGCAAATTTGATCTCACTCGTCGTATCTTTCCAGATCATTAATAAATATATTGAAAAGTAAAGGTCCCAATACAGATCCCCGAGGCACTCCACTGTCCACTCCCTTCCACTGAGAAAATTGTCCATTTAATCCTACTCTGTTTCCTGTCTTTTAGCCAGTTTGCAATCCACGAAAGGACATCGCCGCCTATCCCATGACTTTTTACTTTTCCTAGAAGCCTCTCATGAGGAACTTTGTCAAACGCCTTCTGAAAATCCAAGTATACTACATCTACCGGTTCACCTTTATCCACATGTTTATTAACTCCTTCAAAAAAGTGAAGCAGATTTGTGAAGCAAGACTTGCCCTGGGTAAAGCCATGCTGACTTTGTTCCATTAAACCATGTCTTTCTATATGTTCTGTGATTTTGATGTTTAGAACACTTTCCACTATTTTTCCTAGCACTGAAGTCAGGCTAACCGGTCTGTAGTTTCCCGGATCGCCCCTGGAGCCCTTTTTGAATATTGGGGTAACATTAGCTATCCTCCAGTCTTCAGGTACAATGGATGATTTTAATAATAGGCTACAAAGTTTTTACTAATAGGTCTGAAATTTCATTTTTTAGTTCCTTCAGAACTCTGGGGTGTATACCATCCGGTCCAGGTGATTTACTACTCTTCAGTTTGTCAATCTGGCCTACCACATCTTCTAGGTTCACCGTGATTTGATTCAGTCATTCTGAATCATTACCCATGAAAACCTTCTCCATTACGGGTACCTCCCCAACATCCTCTTCAGTAAACACCGAAGCAAAGAAATCATTTAATCTTTCCGCAATGGCCTTATCTTCTCTAAGTGCCCCTTTAAACCCCTCGATCATCTAATGGTCCAACTGACTCCCTCACAGGCTTTCTGCTTCGGATATATTTTAAAAAGTTTTTACTGTGAGTCTTTGCCTCTACAGCCACCTTCTTTTCAAATTCTCTCTTAGCCTGTCTTATCAATATCTTACATTTAACTTGCCAACGTTTATGCTTTATCCTATTTTCTTCTGTTGGATCCTTCTTCCAATTTTTGAATGAAGATCTTTTGGCTAAAATAGCTTCTTTCACCTCCCCTTTTAACCATGCTGGTAATCGTTTTGCCTTCTTTCCACATCTCTTAATGTGTGGAATACATCTGGACTGTGCTTCTAGAATGGTATTTTTTTTAACAATGACCACGCCTCTTGGACATTTTTTTACTTTTGTAGCTGCTCCTTTCAGTTTCTTTCTAACAATTTTTCTCATTTTATCAAAGTTTCCCTTTTGAAAGTTTAGCATGAGAGCCTTGGATTTGCACACTGTTCCTCTTCCAATCACTAAATCAAATTTGATCATATTTTGATCACTATTGCCAAGCAGCCTCACCACCATTACCTCTCTCAGCAAGTCCTGTGCTCCACTGAGAATTAGATTTAAAATTGCTCCCTCTCTCGTCGGTTCCTGAACCAATTGCTCCATAAAGCTCTCATTTATTCCATCCAGGAACATTATCTCTCTAGCGTGTCCCGATGATACATTTACCCAGTCAATATTGGGGTAATTGAAGTCTCTCATTATTACTGCACTACCAATTTGGTTAGCTTCCCTAATTTCTCTTAGCATTTCACTGTCCATCTCGCCATCTTGACCAGGTGGACGGTAGTATACCCCTATCACTATAGTCTTCCCAGACACACAAGGGATTTCTACCCATAAATATTCAATTTTGTATTTAGTCTCATGCAGGATGTTTATCCTGTTGGACTCTATGCCATCCTGGACATAAAGTGCCACACCTCCTCCCGGGTGCTCCTCTCTGTCATTGCGATATAATTTGTACCCCGGTATAGCACTGTTCCATTGGTTGTCTTCTTTCCACCATGTCTCTGAGATACCAATTAAGTCTATGTCATCATTCACTGCTATACATTCTAATTCTCCCATCTTGCTTCTTAGACTTCTGGCATTAGCATACAAACATTTCAAAGTTTGTTTTTTGTTTGTATTTTCATTCTGCTTTTTAATTGATAGGGATAAGTTAGAATTTTTTAGCTCAGGTGAGTTTTTAGTTACAGAGACTTGGACTATTTTTCTAATTATTGGAACCTCACTGTCAGGATGCCCTAATTCTAATGCATCATTAGTATCCTTTGAAGATACCTCTCTCCGAACCATGCGCTGCTGAGCGACTGTCAGCTTTCCCCTTTGTTCTAATTTAAAAGCTGCTCTATCTCCTTTTTAAAAGGTTAGCAACAGCAGTCTGGTTCCACCCTGGTTAAGGTGGAGCCCATCCCTTCGGAAGAGACTCCCCCTTCCCCAAAAGGTTCCCCAATTCCTAACAAAGCTGAATCCCTCTTCCTTGCACCATTGTCTCATCCACGCATTGAGACTCTGGAGCTCTGCCTGCCTCTGGTGACCTGCGCGTGGAACAGGGAGCATTTCAGAGAATGCTACCCTGGAGGCTCTGGATTTAAGCTTTCTACCTAAGAGCCTAAATTTGGCTTCCAGAACCTCCCTCCCACATTTTCCATCCATCCACACCCATCCATCCAATACCCAATCCAGTCTACCCAAAAACACCCCCCCCCCCTTCACGATCCCACTCCAATCATACCCCTCTCTCTGCATCCATGCCTTCTATTTCCCCCCTGCCCGCCATATCTGTCCCAAAGCCATCCCTCGGCTTGGTTCCCCCTACTTGTCTGACCCACAATTTAATACATAATACAATGGAAAAGTATTACATTAGTTCATGAAGAGCTACAGATGCATTCAAGTAGCAAGATTGTTCAGACAAAAGAGTAGCTCTAAGAATATTTTAATATACAATTTGAACAAAAACTATGACCCTCTTTTACAACAGTTTAACTACACATTTTAGTAACAGCAATCAACATACACCAAACCTTTCACAGTTTCTGAGAACAAACTATAAATTTACCCTAGAACAACCAACCCTGAGAAGTACATTCAGGAGTCCTATAAGAGGAGTCTTCCCATGAAAGACTGATAGTAATCGGTGGAAAAAGAGTGCTTGCAGTATACGGTGTTAGATCAATCTTTAAGAAACCAATGGCACCCAATTCTCTTCCTCGTCTCATCATTCCATTTATTACAATTTCTGCATGTTCCTTCCCTGCCCTATAAAGCATCCTTTCATTTAATCCCATTCACTCATTTTAACTAGCATCCTATACTTCCTTCACTACAGCCCTGAATCAATTCCCCATACTATTCTCAAAAACACAAGCATCCCAAAGTCAAGATATACTCACAAAACAAACACCAGTCAAAACTGTTTAAGAGCCAGGGAACATTATTTTCCATACTTTTTCATTGCTACTTTGTTTTGACTTTCTTGCATTGTGTTTTGTAATTTAGGGGTTTTTTTATTTTTCATTTTGCTTTCTTAGATGACCTCCCGGCATCTTTCCAATCTCAAAAGCAACTATTACAACGGGAACAATTAAATGAATTTTTTGCTTCAACATTTACCGAGGAGGATGTTGGGGAATTACCCATATCGGAAACAGTATTTAATGGTGATGACTTGGAGAAACTGACAAACCATGGTAGATGTAATTGAGCAAACTGACAAAGAAAACCACCTCTCCCATCTATTTTACATACCAGCATTCCAAAAGATCTCAAAATTGAAATTATGCACTTACTACTAGCGATTTGCAGCTTATTAAAATAGTCTGTTGTAGCTGAAGATTGAAAAGTGGACGTCCATGCCGCGAAAAGTCATAGAAGTTATTGTAAGGAATAAAGTTACAGAACATAAACGTGGCTTGATAGGACACAGCCAACATGAAAGGATTAATGGACCCTTGGATAATTTATTTATTTTATTTAAAAACTTTTCTATACCGTCGCTAAGTTATATACCATCGCAACGGTTTACAAATAGGCACATAGACTAAGGTAAGTAAATGTAGGATATCGTACATTCTAACATGTGCCAATAAAGTTCGGTTACAATTTCATAAATAAAAGCATTATTTGAGTAATGTTGGTCATGTCCAGGTGTATTATTGAGTTACTATCGCTTTGAAATATTACTTCTTAAATGTAGGATTGAGTAAATTCATTCTCATCTGCATTACCCTGTACTTTCATTCTCTACCCTCCACACTCTTTAGTGAAGGCTTTTTTAAAGAGCCATGTTTTTAGATTTTTCTTAAAAGTTTTGAGATTATTCTGTAATCTGAGTTTGGGGGGCATCATGTTCCATAGTATGGGCCCAGCAAATGATAAAGCCCTTTCTCTCACTTGGGTTAATTTTGCTGACTTTACTGAAGGGATTATTAGTAGTGCTTTGTTTGCTGAGCGGAGGTTTCTTTGTGGAACGTGTACTCGTAAGGCTGTTTAGCCAGTCTGCTTCTTTATCATATATTAGTTTGTGTATGGTGCATAAGGCTTTGTATTTTATCCTGTATTCGATGGGTAACCAATGTAAGTCTGCTAGAGTTTCAGTTATATGGTCCCTCCTCTTTTTTCCCGTTAGTATTCTGGCTGCAGTATTTTGAAGTATCTGGAGTGGTCTTATCTATGTGCTTGGGAGTCCTAGTAAGAGTGCGTTGCAGTAGTCAGTGCTAGAAAAGATAAGTATTTGCAATACTGTTCTGAAGTGGGCAGGTGTGAGTAATGGTTTCAATCTTCTGAGGACCATAAGTTTTGCGTAGCCTTCTCTTACTTTTATAGATATGTGTTGCTTCAGGTTGATTTCTGGGTCCATTATTACTCCCAGATTCCTTACTTTTTCGGCTAGCTCAATTTTTTGGTTATTTCTTAGGGTTATCGGTGTTTGAATGATTTTAGTATGTTCTCTCTCAAGGTGAAGGAATTCAGTTTTGTCAATGTTGATAACCAGTTCCATCTGGTTTAGTAGTTTAATTATGTCTAGGTCCATGTTAGCTAGATTTAATGTTTTTTCAATTGTGTCATCTATTGGTAGAATTAATTGAATGTCGTCTGCATAAATGTAATGTATTATCCCTAGGCCTGCCAGCAGATGACATAAGGGTAGCATATATATGTTAAAGAGGGTAGCAGACAGCGCTGAACCCTGAGCTACTCCTGTTTCAAGTTTAAATTTTTCTGATAATGTGTTTATCTGGACTTGAAAGAACCTGTTGTTTAGGTAGGATCTGAACCAGTTTATTGTTTTGTCACATAATCCAATTTCTTCAAGTCTTTTTAGTAGTATTTTGTGGTTTACTGTATCAAAGGCTGCAGATAAGTCGAGCATTATAAGGATGTAATGTTTACTGTTATCAAAACCTCTTAGTATGTTGTCTGTTAGTGAGAGAAGTAATGTCTCAGTGCTGTAGTGTTTTCGGAAGCCATGTTGTGAAGGGTACAGTATGTTATTGTCTAGGTGTTCAGTTAGCTGTTTCTGTACTGTTTTCTCTATTAATTTAGCTAATAATTGGAGGTTTGAGACTGGGCGGTAGTTAATGAGGATTAATGGGTCACTGTTTTTCTTTTTGATGATTGGTAAGTCAGTAGATGTAGAGTATCTGGGTTTCCAGAAGGCTCTTCAAAAAGTGAAAAAAAGTCATTGGATAGGAGGCAATGTCCTACAGTGGAGTGCAAATTGGCTAAAACTTCAGAAACAGAATAGGAGTCAATAGTCAGGGACCTTCATTTTCAGTTTTGGGTTTTTTTTAATTTTCCCAGCAATTTATCAGGGTTTATTATGACAAGAACAAAAACAGGAGAAAATGACTAATTTTTCTGGGTAAATAGTTTATTTTTGTGGATGAAAAGCAGAACAATAAAACATTAAGAAGATCTTCCCAATCATTTCATTTATTAAAATGTATTTATCACCTAACACTAATGAATTAGGCCATGTACAAAATAAAACAAATTCAATATAAAGAAAACCAAAATATACAAAAATGTAAACAAGTTGCCTTAAAAATATCAACTTCGACAAATCACTCCAGACTTCTATAAATGTTCTGAGCTCTCTGATATCAAAAGGTGAAGGCCTCATAAAAAAAAAACAAAAAAAACCCCCAAATACTCCTATCTAATAATCCCACTCAGCAGCATCCCTGGCTCCACTCCCAATGCCTAGCAAGTCCATTTTTCTTCCCCCACCTGCCCACTGCAACAGCTCCTCCTCCTCACTAGGGGTGGCTCCAGGATGCTCCTCTCTCTCTCCTTCCATGCTCACAGCACTGCACTTCTGCTTTTGGGCAGGGCCTGAGAGCCTATAGGGAAGTGCGTCTGGTGGGCATGGATGGTACCAAGCAGCAGGCACTTTGGCTGGCTGGGTAGGGGGGAGGGAGGTGGGACTGAAACAGCACACGAGTGGCACTGGAGGGCCAGCACTTATACTGGTGGCGTGCAGGACCTGAAACGCTTGCTGAAGGCCTTGAGACACTGCATCTGTATCTCTGGAGCTGCTCTTTAATCAGTTTAAAATTAGGATGAATATTGGTTTAAACCAATATTTCAGAAAAATCCAGGAATTTAGGGGTGAAAATCAGTTTAAACTGAAAACGAAGGAACCTATCTATGTAGAAAGCTAAAGAATGTAGTGCCCTAGGGATCTGTACTAGGACCAGTAATTTTACACATTTATAAATAATCTGGAAAAGGGAACGATGAGTGAGGTGATCAAATTTGCAGACAAAATTATTCCAAGTTGTTAAATCACCAGCAGATTGTGAGAAATTGCAAGAGGAACTTAGAAGCGTGGGAGACTGGGTATCTAAATGACAGACAAGTGCAAAGTGATGCACAGAGGGAAACATAATCCAAACTATGGTTACATGATGTTAGGAGTCACCAACCACTAAAGGGATCTACGCATCATTGTAGACAATACTATGAAATCCTTGGTCAGCATATGACAGGGATAAAAAAAAAAATGGAGAACGTCATAATGCCTCTTTCACACCATGGTGTGACCACACCCAGAACATTGTGTGCAATTCTGATCACTGCACTGCAAAAAAGATATAAAGCAGGCAAGCAAATGATAAACAGGATGGAACAACTTCCCTATAAGGAAAAGCTAGAGACGTTTATGTATTTATTTGATTTATATTCTGCTTTTTAGGCACTTTCAAAACGGATAACTTTCAGGTACTGAAGGTATTTCCCCTATCTTCAAAGGGCTTGCAATCTAACTTTAAAGATCTTCAGCTCAAAGAGGAAGATGAGAGGAAATATAATAGAGGTCGATAAAATCATTAGTGGAGTGGTAAATGAAAATCAGTTGTTTACACTTAAAAAATAAAAAGACTAGGGGACACTCCACAAAGCTAGTAAGTAGCACATTTAAAACAAATCCATGAAAATGTTCTTTTCACTTAACACAATTAAGTTGTAGAATTCACTGCCAAAAAATGTGGTAAAGGCAGTTAGCATAGCTGGATTTAAAAAACATTTTGGACAAGTTCCTGAAGAAAAAGACCATAAAGCATTATTAACCAGGTAAAACATAGAAACATAGCTTCAGGTATCTGCCACACCGTACACGTCACCCCCATATTTAACTGTAAAAGTCAGGGCATTTGTTGGTTGCTGCCAGAGTCCAACGCCCCGTTACCTCTTGCCATTGAAGCAGATATGGGGAAAGCCACTGCTTATCCCTGGGCATAAGCAACATGCAATCAGCTTACTATTTGGGATCGGGATTGGCCACTGTTGGAAACAGGATACTGGGCTTGATGGATGCTTGGTCTGACCCAGTATGTTAGTTCTTATATTCTTATGGTAGTGGTGCACCGACTCACAAAGCACGTTACTGATCATCTTATGTTGAGGTACGACAGGGAATAAAGCAGTCCACATGCTTCTTTCAAGACCAACTGAATGAAAGGTACTGTTGCTTTTAAGGATGGCAGTTTTAGGTAGGTTGCTTATTAATTGTGTAGGAGCTTGGCTTCCCTAATGAAGATAGGGCGAGATGGCTATAGACACTATTCAGTTTGATATATTTTAATGATGTATTTCATAACATGGTATTTATGTACTTATTTCTGTGCTGCAAACCTCACTGGGCAGGACTTTGAGGAAAGTGGTCTATAAATGTAATATAACATTCCCTCTTGAAATACAGTTACAGAAAAATCAGATCAAGTAGGGCCTATGACACTGTACCAGGAATGAAACTGTGCAGACAAGATGGGCCTATCTGCAGTCATTCTGTGTGTACTTGTAGGAAAGGGCAAACACGCTATCCTTCACTTCTTCAGGACAAAAAGAACAGATCAAGTACAAACTGGTGATGCTATATACACCAGGCTGGTACCAGCAGGCTGCACCTCCCCAGAAACCCACCAGATTGATGCAGCTGGTTAGTGGTGGCCAGGCACTAACCAGCAAGAACATGGGGACCTAAAAGGACAGATGTTCTGGGAACAAGTTCACTAGGTTTGGTAATAATACAGATTACAAAACTTGGCGGTAAGACATAGGGATGGAGGCTGAATGTTGGATTAAGTCTTGCAGCATATATGCTCATCTATGACCTCTTGTTAATTGGTTGTTAACGAATGTTATCCCCCAGGTTCCATGTAAACCGATTTGATATGACCCATGTCATGAAGGTCGGTATATAAAAGAATTAAATAAATAAATCTACCCAGGATAGTACAGAGCCAATGGATAATATGTGTAGCTTCTCCTCTGCTCCCAATGCATGTTATGCCAAAAGTATTAAGTCTGCCAGACCCCACCCACACACCGAAAGCACACTGAAATGGACTAATAAGTCCATCGACTTGGACATATTAGACTTAGCTCCACACCACGTTTCATTGAGTTAGAGCAGGGGTGGCCACCTCCGGTCCTTGAGAACCACAAAACAGGCCAGGTTTTTCAGGATATCCACAATGAATACGCCTGAAGTAGATTTGCATGCACTGCCTCTCGTGCATATTCATTGTGGATATCCTGAAAAGCCTGGCCTGTTTGTGGTTCTCAAGGACCGGAGTTGGCCACCCTTGAGGTAGATCTGGCCCTTTAAAAGTAATAAGGAGAGTGGATGTGGGGGAGGAGGAAGATGAACTGATAAGCCTTTCTTCACATTGAACTGAGGCTAACAAAAATCTGACTGGGACAAGGTATGATGTCCTACAAGCAGCTGGGATTATCTCTGCATGGATACACACAAAATAATAATAATATGAATAAGTTCTTGTGGGGAGACAGGAAGACAAACATTCCTTTAGTTATATTCATGGCAGACACCATGACAATAGCTAATGGATTTTATGTAAAACCTTATCCTTTGTTGAGCACTCCAGAATGATTATTACAAGTAATTTTAAAAGAATGCTACAGCAATGTTACCATTTACAAGTAAACTTGGAAGCTGGCATTCATACTGAACTTCAATGGAGAAAAAGAAACTGAAGTCAATTTTCACTTCTTTTTTTTTAAAGTTATAACCCGAGGTACCTGGCAGGCTGATTTGCTGGGAGTTAGAGGGCTCCAGTTTAGAGCATGGGAATGTGATTCAGAGGAGTTCAAGATTTTTTCCTGCCACTGGACTTTAAAAGACCTTGGACAGGGTCAATTGTCTTATTAATTTTTTTATTCTGACGACACCAAAGCTTTAGTCTTACTATAACTTTGTAGACTGCAAAATATAGACTATTTAAATATCTCCGGTTATTTGCCCTGACAGCATTCTAGAAACATTCAACTATTGATACACACACTACATTTTATATTTTACAATTTCAGAATGTATTCTGCCATACTGGGTTTTCCAATATTACATTTCTTAGCATCTCTCAGCAGAACTTTTTCTAAGGACTGTTTTGGCTAATTTTAAATAGCAGTCAATGTCCATCAAATCCATACCTGGAATTTAAGGAAATACATGGTTATCAGAATCAGAAGAAACATTCTGCAATAGTAATGAAAAAAGAAATGTGTTTAAGTTCACTGAAAGAAGTCGGAGCAGAAATGCAGATGCTCACATAGCCAGAGTCTGTCTGGCAGCCTATGCCGCCGGACCATACAGATCAAGTGTTTGGGAAATTACTATCGGGCCGATAAAGTAAAGTGTGCTCCTGCGGAGCTCACTGTTAGCCCGCGTTTGAAGCGCTATTTTTACCCCATATACAGTAAGGGGTAATAGCGCGTCAAAAACGCATGGCCAACCCCCCAAAACTAATAGCGCCCGCAACATGCAAATGCATATTTATGGCCCTATTAGTCATTCCCGCAAGATCCAAAAATCAAAAATGTGCAGCCAAGCCGCACATTTAAGTAAAAAAAAAAAAAAAAAAAAAAATTAAATAAAAAAAAATATTTTAAATCTGCCCACGGGTTGGAAGACGGACGCTCAATTTAGCCGGCGTCCGTTTTCCGAACCCATGGCTGGCAGCGGGTTCGAGAACAGACGCCGGTAAAATTGAGCATCGGCTGTCAAACCCTCTGACGGCTGCTGCTTCTGTCAAAAAGGAGGCGCTAGGGATGCGCTAGTGTCCCTAGTGCCTCCTTTTTCCCGCGGGCCCTCATTTTCATATTTTTCCTTACTGAATCGCGCACCCAGGACAGCAGGCGCTTGCCGGCTCTCCCGCAGGTTTTTCTGTATCGGCCCGTATGCTAGCACAGATAGCAATTTAGATCATTACAAAGTTTGTGGTTAGACATGAGACGTGAGGGGAGCTGGGTGTGAACTAAGTGGGAAATGTATATGCTCTCCTCTGCCTAAAAGGAAGTACAAACGAGATGAGAAGTGTCCTGCATGTGGCTGACAGCTGGGATATATCCTTGCAAGGTGAACAGGAATAATTGAGCAGACAGGATGGGCCAGCTGACCTTTATCTGTAGTCATTTACTACCTTACTATCTAATGTGCAATAAAAAATGTGTTAATGTTTCATGTAGTACTTTTAAATGCATTATACTACGTTATCACTACATTTACAAGGAGTTAGCCGGTAACAAAAGGGTTCAGTACAGGAAGATAAGAAATCAGATGGCTACAGTACAATGAAGATTAGTGATTAGTTATAAAGAGATTGTTTACATTGAAAGAATGGAACACACAGTTCCTGGAATAGAGCCACAGAACATGTAAAATCCCAAACTATTTTACATCTATCAACCTCATCCCATTTGTCTGAGCTTGAAGTACATTTAAATACGTGTAGCGTTCTTGCACAAAACAGTGCTTACAGTTGTACAACACCGAGGCCGAACTTAATGACAGAAAAAACACAGTTAATCAGGAACCAAAGCTACATAAACAACTCTTGAAAGAAGCTGGTTTCTTGCCTCAGGCAATTCATTTTCCAGTTCTGTATACCTGTAATGCGTATTCTCAGGTGACAGCACTTAAAGGCAGGTACACACAGGGGAGAAATAATGTTTTATGCAAAGTTAGGGGGGGCACCAGCCAAAATTCTTTTAGGAGCCAGGGTGCAAAATACGTTCCCCAGGTAAAGCAAAGTTGATTACTCTGGGGCCGATGCTATAAAAACTGCTTTCTTAACGTGTGCATGGCGCCCGCAAGAGGGGTGCCGTGCTATAAGCTAATTAGAGGGTCGCGCCAGCAAGGAGGTTATGAACAGCTCACACTAACGTATGTAAAAGAAACCTATAGTGACATCAAAACCCTTATCCTGGGAAAACAAAGCTACTTATCTGTTACTGATAATCCCTGTGTGCAGTGGGAATACCCTCCCAGCTCTAATTCCAAAAATGTTTTCTTTGTAGGGCTGGTAGGACTGAGCCTCATGCAAGGTGTAGATACGAGCGCACTCTCCTGCTACTTACACCACAAAGACATTTCTGTGCTAATGGCTGCAAAGTTTCTTAGCACTTCCCAAGTTTACCAGCATCTAAGCAGCTCACTAAACCCCATAGTGCAGGCAAGGTGAGATACAGGAGCTGCTGCTGCTCTCTCTCAAAGGCTGTGTAAGAAGTCTGCTTTAGGGCAGTTTTTGCCAACCATCGTGCCACAGCGCACTAACGCGCCTTCAGATCTGATCCGGTGTGCCATGGAAAAGTCACCACTGCCTGCTGCTCGGCTCCAGGCCATCTCCTGGGCTCTGCTCTCAGCACCTTGCAGGGGTGGCTCTTACACGTGTAGGAGAAGAGCCTGTGTAACTGGGCATGCCTTTTCTTTGCTAATTAACGGGCAGTGTGCAGAGCATGAATAGACTGATGTATCCTGAAAGGTTTAGGATTGACCCATTACATATATGCAGACATTGTATATCCCATTGACTGTATGATACAGATTAAAAACTGACTAGCATGCAATGGTTTTCATTATATTCAAGAAAACCTAAGTTACTCTGAGTATGTAGAGACCCACCTCCTCCTCCCCCGTATTAATTTTACTTGTTTTGACAGTGCCTCTATATAGTTAATATCATCTGGCCTGAGAAGCTTGAGAGTTCATACACTTACAGCTGACTACACCCACACGTTCAACAACTGGCAAAATAAGCATTTTATAAATTAAAAATGTAAAAAAAAAAAAAGTTTTTATTGCCAGCCGAAACTTTCAATCTTTGGTCCTGGAGTATCTTACATTTCACCACCTCATCTTCCCCATCCTGTGCTTCCTCCTTTCAGTCTCTATCCTACCCCCAGGCGAAGTGAAATGGGAAGTGTGTGCACCGAGAATGAGATGCAACTGTGCTGGCTGTTCTCTCTTTAGATCCTACTTTGTAAGTCTTTACTAAAGGCTATTTTTAGTGTTTGACATTTATAATGAAATCAAGAACATTCATACATTGGCTAAAATGTTTTTTTTTTAATTGTGTAGCAAACATCTAGAGTTGGTTCCACCTAAAGTGGCCTTCCAGGGAAAAAAACTGCACTGGAACACAAAACTACACATTGCTTCAGGCAATTATCATTTCTGAAATTCCCATTAGAGCTAACATTTATATTGTGCCGTAGTGGACCATGAAGACAACCTAATTTTCAACTACTAAACCGAACAGATATCGGGCACAGGTCATACGTTCCACAATTTTATAAAATGACATTTTGCTAAAGACCTGCTTTAAAGGACTTCTAGAAGAAAGCCTTGATAACAAACTTTTTTTTCACAATACCAGATGGTCACTGCTGTGTACATTTCTTTTAAAAATTAAATCAAGGGCTGTGCACTGCCATGCAGATGTTTCTGGATTTCATTGCCATACAATTGGGACGCCCTGTGGCTAGATTTAGGGACCATGGGGCCTGGGGTATGGCCTCCAGCTATGGACGGTTACTGCAATGACTGAGCTAAGAGCTGGGAGGGGGATTATAATCAGGAGTAAATATTCTCCAAGAGGTCGTGAATGAATGAATGAATGAATACCCATAGTACCAAATCTCAATTAGGAGGGGAAGCACACACATCACAGTTAGGGAATATCATCACTGAACACAGGTTTGGTCAGATGATGCTTCTCCAACTCAAGTAGAAATACCTTTATTTTATTCTATGGAAACACATGCTAGTGCTGCTCCTCCTCTTAATGCGACAGTACTATTGGCTCTTTCCCTCATCTCAAAACAAGTGCAGTCAAGATTACGTCTCAACATGCATAAAGGACACAAACTGATCATTAAGTTTTTCCTTAATTATCTTAGCAAAGAAGGTGCAGCTCTTGCTTGCTACAGAACATCTAAGAGGGATCATAGCAAAGCAGTGCAATATTTATGTGAGAAGGGAAGAAACAGACTGCACTTACAAATCAGTACCTAGCAAGGACCAGTTCCCACCACCATTTTTCTGAGATTCTCGTGGGAGTCGAGTAGATTTTTCATAACATTTGCTTATGGGTTTGTTTGTTTTTTTTAATGTGTACCGAAACTCACAGTTATGATACCTGAACAATGTTTTTAGTGTTCCAAAAAGACCACCAAGAAATACAAAAGAAAATGTGCCTACAGGGAAACAGGATACAGGGCTGGAAAAATATTTTGAAAAACCTAGATTTCAGCCAAAACATTTAGGAGCCTTGCAGCTGCAGGATGGAAATCACATATACTTTTTTTTTTTTATACTTTTGCTCATATTTGCTTTCCTTTTCCCTCCCCACAGCAACTTCTTCTAGATGCAGCTTGCAGGGAGAAAAATCCTCCTCTATGCTGCCTGGCAGTAGCTGGCTGACCAGGGCCACAGTTACTCCTCCAGGCAGCAGTGTTTGCCCTGCCAGAGCAAGGCACCAACATTTCAGACATCCACAGGTAACCTGGCACTTGATTCTTCCAGCACAGGCAGGCCTAGGAAAACGTAGGCAGGAAAAATAAAATGGGTAAAACGAGGCAACCTTTGAAGAAAACGAAGACACAAGAATGAAGAAACTGTGTGAACATCAAATTAAGTCTATCCCACGAAAAATACTAACATGAATGAGAAGGAAAATGAGAACAATGCAAACTTATCGTGAGCAGACAGTAAAAGGGCATTAAAGACATGTAAAATAAAATAAGGGACTGCAACACAGAAGAAAGTCAGCAAGAGAGCAGCGACTGTAAGAGGACGGTCACATCAAATCATCAGTGCAGACAAAATGCAAATGGAGCTTCAGGTGATGTCCTGAACGGATAAACTGGAGACAGCCCAGTGTGAGGAAGGAGAAATCTAGAGCCAGATGTTCGAAAAGGTTTTTCTCCATGTTGTGTCTATGGGAAACTGTTTAGCACAGCTGGGCTAGAAAAAGGAAAAGTGGTTTGAAACTACATTAAACTGGGCATCACCTACACAGCAGCAATACAACAATGATGAATGAAAAAAAAACAAAACCCAACCCTGGCAGGCCAAAAAGAGAAGAGGGAGCCTAAGAACTGCTCCTGGAGCCCACAAACAAAAGGTAGAGAAGAGAGGCGGATCCTTCTAACAGGCCAGAGAAAAGGGAGCACCTCCTGCCATTCCTACGGATGGAGCCGGCCCTTTTCCCCAAAATCATACCAGCATCATTACTAAGCCTGTGAAGCAACATAGGAATGTGCAGAGACTGCATAAAATCAATAATGTGTGTATTTTACACACACACAAGTGCATAAACACACAAATACATTTTATGCATGTAAGAAATTAAAAATGTAACAAAGCAGGCACAATCCTACTCCAGGTTGGACTTCAATAAATAAGAAGCTAGAGGTTGGGGGGAAAGCATATACTGGGAAACACGACTAGGTCTAGGGATGCGGAAAATACTGTTTTTCCTAGAAACAATTTTATGTTGACTTAGCGAGCTCCAGCCTGAGGATTTCATGGATCGCTCTCTCCCTTCTAGGGAAAAACACACCACACACACACACACGTGATGCCAGAGTGATCACTCACTGAAACTTCTTGGGTCAGGCCTGGAGACGGTTTTCTACCCATTAAAAATGATTGCATGCCCCTCCCCAGCTCTCATGTGAATGAAGAGATGCTTTTCATTCAGAGAGAACTGCGCTCCTTGGCTGATGCTATTCAGAACAAGATGGTATCATAGTGGCACTCAAACTAAGACGTTCCAGTGAATGCACTGGGGTAATCATTTCTATGGATTAATATAATTCTTCTACCACCACCCTGAGAACCAGTTTAAAATGCTAAAAAGAAAAGCAAGCATAATGGGACATGGGCACTTAAGGCCTTCAGCACTGCTGAGCAAAACAAAATGAATAACTTATTCACGCAATTCTATCAGGAAAACATATTTCAAACTTCTTTTCATCAAGATATCAAACTGATGCACAAGAATCCTTTAACTCGGTGGACAAATACTTTTTGAAAACCTGTCATTGCATTAAAATCACAGAAAATGATTAGCTAAATATTAAAGGGTAGATTTTAAGACGTGTGTGCGCGCATGCCGACGCACGATTTTATAACGTGCACGCGTGTTATAAAATCAGGGGTCGGGGTGCGCACTTGTGCATCCCTGCACGTGCCGCTGCCCGCGGCCTTGCACAGTTCCCTCTCCCTACACTAAACTCCCTTCCCCTATCCTAGACCCCACCCCCCAACAATTTGTGTTTTACCTGTTACGCATGCTAGCACGCGATCCCCCAGCACAGCAGCAAATGTCTGCTGTGCCGGGGACCTCTAGCACCACCCCTCTCTCAAAGCCCCGGGACTTACACGCATAGGCCTTTGAAAATCCAGCCCTAAGTTTCTATGAAGTCTATTTTTATTAGGTGTCACTTAACTTGTTACCTACCCCGGTTGTACTAACACTATACAGGTGTAAATTCATAAAAAGAGTTCTAATACATAGCAGGAGGTCAAAATTAGAGCTAAATTATGTGATCATTAAAGACTGGAAGTGCAAAAAGACAAAAAAAAAAAACCACACTAACCTGTACATAAAACAATTTATGCACAGACATTGTTTGTTCACAAATACCTAGTACAGGTCCCAGCATCAGAACTCAAGCTTCTGCAAACTTTACTCCACTTCTAATTAGGAGTTAGGTTCAGAGCACTACAAACATAAGTTAAGCCAGTACACTTTTCTGCATTGGATTTGTATGGAAGGGTGTTGACGTGTACAAAACTCCTTGCTGCATTGGAAGTAATGTCTGAACACAAAAAAATGTGCACACGACTGCAGGTAAAAAACTGTGCGCTCTGCTGAGCCTACCTAATTACACTGGATATTAGGGGACTTCCTATGTTTAACAGTAAATGAAATACGAAAGACTACCAATGGAATTCCAGCTCAAACAGCTGCATTGTTCTTACCATATTTTCAGAAAGGGGTATTTTAGTCAAATGCACCTTTCTGCCTGCACCTGAACCCGCATTTTCTGAGAGTTTTGCAGAGAAAATGTGCATGCCTAGATGAGAGCGCTGCTTAGTATCCTCACATAGAAGTCCCATGCAAATGAGAATATTAAACGGTATTCCCTGATGCAAAAAGACTGCATCTGGCCCATGTGCCATTTTTAACGCTGGAAACCTAACTCCTGGGGGTCAATGCTGGAATTAAGTTTTCAGTGCTATGAAAAAAAATTGTAAAAAAAATAAAAAGCTAGGTAAGTCTCAGCAACTGTCACTTAACTGGATAATTCCTGCCTTCTCCAGGTAAGTGGTGACAGCCGCCACCACTCAGCAGGATAAATACTGATTTATCTATCTTATCTGGCAGCAAGAAGCAGCCACCAGATGGCCACATAAGTTAGTATTTATCCAGCTAAGTAGCGATGACTGGACAAGTTGCTTCCCGCTGCCAGATAGGCGGTTAAATCAGTACTCATCTGAGCAAACAGCAGCGCAGGGATGCACATGCACAGTTTTTAGCTCAGAGTGTATTAGCATAGTATTAGTTTACTGCATCAAGAGTTAACATAAAAAAAATAAAAATAATGATCTGGGTATTTAAAGGCTGCGTTACATTGAAAACCAGCGCACATTTTCTTAGGCCACTGCAGTAATGTGGGCGCTGTTTTGTCTTTACCATTTCCCCTCTTAACAAAACATTTAAAGTTTGTATTATTACTTATGTTTACATCTTACACAACAGGTGAGCCTGCGGGCTGAGGTAATCACAAGTCAAGATGCACATTTATAGGCTAGGGAGTTTTAGAAAGGGACTACATAACCACAGGTAATGAAAGACAACAGGAGATGTCAATAACAATACTTCGTAAATTCATAAAGGAAACCATGTTTTAGCTACCATATACTTCTGATGATTTATCCTTTCGGATTTTAAAACACAAATTTTGAACACTAAAATTTCACCACCAGACCAGCTCTTAAAATTGGGGGAAAAAAAAGTCTCACTGATAAAAAAGATAGACCAGATCCTTCCAGGAGTCTGTCTCTCTAAACTGTGTAGGCACACCCTAGCTTCCATGCCTTACTTGTGCTAGAAACCTGGATATGCGTGTAACTGCCCCCATTATACCCCACTTACTGTACGGGACATTAACTGCTGCAGAGTTGTACTGGAACCGGCTTTGCTTATTCCCAGTAATTGAATGGTATATACAGCAGCCTTGTTTTTAATTTCCTTAAGTTTACCTTTGCTTATCCTACATCGTGACCTGCTAGTCCTAATCCCAGTTTTGGGATCCTATTCTAACCTGCTACTGCATTGTACTCTGTGATCAGCTCCTTTTAATTCTGACTGCCACACACTTTGAACTTATGGTGAAAAAAGCATGCTCATAAAAAAATGATTTACAGTTTATCAGAGATGACAAATACAGTTTCAGTGTCCTCAGCTATAATGTAATTTGCTCCACTATGATAATGTAAGACTTCAGCTTCAAATGAAATAAGACACGGTTCCATTAACCAACATTCAATTTCGTTTAAAGATCAAAGTGTAGGAGTGATGCATACTGTGTGCTCCACATCTACATGAGTTTGTCGATCTGCACATCTACCTCTCACCACTACACTACTTGATCCAAGTTTACTTATCCTGTGATCTTGCCGATCACACAGAACTTGAGATAATACAAATGCGCACTGTTGTTTTTGGAGCCACTCGTTTTAGATAAACAGATACTCTGAATTACTAACCTTTTCTTGAAGATGTGCATTTCAGCCCATCAGTGCAGGGGAAATCTATGCTCACGTAGGCTCCATTGTCCAAACTTCTAGTACCATTTTGGAGAGAATGGCAATTTGATGTCGTACAAGGTCTTACAGCATCATGAGCATTCAATGCTATGTAATTTAAACTATTCTGGAGTCCAGATGAAGAATTTCTGGCTATTCTTCCTGTCTCCTGGTTGTCACAGGTATTTTCATCACGTTTTGGCCAAACATTGTCGAAGGATGCTGAACTGTGTCTTTTGCTACTCTCGGTAAAAACAGAAGAGGAAGTGGTTACTGTCCCAGAAGAAGAAAAGGTTTCTGAACTGTGCCTCCTTCTGCCTTGCGGGTCTGCTCGAATTACTTTAGGTCCAACAGGAGGCTCTGAAGTTGAATTTGAAGCAGAGCAGCTACTAAGATATCTGTCACCAATGCACAATCTATTCACAATGGAAGGAGGACTATCCACTGTCGGGCCATGACCGGATTCTGGATTGAAAGGTCTCGGCGGCGTCACTGCCATGGTGAAAGTCATCTGCGTGTAATCATCATTCCTACTGCTTACAGTGCTAACACAAGCAGTACCACAAGGGAGCCTGGCATAGTCGGCATTTGGCTGGCTTCTGGAGCCTGCATACATGGTAACATCGGTTAATGAGCCAGGTAATTCTGTTGCTGTTTTTGGAGACTGCAAATCAAGGTCAACACTCATGTAATCAGAAAGTGGAGAATGTCTATGGTCACAGCTTGATCCTAAAGATGACGGGGATCCTTCTGCTGATAATGAATATGGGGTATTACTTGCTTTTTCACTGAAGTCAATATTTATGTACTCACCAGGGCTAATAGGCTCTATGGGAATTGTACGTTCAAACATTCTTGGTATGGTATTACTTCCTTTAGTATCCAAATGAAGTCTTGTAGGTCTTGTAACCTTAATGTTCTGCTCTAATTTGTTATCAGAAGATTTAAGTATGCCATTAGCCAGACCATTGGTGTAACTTTTCACATTTTCAACTCCCATGTGCAAAAGCTTACCAGGTGAAGACATTGGTATATATTCATTATGGTCACTACTTTGCTTTGACAGACTCTTAAAACTTCGGGGCAAAGAAAAATAAGAACTGAAGCTTTTGGAAATGGAATTTGTGTGCATGTAATTAGAATCACCGGTTTGCTTTGGAGCTGCATTACCACCGTGGGACATATCCATGTACTCGCCATTCATCTTATGACTGCCTTTAGAAGCAAATCCTGCTAATGGATTTCGTACAGGAGATGAGCCTGCATTAGGAAACATCATCATATATCCTTTGGTGTCCACCTGAGAGGGGGACCAAGAATTAAGAACTGGTTTTGGAGCACAAGTGTTTTTAGGGGTCATTGGCAAATAGTCACTGTTGTTTGTAAGTGAAGATGCTACCCCAGGCATCATTGGCATGTATCCATCATCCCTGGCTGAATGCCCACTTTGGTTACATATAGAGTCAAGCACACTATCACTATAATCATGACTACTTTTTAATTTTGGTGATTCAGAACAAGGTATCTGTCCATGGCCCTCTGTAGAATCCTCATCAAAAGACACTGTAGTTTGTGTTTTCTGATGCACTGTTACAACAGTTGGCTTAGTAAGGGAATATGTTCTTTTCCTGTAAGATTTTTCAGCTTCCATGTAATCATCCCTCCCAGCTTGGTCATTTTGTGATTTGCTCATGGACATGTATTCACTTAAGCAATTTTCCTCTCTAATTGGAGGCGTGTTTCCCAGCGAATCTGGAGTACTGCTCCTAACCCGAAAATACCTGAAATCCCCTGGGCTGGAACCATACTCGTCAGAAGAGGAGATGAAGCCCCCGTCGCTTGGGGAGCCACAAACGGAGGAACTGGAAGGCCTGGTAACGGCGTCGGAGGCAGAGCCATGATCGCTGCTGGAGCAGACGCTTACTGGGCTGGTGGCCGCTGGAAAGTGAGACACCGGCAGCGAGGCGGATCTAGTGTGGTAGCAGGAATTAAAGGGCGCCCTCACGTATCTTCCGGTTCCCTCCTGCCGCCCGAGGTTCATCCTCGCCGTGTTCAAGTGCAGCAGGCTGCCGGTGACCGATCGGAAGGGCCTGGTCATGGTCCCCTCGCCTTCGCTGGAGGTCCTGAAGCGATAGGCGCTGCTCTTGGCGGCGGGCGGGGTCCCGGCCACGCTCTCGGTCCTCGAGCGCCTCTGCAAGCCGGTCTGGCTGGGCGGCAAGTTGCCCAGGTGCCTGCGGGCCGTGATCAGGGAGATGGGGTTGGCGCCCGAGGACTGGCTCTTGCTCCTGGGCCGGAACTCGGCGAAGGCCTTCAGGGCCTTCATGGTGTCCAGGAAGGTCTCGTGCATGCTCTGCGCCACCACCGAGTCGTCCACCTGCATCCACAGCTCGCCGGGCCCGATGGCCGACGAGCGCCCCACCTCCACGAAGAAGAAGTTCTCCGAGTGGCCGCAGCGCCGGATGTTCATGAGCAGCAGCTGCAGGCAGGGCACGTCCGAGTTGGGCTTGAGCAGGTGCACGCTCTTGCTGGAGAGGCAGAGGCGGTAGACGCCGGCCAGGTTCTTGCTCTGGCCCAGGCCCTTGGGCTTGACGTGCACCTGCCAGACCTCCCGGAAGACGGCGCCGGGCCGCAGGGCGCCCGAGCCCTCGTCCAGCGCGTCCTCCTCGTCGTCGCCGGCGTCCGGGCGGCCCCGCCGGCCGTCGCCCAGCAGCTCGCTCAGCGCCCGGTACCAGGCGTCCTGCTCCGGCTCGCTCTCGGCCACCATGGCGAAGTACTCGTCCTTGGTGTAGAGCGCGATGAGGTGCTTGCTCTTGGCGTCCGCCCGCCGGCTCACCGTGAAGCACTGCGAGAGCGGGATGAGCCTCTTGGGCGGGCAGGCCTGGGCCGCCGCCCCCCTCCCCGCGCCGCTGCCGCCGCCGCGGAACTTCTTCTCGCTGTCGTAGTACTCGAGGCGGGCGGGCCCCAGGCGGCTCTGCTCCCGCAGCACGAAGAAGCGCTTGTGGCCGTGCTTCTGCTTGCGCAGGTAGCCGCACTTCCGCACGTCGTCGTCCCCCGCCGCCGCCGCCTCCTCCTGCACCGGCGCCGAGCCGGACGCCGTCCTCGTCAGGCTGGGGCCGTTCTCCGGCGAGGAGGAGGCGGCGGGAGCCGCCGCCGCCGCCGCTCCCTGGGGGCCCGGGAAGCCGCCCCCTACCACAGCCGCCGGGCTGCAGCTCGTTGTTGTTGTTGTTCCTTTCGCGGCGACGGCGGTCGTCGTCCGCTGCCGCTGCGCCTCGCTCGTCGCCTGGTAATTCATCAAACTCGCCATTTTTTTCCTTTAAAAAAGCTGAATGAGAGGGAGGGGGAGCTCGGCCCGTCTTTCGCCCCCGCTCCCAGACGAAAATAACAGCCGGAGACGGGGAACTCGGCGCACCTCAGAGGTCTTGTTTGTTCTTCTCCCCCTCCTCCGAGCCTCTCTTCCCCGCCGGATTACGGGGCCCGCAGCCTCATAGCCGCTGCTTTCCACTGGAGAAGGGGGGGGGAGGAGCAGGCGCTAAAAATAACAACAACGAAAGAGACCGCGCATCCCGAAAGAGCGGATTCGCACGGCAAGACCTCCGCCGCCCCTTACACACACACAACGCACTGCGAGTGAGCAGCGGCGGCGGCGGCAGCAGCGGCGCTGGCACGGCGAAAACAACACGTGACCGCCCCACTCCGCCTGCGTCACGCGGCCATCTGAGGCCGGAGCTCCAGCTTACTACAGGGGCGGGAAGGGAGGCAGGGCGGCTTGGCGCGCGTTCAGAATCGGAACGCGGTCACTGGCTGGCCGAGGCAACCAATCAGAAACCCCCCAGACGGAGCCCTCCCTCCGCGTCTTTCCAGCTACTTTTATTCCGTCCAATCCATGGCGCTGTTTGTCGACCACGTCGATGTTTTCCAGGAAAACGTCACGTTTAAGAAAAAAAAAAAAACAAATTATAATTAAGGGGCGGGACCTTTTGCCCGTCCGCCCGCCTTCCCTTGGCGGAGCTATTTGCGGATTGGTGGAGCCGGGGGAGTCGGATAGAAATGCCTCCGTAGAGGGCTGCGATTGGCAGTCAGAAACGTTCCTTGCCTGTAAGAAAGGGGACCGGTTGGCTTGCTTTGCCGTCCCCTTGCCCGCCTCTGCCTGAGAGGGTTCCCGAGGAGGCGCGCGGGGTTGTAGCAGGAGAAAGTAAACAACGCTGGGGCCGGGGGGCGGGGACTCGAGTGCGTCACTGCCCTCCCGAGTGGCAAAGTACCCGCAAGCTTGCTGAGTGCTGTGGCAGCGGCTCGCGCACCTTCGGCTTCCTGCTGGCATCGCTGCACGGAGCCTCCAGCAGCTGTCGGGACTTCACGGTGCTGACTGCATGGAGAAGATGTGCTTTATTATTGTTATAAACCGCCTTCTCAAGGAGCCATCCTCCTCCTTGGCTCTATTCCTGGTTCTCTTACACATCCAATTAAGCATAAGCCTTCCACGCGGTGAACCACCTACAAGATGTTACCATACAATGGTTTAAATCCTACTTAGAGAATAGCTCATATAAAGTTAAACTAAACAATGTAGAATCCGATCAAATCAACTTGCTCCACCGGGTACCTCAAGGATCCTCACCCTCTGCCACTCTTTTCAATATTTATTTGTTTCCTTTATGTACATTTTTATCTGGTCTTAATCTTACAGATTTTAATACCAATTGAAAATTCTGTAAGACTCCACTCTTAAACTTTGGGACATTTATTTAACTGCTATTAACAAAGTACTAACACAAATGAGGCTCTCTCTCAATGCAAACCCCCCCCCCCCCCCCCCATTTTATATATCTGCCCAAAACTAAACAAAAAGAATCAGAAATCTTGGAAGCAGCAAAGAAGTATCCCATCTCGTCCGATATCAGAGATTTAGGGATCATTTTAGACTGTGGAATGAGTTTTAAAAGATGGGTAAATAGCATAATCAGAGATGGATATTTTAAATTAAATGTCTTAAAGAGATTAAAGCCTCTATTATATTTGAATGATTTTAGAACTGTCCTACAAGCCCTTGTTTTTGCCAAGTTAGACTACTGAAATGCACTCCTATTGGGCTTACCCGCCAACTCTACAAGACCGCTTCAACTCCTTCAAAATTCTGCCGCCAGACTTTTAACCAATACAAAAAAATCAGAATATATTACGCCCATATTGAAAGAACTTCATTGGTTGCCCATTGGTTACAGAATTCAACACAAAGCTCTATCTTTAATTCACAGTTCGCTTTATAACGACAAGGTCGAGTGGTTCAATGCAGCCTTACATTTTCATACTCCACTACGAACGACAAGATCGACCAATACTGGACTTCTTCCAATTCCCTCACTCAAATCTGCTCACCTGAATACTGTTCGTGAAAGAGCACTATCGATTGCCTGGCCTAAATTATGAAACTCCCTGCCACCAAATCTGAGGATGGAATCCGATATAAAAGCCTTTAAGAAAGGAGTAAAAACGTGGCTATTCCATCAAGCATTCCAATAGCCTACCTAGATTTAGTATCATTAGCATTATTATTTTAGTTGTTTTATTATTTTAATTTTACGTTAGATTTTAGTTGTTTATTTAAGAGATTTTAATAATTTTTTGAACTATGTATTTTATAATTTTAATTGTAAACTTTGAATTGCAAATGTTTTTAAATTGACATTTGTCCATTAGTGTAAACCGACATGATATGTATACATGAATGCCGGTATACAAAAAAACAATTAAAAAAACATAAATAAATATAGTCATGACTGCTTTTTTTTTTTTAATTTTGCTGATTCAGAGCAAAGTAGTTGTTTATGGCTTTCTGTAGAATCTTCTAAAGAAACTGTCCTGTGTGCTTTCTGATGTGCCGATTTGGGAATTTTCAATCTGCAGTTGCCCTGAGATTGTGGCTTAGCCGAGGCGGACAGGGCAGGGGGTATACACACAAACTTTGTTATATACAACATACACTCTCATTCTCACACACATGCCCACTCTAATTTTTCAACATCTAACCCCACCCTGGGTGCAAACTGCGCATGGATGAGGCCATACGTTTGTTACTATGGTTTCCGGGATGGAGCCTCAGGCTAGCTCCAACCCCGACTCTTAACTTCCAGGCCTGGATTCTCTGTTGGGGGGAGGGTGGGGAGATTCCCTTTCAAAGCCTGGAATGCTTAGGGATGACCCTTTCTTTTTTTTCCCTTGGGGAAAGGTTGTTTTTTCTTCCCTGGGTGTGATGTAAGTGCCGAATAACACGCTGGAACCACTGGTTCAGTGTCCAGAATTAAAGCCTTTACTAGCAGAAAATTCAGCTGAAATATGGCACAATTTAACTTAACCCCCAGCACTTCAGGGCATCTATTTTGTAACATAATATTGACAGCAGAAAAAGACCACATGGTCCATCCAGTCTGCCCAGCAAGTTTCATATGGAAGCAACTGCTGCTCTGTGCAGGTTACCTTCATGGTTACCCCCACGCACCAAGCTGGTCACTCCCTTGACCTTATATTCATCAACCACTGCTTCCTACCATCCCACCCCCCCACCTGCTCCCCTGTACCTTGGTCAGACCACTTCCTCATAAAAGCCCTCCTCCCCCTTAACTTCCCTACTACCCCCACTCCCTCAAACAACACCACCTTCACCTTCAGGAAACCCTGCTCTGGAGATGAACTGGCTCTTGCCATTTCCAACACATCCACTAGCCTTGACTGCTCCAGTCCAGAGACTGCCATCAAATCCTGGCTCAGCATGACTCTTGAAATTGCTGACAAACTATGCCCCCATCTCCAGACGTAACATTACCCAACCCACAAAAAATCATCAACCCTGGTACACGACTGAACTAAGATCCCTAAAGAATACCCTCAGGCAGCGTGAGAGAAACTGGCGTAAAGCCCCCTCACCCCAACTCGCCTCAAGTTTCAAAACTACCCTTCACCAATATAGAATAACCACCCTCAAAACAAAAAGAGACTACTTTTCAGCTAAGATCCACCAATACATGTACAACCCGAAAGCCCTTTTCAATTATGTTGCCAACCTCACCAAATCCTCTCAGCCCACTATCCCTGAGAATGATGCCTCCACTAAGAGCGAAGAAATCGCCCAGTATTTCCTCACAAAAATCACCAACATCCTCCGCAGATTTCAACACCCTTCTCCATCCACCTCCCCTTCCCCCTCCCTCCAACCTTCCCCCACTTCACCCACCCTCCAAACCCTTGACCTGACTTCCGCTAAAGAAGTGGAATCTATTCTCAGAAAACTTAAACCAGCTTCCCACCCTTCAGACACCATTCCCACAAAATCCCTCCTCTCCATCCCGAACACTATATCCAAACCCATCGCAGACATCATAAACTCCTCCCTCTCTTCAGGCTCTGTCCCAGATGCTCTTAAACAAGCTATTGTCAAGCCCCTCCTAAAAAAACCAACACTAGACCCTAAAGACCCCGCTAACTTCCGCCCTATCTCTAACCTGCCCTTCCTATCCAAAATTATGGAAAAGATTGTAAACATCCAACTTACAGAATATCTAGAAAGCAACAACATTCTGCATCCAGCCCAATACGGCTTCCGTAAATACCTCAATACAGAAACCCTCCTGCTCTCCCTCACGGACCACTTACTCATAGGCATGGACCGAGGCAACTGTTACCTCCTCGCCCTACTCGACATCTCAGCTGCCTTTGATACCATCAACCATAACCTCCTCATCAACCGGCTATCCGAAATAGGCATCTCAGGCCTAGCCCTACTATGGTTTAAATCCTACTTATCTAACAGAAAGTTCTCCGTCAAGATAGGAAACGCCAACTCCACACTCTATCCCTTGTCTCAAGGTGTCCCACAAGGCTCCTCCCTCTCCTCCACCCTTTTCAACATTTATCTCACACCTCTATGTCAGCTCCTCACAGACCTCGGCCTCAAATTCTACCTCTATGCAGATGACGTTCAAATCGTCATTCCCATTCACAACTCTCTCTCAGATGCCCTTGCCTTCTGGAACACATGTCTTGCCAACATCAATGACTTCCTCACCAACATCCACCTCGCTCTAAACTCCTCCAAAACAGAGCTGCTCCTTATCTCTCCTCACCTCCCTCCCAAACCACCGATCTCCAACGATCCAGCTTTCAACGTCATAACACCCCAACCCACAGTAAGAGACCTTGGGGTTATCATAGATCAACAACTCAATCTCAAAAAACAGATCAACTCCATCCTCAAAGAAGGTTTCTTCAAGCTTCACATCCTGAAGAAACTCAGACCCCTCCTCCACTATCATGACTTCCGCACCGTCGTCCAAGCCACCCTTTCCTCAAAGCTGGACTACTGTAATGCCCTCTTCCTTGGCCTACCCTCCTCCACCACCAAGCCCTTACAAATGCTCCAGAATGCCATCGCCAGGGTCATCACCAACTCAAGGAAAGCTGATCACATTACCCCAATACTCAAAGAACTCCACTGGCTCCCCATCGCATCCCGAATTCTCTTCAAAATTCTAACCATAGTGCACAAGTCCATCCACTCGCACAATTCCAATTGGTTGGATGAACCCTTTCGTCCTATACGCACTGAACGACCCACTCGCACTGTCAACAAAGGCACCCTCTCCATTCCCCCTTTGAAAAAAGCCCACCTCTCCTCTACTAGGGACCGTGCACTATCCATTGCAGGCCCTAAACAATGGAACACCCTCCCTACCACTCTCAGGCTAGAGCCATGTTACGCCAAGTTCAGAAAAAAACTTAAAACATGGCTCTTCCGACAAGCCTACCCTGATTAAGTACACCGACTTCTGCAAGTATCTTGCCTACGCCTTGTATATTCCTGTAAATAGTCCGTTGCAGTTTTTATTTATTGCTTTAATTCCTCCACCTCCTGCTCTTTGTATACTCCTCCTTGTTCGCCCTCCCTGTTCATTGTAATTTCTACCTTTAAAGTTACATTGTAAACCGGTATGATGTATGCATACTAATACCGGTATATAAAAGTTTTTAAATAAATAATAAAAATGTTTTTGTTAAGGATTGTAACTGCCACTCCAAGCAGCTTAGTAATATTAACAATAAAAACCAAATACTAAGAAACCCATATCAACATTTTTACAGGGGGAGCAGCCTTCTTGATGATTCAGACAATGCTGCATGAACGTGCTTTGCTTTGGGACTTGGCTATTGAAGCAGTCCTGCACTTTTTCCCTAATGTCTGCACGTCAGTACAGGCCTTTCCCCTCTATTTGTGCATGAATCTCTATATCAGGGCAAGAGAAACATCCACCCTCCATGGCTTGGATAAGCAGAGTTCCCAAGTGGGCAGGAAAGATCCCTTCCAAAACTGGTAAAAATGGTGAAGCCGTCTCTGCGCCGAGTTAAATTCCTGTCTCTTCCTGGGGTGACGACTCCTGATGGGGGTCCTCAGTTCTCTCAAATGGGTCTTTCTTCACGTCTTCATCCTGCTCCTTTTCTCTCTCTGTGGATTCCAAATGGAAGGGATCCACTTGGACCAGGCAACTACTCACTGTTCTAAACAGGAAAGACGGGGCAACCAAAACTCTTCCTGCTATCCCAAGCCAAGTCTTTTCCCCTTTAACAGAATTGAACAGCTGAGTTGCTCCTTGAAGTGGGTCACCACCCTGCCTCCTTCCTCACTGAAGGTATGGAGGGGCAGGTCTTCCCTATCAAAGGCACCCCTAGACACAGGGGTCACCGGGCCCAGGTGACATCCAAGGGTCTCACAAGGCTCCTACCACAAAAAAAGTATAAACCCCCGAAAAATAAACCCAGAGGGAAATCCCAACCAGCAGAGTGTGAACTGGAAGGAATCCTCTCCCTCTCTTGCTCAGGATCCCCAGGCAGGATGTGCCTGGTTGTCCTCAAGTGAGCTTGAAAATGCAATGCAAAAAAACCACTTCTACTACTTCTTAAATCTTCACAAACCTAAAATGGACTGCCAAGTGTCTCTCTGTAGATAGCTGCTTAAAAACCTTTCCCAGGCGGACAGCCATTCCAGCACCCTCCCCATCCACTAACCCATGCTGCTGTAGCTAAACTAAGGATTCACCCAAGGCATAATGGTAATGTGCCCGGGGGGGCCATTATATACACACACACACACACACACCCCTCTCTTCCACACACACACACACACACACACACTCACTTCCACTTCCTCACACACACACACACACACACACCTCTCTTCCACACACACACTCACTTCCACTTCCTCACACGCACACACACACACACACTCACTCCCACTTGCACACACACACACACGCACACTCACTTCCACTTCCTCACACACACACACCTCTCTTCCACACACACTTCCACTTCCTCACACACACCCCTCTCTTACACACACACACTCACTTCCACTTCCTCACACACACACATACACACACACACACACACCTCTCTTCCACATACACTTCCACTTCCTCACACACACACACCCCTCTCTTCCACACACACACTCACTTCCACTTCCTCACACACACACACACACACACACCCCTCTCTTCCATACACACACTCACTTCCACTTCCTCACACACGCACACACACACACTCCCACTTCCTCACACACACACACACACACACACCTCTCTTCCACACACACACTCACTTTCACTTCCTCACACGCACATGCCCATTTAGTCAGTCCCTCATACAAATATGTCCACTCACACACACATGCTGGCTTTCACACACTGCTTACTCTCCCTCTCCCTCCAACTTGAAGCCACCAGCAGCAACAGCCCTTTAGGCCCACAAGACCGACGGGACACTCCTCTTCCTTCCTGCCATGTGGGCCAACATTGCCCCACTCGTTGCTGTGACACTGCCCCCACCCTGCTCCTTATTCCAACGCATGCCTGACACGCCGCCTTCTTCCCAGCCGCACGGGCCATAGTGACTTCCTGTTCTGGACTCACCAGGGGTGCTGGAGCAGCAGCAGCACCCAGAGATTTGTGCCTCATTCCAACGCATGCCTGACACGCCGCCTTCTTCCCAGCCGCACGGGCCATAGTGACTTCCTGTTCTGGACTCACCAGGGGTGCTGGAGCAGCAGCAGCAGCACCCAGAGATTTGTGCCTCATTCCAACGCATGCCTGACACGCCGCCTTCTTCCCAGCCGCACGGGCCATAGTGACTTCCTGTTCTGGACTCACCAGGGGTGCTGGAGCAGCAGCAGCACCCAGAGATTTGTGCCTCATTCCAACGCATGCCTGACACGCCGCCTTCTTCCCAGCCGCACGGGCCATAGTGACTTCCTGTTCTGGACTCACCAGGGGTGCTGGAGCAGCAGCAGCAGCACCCAGAGATTTGTGCCTCATTCCAACGCATGCCTGACACGCCGCCTTCTTCCCAGCCGCACGGGCCATAGTGACTTCCTGTTCTGGACTCACCAGGGGTGCTGGAGCAGCAGCAGCACCCAGAGATTTGTGCCTCATTCCAACGCATGCCTGACACGCCGCCTTCTTCCCAGCCACACGGGCCATAGTGACTTCCTGTTCTGGACTCACCAGGGGTGCTGGAGCAGCAGCAGCACCCAGAGATTTGTGCCTCATTCCAACGCATGCCTGACACGCCGCCTTCTTCCCAGCCGCACGGGCCATAGTGACTTCCTGTTCTGGACTCACCAGGGGTGCTGGAGCAGCAGCAGCACCCAGAGATTTGTGCCGCTGACTCAAGAGACCTGGCAATTCCTTTAGGATTCCAGAGACTCTGGGTCAAATCCAGAGAGTTCCCAGATATGCTGATGCACTGTTATAGTGGTTCTCAATCAACAAGTAGGACTGAATTAGCCATGACACACATGCGGTGACATTATCCAACAGCGCCGAACAGACCCATCCATGTAGCTCAGTAAAGTTTTACTACTGAGCATGATTGGGAGTTCCCAAGCACACACTGCCTTATGAGCCCTTCTGTCTTTTTTTGTCTGAGCTTCTGTTCGAAGGTGTACCCTCGCTCTCTACTTCATTTTTTTTAATCCTCTGCTTTTGCACTTTCTTCAGTTCTACTCATTTTTTAGTTGTCTCACTGCCTTGGCAGCCCCTTAGAAGCACTGTTCAGTACTACCTAATACAAATAATAAATCGAAAATGTGAGATGTCTGTCTCCAAAGAATAGCAGAGATGTGCTGGCGGGTGCACTGAAAGACCTGTTTGATAGATCGGTGCAAATGGGAATGGTGCCACATAATTGGAGAAGAGCTGTGGTGGTCCCGCTTCAAAAGAGTGGGATCAACGAGGAAGCTGGAAACTACAGGCTGCTTAGCCTCACCTCAGTGGTGCAGGCTCTGCTGAAAGAACGGGTAGTGAACTATGTACAATCAGGAGGGTTGCTGGACCTGAGGCAGCATGGATTCACCAGGGGAAGGGCCTGCAGACAAATCTGATTGATTTTGTTGATTGGATGACTAGAGAATTGGTTCGAGGAAGAGTGCTCGATGTGATCTACTTGGATATCAGCAAAGTGTTTGATACAGTCTTGAATAGGAGGCTTATGAATAAAACTAGAAGCTTGGGAGTGAACACCAAGGTGGTGGCATGGATTTCAAACTGGATGACAGATAGGAGACAGCGTGTAATGGTAAGAGCCATGTTAAATGGAGCGCCACAGGGATCAGTGTTGGGAGCGGTTGTGTTCAATATCTTTGTGAGCGACACCTCGGAAGGGATAGAAGGTAAAGTTTGTCTGCTGACGATACGAAGATCTGCAACAGAGTGGACTCGCTTGAAGGAGAGAATGAAGAGTGATTTAAGAAAACTTGAAGAGTGGTTGAAGACTTGGCAGCTGGGATTCAATGCCAAGAAGTACAGAGTCATGATTCTGGGCTGTGGTAATCCAAAAGGGCTGAATGTGATGGGGGGTGAAAGACTGATGTGCATGGACCAAGAGAGAGAGATCTTAGGGTTTTAGTGTCTGGGGATCTGAAGATGGCAAAGCAATGTGAAAAGGCGATAGCTAAAGCCAGAAGATTGCTGGGCTGCATAGAGAGAAATAACCAGTAAGAAAAAGGAGATGGTGATGCCCTTGTACAGGTCCTTGGTGAGGCCTCACCTGCAGTACTGTGTTCAGTTCTGGAGCCCGTATCTAAAAAAGGATAGAGAAAGGGTGGTGGATGACTGGAATGCTCTTCCGGAGGAAGTGGTGAAAACGTAATCAGTCAATTCAAAGGGGCATGGGAAAAACACTGTGGATCCCTCAAGGTTATAGGACAGAATTGAAGAAAAAGGAGCATGGGAATAACTTGCTGGTGCGGCAGTGTTTGGGTAATTGCCAGGTTCTTGTGGCCTGAATTGGCCGCTGTTGGAAACAGGATGCTGGGCTTGATGGACCCTTGGTCTGACCCAGCATGGCAATTTCTTATGTTCTTAATAAGTATTGATGCTTTTGATGCAACTGCAGCATTGCTCTCTGCTTCGACAGTGGGGGGAAGGAGAATTGGATTGAGACGACAACCAACATGGGCCCTGATGTTTACAGTCTGGGGTACTGATATGCAGATATAAGGGCGGAAAAAAAAAGTACAGAACTTCTACTGGAAGTCCATACCCAAAGCATGTCAAGCAGCACTGTCTGAATTTTCACAAAGGTTCATCACCCATTACAAATGTTGCTAGCAGAAACGTTTGGGGATAACTGCACGGAAGGGCAGTTACTATACTATCCTTAAGAGAAACATGGGGGCAACCTGCACGGCAGATACCTCTACCATAAGAAGCTTGCTGGGCAGACTGGATGGACCTTTTGGTCCTTTACTGTGTTACAGTGGCTCATTTTTTAACAGAGTCATAAAATTGTTATAGTTTGCTTAGTTTCATGTCAGTAAATTGTCACTATAGGAAAGCTATAGCATTTCTCTGCCGTCCAAACATGTTTTTCAAACCTTCCCTTTAAAATTGTTTTAGCAATAAATATGTTTCTGGGGACTTGGCATAATGATATAGAAGCCTCCATTAATTTCCTATTGCTTTTCTAATAAGTCTTTGTCTCGGAATTTAAAACTAGGTTGGGAAACAACATTCTTCCCTCGGGTGAATAAGAGTCCATAGCTGAATTGTATCTAAAGCATTTGTAGGGCTCTTATTGAGGTTCCCTGTTTGTTTCGTTGCATGTACAAAGTGCAGTGACTGTGATTAACCTTGTGCTAGGGATTGCACAACTACAAAAAGAGTGTGATGCAACAGTGCTGCAAACTCCATAATGCACAAGAGCAGAGTCTATCAAGAAGCCTGGAAAAGGCAAACTGGAAGTGAGAAGAGAGCTTGTGCTATTTTATCCACAAGAGCACCCCACTGTAGTCATAATTTTCAGGTTTTCTTTTTTTCCTCAATAATTTGATAACTAACTTAGGGCCAGATTTTCAAAGGGTTACGTGTGCCGAGCCTATTTTGCATCGGAGGGAACGGGGAAAGCCATCGGGGCGCTCCCTAGGGCTCGGCACGTGCAAGGTGCACTAGTGTGCACCCCCTTGCATGCTCCGACCCCGGATTTTATAACATGCACGCGGCTGCACGCGCACATGTTATAAAATCGGGCGTAGGCTTTAACATCCGGCCCTTAATTTTTAACAATTCTCCTTTTAAGCCTTCTAATGTACAGTGTATATCGGATCAGACTGACCCAGATGGACTGAACAGACAATTAGGGAAAGGAAGACTCCCATATATGAGGGGACAGACAGAGTGATTCTAGTTTTGAAGCAAAGAGATTGGAAAAGGACCTGGTTTCAGCGTGGATTTCTTTTAATCATTTGCCTTTCCAAACTCGTGCTCAAGGAGAGTTACAGTAAACAGCTCTGTGTCCCAAAGAGGGCTCATGATCTACTTTGATCCCTGGGGCAGTGGAGGGGAACGTGACCTGTCCAAGCTCGCAGGGAGCGTCAGTGGAAGCTGAACCCTGGCTTCCCTGGTTCTCAGCTCACTGTGCCAACCACTCGGACACAAGCATGGGTCTGGCGACTCAGCAGCAGGGCTTTCTCTGTGATCCCGCGCCGCCGCTCCGGATGACTGTGGCTGGGTCAGCCCTTGAAAAGAAGGGAGTTCCAGCTAACGTGCAACAGTACCGCCTCAAAGCTGGCGGAGAGCACATTTTGCAGCAGCATGAGCCATGCTTTTCATTTCTAGAGAGAATAATGGGCAAAATACCCCAGGTAACTGGAATGAAAGCTTAGGGCACCGTGATCCAGTTGGGGCAGGTTCAAAATGAGCTGGAAGTCCAAAGGAGCAGGAAGGAGGTGCTTGGCAAAACAAAATATGCAATATTCATCTAAATAAACAAGTTTCGGCACAATTTGTACCACCTTGCTGTGCAGTTTTATAGTGAACCTGCTGACTGGTGGTGCAATAAAGCCAGCCACATACGTTTTCTAGCCAGCAGTGACTGGATCTGTTGCAAAATCACAATTTGCTTCAGTTACTTCCTTTAAGAAACACAAATGTTTTCTTTGATATAACTTCCACTCCCCTTACATTACACATCTTTGTGATAACTGGGAACAGCGCACACTAATTAAATAGGAAGTCCCAGCAAAGTGTACTTTGTGGTCTCATTAGACCTACCTAGGACTGGAGAGAGTCAGAAGCAAAATGAACCTTAGGGGATGAAGAATGTGCGGCTATGACTCGTATATTTTTATAAAAATGTTATCCTCCTAGTTTTATATCTTCTTTGCTGTCAAAGCTGATTTAAAAGCGGCATTGCTTTGTGGAAGCATTTCCAAAACATGAGGAAAACGTTGGTAATCTTCCTGCAGTGGACCTTTCCTGCATCTGTTGGATTATTTTTCCCCCTTGTTTGTGTCTCAAAGCTTTTTCTTCCCAGGTACTCTCACGCGGGCCCAGGACCTGAATATTTTCAGCATCCCGACTCCCAGGAAACAGCTGGCCCTCAATGAAGCTTGCTTTCCACAATGCAGAAGTCGGAGCATGGCCACAGCCTGTAACATTAAGAGCTGACCTGTGCCTACATTATTTGGAAAAGAATTTCCAAACAAAGTTTTCAAAACATTTCTTCTATTAATTCCTTCTGCCCCAGAAAATGAATGAAGTGACTGGACGATTGAACTGGAGCGTCAGATAACTGGTAAAAGCAATGTGAGGATTGCATCCTTCTGTCCTATCTGTGCAAAAGGTATGCTAGGTAGTGCTTTTTTCATGGAGGAAATTCAGGCATTTTATGTCCTGTAAGTATGATGTTGCGCCATCAGTAATTGACCAGGAGCCTGTGTTCGAGCATGTGTTAACTTTTGTACAGTTGGAAGAAAACGGCACAGCACTGTGCAGTCATCCCAGGGCTGGACATTTGGGTGTGTGTAGTTTAATAACAAACCGTCCCACGTTCATCAAAATACAACAATAAAAGCAGAGGTGAGGGGATGTAGTAAAGCATGCCAGGGTATCACCTGAAGGTGTGTGCAGAGGAGGTGCTCTTCTTCAGAAACGGCTCGCTATTTTTGGATGGAGCTTCTATGCTTCACGTGCTGGACTGCTAGACATTATTCTGTGTTTACTTCTCAGACTGGGTGTCAGGTCTGTGTTTCCAGCTGTACCTTCAACTGCTACTTTAGTCAACACAGAGGTCTGTTCACTGCAACTTGCTAATGCCTTACGAACAATGATCGTTTTACCAGGAAAGCTGGTACTTTTATAAATATTGCATTTTCAAGATGAAATTATCCATCCAAGACTTTCCATCAGCCAGTTCCCCATTTCTGACTTTAGAACATAAGAAATGTTCCTCAAGCCCAGCATTCTGTCTCTGATCTATTTCTTGTATCTCACTCCCAGGCTTTCCCACTTTTACCTGGCTAATAACTGATTATGGACTTTTCCTGCAGGAACTTGTCCAGTCCTCTTTTGAATCCGCTATGTTAGTTGCTTTGAGCACATCCTCTGGCAACAGATTGCATAGCTTGATTGTGCATTGAGTGAAAAAAAAATACTTCCCAAGATTTGTTTTAAATCTGCCCTTTGCAAGTTTCATGGAATCTCCCCTAGTTCTAGTGCCATATGAAAAGGGCAAATAACCATTCCCTATTTGCTTGTTTCACCCCACTCACAATTTTATAAATTTCAATCTCTTCCAAACTAATAAATCCTAATCTGTTCAGTCTTTCTCCAGAGTAATCTTTTCCGTCTCTTTTATCATTTTTGTCACCTTTCTTTCTACCTTTCCTATGTCCGCTGTGTCTTTTTTGAGCTGGGGCGACCAGAACTGCACACAATACTTGAGGTGCAGTCACACCATGGAACTATACAAAGGCAATATGATATTCTCAGATTTATTCTCTTTTCTTTTCCAAATAACTCCTAGCATTCTATTTGCCCTTTTGATTGCCGCCATACACTGAGCTAAAGATGCCAAGGTATTGACCACAAGGACTCCGAGGTCCTTTTCCTGTGTGGTGACTCCTAACATAGAAGCTGGTATCGTATACTTATACTTAGGATTATTTTTCCTTATGTGTATTACTTTGCACTTGTCCATAATAAATTGCATCCGCCATTTAGAAAATCAGTCTCTTTAGTCTCACTCGATCCTTCTGCAGTTCTTCATAATCTGCTGCCGTTTTAACGACTCCAAGACCTGCTGATTCCTATTCAGAGATTATCACAAATTTCTGCATTCAGTAAGTTAAGACTAAAAATTGATTTATTATTGCAAAGAAGAGGTCACTAAATGTGGTGGCAGAGTGAAGACATCCAGTTTCACAGCTCCAGGGCCCCACTCCTCTATCTTAACAGATCTGGACCTTTTTGCTTTACAGTTTGGCTCCAAACAATGTGATATAGCTCCAATTAAAATACACAGAGTTTAGTATGGTTTGGGAAGACGCAATTTGGAACATTTATAGCAGGGGTCGGGAACACATGGCTCGCGAGCCAGATATGGCTCTTTTGAGGGCTGCATCTGGCTCGCAGACAAGTGTCGCCATACTTCGCGGTTCCCCGCTGACCCAGCTGCTCCCCGGTCCTCCGCCGCCCGGGCTTAAAATGCTGTCAGCCCGGGCGGAACGCGGCAGGACAGCTGGAGTCAGCGGCACCGGCGTGCTCTCTTCTCCCCCCCCGCGGCCCGGAAGAGGAAGTGGAGAGCATCGGGTGCCTGCGCGGGAAGAAGAGACCACACTAGCGTGGTCTCTTCTTCCGCGCAGGCACCCGATGCTCACCACTTCCTCTTCCGGGCCGCGGGGGGGGAGGAGAAGAGAACACGCCGACTGGAGTCATCCGGGTGCCTGCGCGGGAGTCATCGGGTGTCAGCCGGGTGCCAGCGCTGGAGTCATCGGGTGCCTGCGCGGGTCTTCCCGCGCAGGCACCCGATGCTCTCCACTTCCTCTTCCGGGCCGCGGGAAGAAGAGAGCACCGGCGTGCTCTCTTCTTCCCGCGGCCCGGAAGAGGAAGTGGAGAGCATCGGGTGCCTGCGCGGGAAGACCCGCGCAGGCACGCTAGTGTCCAACGGGAAGAAGACTGGAGCGCGGCTCGGAGGAAAATGAAAATCTTCAACCGCGGCCGATGGGACTCCGCCTTCGCCTCCGCGAGGGCTGAAAATGAAGGAGGTTAGCGTTGGGAGGTGGCTGCTGCTGCCGCGAGTTCCCGGGGGGGGGGGGGGGGGAGAGAGAGAGTGAATGAGCGAGCAAGCATGTGTGTTTGAGATCCTGTGTGTGTGAGTGAGAGATTGCATGTATGTGAATGATTGAGAGCCTGTATATGTGAAAGAGAGTATGTCTGTGATTGAGAGCCTGCCTGTGAGAGAGAGAGCATGAATGTAAGTTTACCATTGGGAACCTGTATGTGTAAGTTTGTAATTGAAAACCTGTTTGTTTGAAAGAGTATGTGTGTATGATTGAGATCCTTTATGTGTGAGAGAGATCATGTGTATGTATGATTAAGAGCCTGTGTGTATAAGTAAGAGAGAGATCATGTGTGTCTGTGTCTGATTGACAGCTGGTTTAGGTGATGGAGCATGTGAGTATGTGATTGAGAGCCTGTGTTTAAATGAGAGAGAGAGACCATGTGTGTCTGTGTGATTGAGAGCTGATTTAGGTGAGGGAGCATGTGAGTATGTGATTGAGAGCCTGTGTTTAAATGAGAGAGAGAGACCATGTGTGTCTGTGTGTGATTGAGAGCTGATTTAGGTGAGGGAGCATGTGAGTATGTGATTGAGAGCCTGTGTGTAAATGAGAGAAAGAGAGGACATGTTTGTAAGCATGTGAATGAGAGTCTGTGTGTGAGAGAAAAAGACAGCATGTATTTATGTGATTGAAAGCCTGTGTGTGTGTAATCGTGAAAAGATAGACAGCATGTGTGTAAATGTGTAATTAAGAGCCTATATAAGTGAGAGAGAAAAAACATTTGTATATGTGAGTGACTGAGAGCATGTGTGTATAGGTGTGTCATTGAGAGCCAGTGTGAGAGAGAGCGCTGGTATGTGACTGAGAGAGGAGAAAGTTCCAAGCAAACCACCCCACCTCCTGCTAATTCAGAACAATCTCAGGACACCTGGATATCAAACGTTCCCAGGTATGCAGAGCAAAAAAATTTTTGTATCCTTATTATTTTTCATTACTGGATCTTTGTGTCTGCTATTTTGAAATATTTTGTTGGTATCTGGAAATGTTTTATATGAGTTTTTAATTATTGGATATTCCACTCATCAGCTGTTTCGAAATATGTTCTTTTTGTTAGTACAGTTTTACTGCTGATGATTTTATATTTCTTGATTTGTTTTATAAGGATGTGTGATGTTTCTTTTTTCCTTTGTTACACTGCATACAGAGACTCTGGCTTGTTGCAGTTTCCAATTCAGTTTTTGTCTGCATGCTTCTTGTTATGCGTTTTGGTCTCTTTATTCTATGTTAGGTGAGGGACAGCACGTGATTCAGGTGAGGTTTTCTGCTGGCGTGTAGTTTCTGTGTAGGACTCTATAGCAGCCTGACTTGGTCCGTTTTCCTAATAGGAGATGTATTGGTGTCTTAAGGCCTGGTGTAATATTTTCAGAGACTTATTGTACTTTAAAAGTGTGATCTTACATAAAATGCACACATTTACTTGTATTTAGTTTTAAACATATTGTATGGCTCTCATGGAATTACATTTTAAAATATGTGGCGTTTATGGCTCTCTCAGCCAAAAAGGTTCCTGACCCGTGATTTATAGCGACTAAGCTGGCTAAGAGAAAGGAAATCCTGGTTCTCCAAATAACTTTATACAGACACTAATTTTCATGAATTCCTGGGGGAAAAAATGGGAGGAATATGTATCCCATAACAGAAAACATCAAGATTCACCTATTCTCTTCTAGCAAACAGCCAAGAATGTACTGAAGGGGGATATTATTGCTTATGTAGTGGCTCTCAGAAAGAAATTGAATTCAAAGATTTTGGCCTTTGCTTCCATGTTTACTAATGAGGATGCTGGGGAGATACCAGTTCCGGAGATGGTTTTTCAAGGGTGATGAGTCAGACGAACTGAACGAAATCATTGTGAACCTGGAAGATGAAGTAGGCCAGATTGACAAACTAAAGAGTAGCAAATCACCTGGACTGGATGGTATGCATCCTAGGGTACTGAAAGAACTAAAAAAATAACATTTCTGATCTATTAGTTAAAATGTGTAACCTATCATTAAAATCATCGATTGTTCCTGGAGGGTGGCCAATGTTATCCCAATATTTAAAAAGGGCTCCAGGGGCGATCCAAGAAACTATAGACCAGTGAGCCTGACTTCAGTGCCAGGAAGAATAGTCCCAGTACTTCCTTGCCTATTCTAAAGATCAAAATCGTAGAGCATATAGAAAGACATAGTTTAATGGAACACAGGCAACATGGATTTACCCAAGGGAAGTCTTGCCTAACAAATCTGCTTCATTTTTTTGAAGAGGTTAATAAACATGTGGATAAAGGTGAACCTGTAGATGTAGTGTATTTGGATTTTCAGAAGGCATTTGACAAAATCCCTCATGAAAGGCTTCTAAGAAAACTAAAATGTCATGGGATAGGAGGCGATGTTCTTTTGTGGATTACAAGCTGGTTAAAAGACAGGAAACAGAGAGTAGGATTAAATGGGCAATTTTCTCAGTGGAAGGGAGTGCCTCATGGATCTGTACTTGGACCGGTGTTTTTAAATATATTTATGAATGATCTGGAAAGGAATATGATGAGTGAGGTTATCAGATTTGCAGATGATACAAAATTATTCAGAGTAGTTAAATCACAAGCAGACTCTGTTACATTACAGGAGGACCTTGCAAGACTGGAAGACTGGGCATCCAAATGGCAGATGAAATTTAATGTGGATAAGTGCAAGGTGTTGCATATAGGGAAAAATAGCCCATGCTGTAGTTACACAATGTTAGGTTCCATATTAGGAGCTACCACCCAGGAAAAAGATCTAGGCATCATAGTGGATAATACTTTGAAATTGTCGGCTCAGTGTGCTGCAGCAGTCAAAAAAGCAAACAGAATGTTAGGAATTATTAGGAAGGGAATGGTGAATAAAACGGAAAATGTCATAATGCCTCTGTATCGCTCCATGGTGAGACCGCACCTTGAATACTGTGTACAATTCTGGTCGTCACATCTCAAAAAAGATATAGTTGCGATGGAGAAGGTACAGAGAAGGGCTACCAAAATGATATTGGCAATGTGTCATCAATCAGGTAAAACAGTCACTTCAAGAAAAGAGATTTCAGAAGTCTAGAGACTATTACCAAAAATTTCATAGAAGGACACAGAGTATTACCTAAGATGTGAGAAAATACTTTAAGTCTATTAACCTTACCAAGTTAATGTCAGTTCGAGTGGAGACTTTAAATTTGCCAATTCAACGCTCTGAAATTCTAAAGGAGGTTAAATTGATGAAAGATCCAGGCCCTGATGGATTTCCAGCGGAGTTTTATAAACCATTAGCTCTAAAATTATACCTTCCTTTAGGGAAAATGTATGAGAACTAATCAGTTTGGGCCAATTCCCCTTTGCATCAAATAAAGCCAAGATTATAGTTTTTCCAAAAGCAGGTAAGGATCCACAACCTCCAGAATCCTATAGACCAATCTCCTTGTTACCTTTTGACAGTAAACTCTTGTCCAAATTTATGGCAGACAGACTGACTTCAGTCTTGCCCACACTAGTGGGTAGAAATCAGATAGATAGGATTCGTAAAGGGTCGTTATATAACAAATAACATTCGTCAAATGGAAAGTAGTTTGGAGAAACAGCTCCTGTTCATGCTGGTTAGTGTACATAAGTCAAGATGCTGAAAATGTCTTTGGTAGGCTAGAGTGGGATTTCATATCTGAAACACTTTTGGAATGGAGGGACTTTTTCTTCAGGTGCTACGCACGCTGTATAATAATACAACAGCATTGGTGGCAGTGAATGGATTCGTATACTGGGCAAGGTTGCCCTTTCTCTCCACTATTACATGTTTTGTCTTTAGAATCTCTCCTGGGTTTAAAGGAATACCAGTGGGAAGCTCAGGTTCACATATCTTTAAGCTGGCAGTATTTGTAGATGATATTCTCTTGCATATTACTGACCTGAGACTTTCCTTGGAGGTATTGTTGTTTTCCATGTATGGTCAATTGTCAGGTCACAAAATCAATTGGGGTAAATCTAAGGCTATGCCTTTGCATGATCAGCTGTGCCAGTTGTGGAATGGGAAATTTCCACTGACTTGGGCAACGTCATCTTTTACCTATTTAGGCATCATGCTGCATAATGATCCCACTTAGCTGTAAACTGCAAATGTCCAGGAGTTTTATAATACTAAAATAAGTTGTTGCAGGCATGGGTAGATTTTCCCTTTTCATTTGGCAGGCAGGGTGGGACTCTATCAAGTGATAATATTGCCAAAGTGGCTTTACCTGTTTCAAACAATACCTTGCTATATGTCACGGAAATATATGCAAAATTGTAAGGTACCCTTTGGTGGTATTTATAGAAAGGAATTACACATTACTTGTAATAGGTCTGAAACATATTAAAATCATCCTTTGTACCTGAAGACTGGAAGGTGGCCAATGTAACTCCGATAGACTGATGATCCTGACTTCAGTGCCAAGAGAAATCTTGGAAACTATTATAAAGATTAAAATCATAGAACATATAGATAGAAATAGTTTAATGGGACACAGCCAGCAATGATTTACCCAAGGGAAGTCTTGCCTCACAAATTTGCTACATTTTTTTTGAAGGGGTGAATAAAGGTGAACCGGTAGATGTAGTGTATTTGGATTTTCAGAAGGTGTTTGACAAAGTCCCTTATGAGAGGCTTCTAAGAAAACTAAAAAGTCATGGGATAGGAGGTAATGTCCTTTTTTGGATTACAAACTGGTTAAAAGACAGGAAACAGAGAGTAGGATTAAATGGTCAATTTTCTCAGTGGAAAAAGGTAAACAGTGGAGTGCCTCAGGGATCTGTACTTGCACCGATGCTTTTTAATATATTTATAAATCATCTGGAAAGGAATACGACGAGCGAGGTGATAAAATTTGCAGATAACACAGTTATTCAGAGTAGTTAAATCACAAGCAGATTGTGATAAATTGCAGGAGGACATTGCGAGACTGAAAGATTGGGTGTCCAAATGGCAGATGAAATTTAATGTGGATGTGCAAGGTGATGCATATAGGGAAAAATAACCCATGCTATAATTACACAATGTTGGGTTCCATATTAGGAGCTACCACCCAGGAAAAAGATCTAGGCACCATAGTGGATAACATTGAAATTGGCTCAGTGTGCTGCAGCAGTCAAAAAAGCAAACAGAATGTTAGGAATTATTAGGAAGGGAATGGTTAATAGAACGGAAAATGTCATAATGCCTCTGTATCGCTCCATGGTGAGACCACACCTTGAATACTGTGTACAATTCTGGTCGCCGCATCTCAAAAAAGATATAGTTGCACTGGAGAAGGTACAGAGAAGAGTGACCAAAATGATAAAGGGGATGGAACTGCTCCCCTGTGAGGAAAGGCTAAAGAAGTTAGGGCTGTTCAACTTGGAGAAGAGATGACTGATGGGGGATATGGTGGAGGTCTACAAAATCATGAAAGGACTTGAACAAGTTAATGTAAATAGGTTATTTATTATTTTGAATAATACAAGGACTAAGGGGCACTCCATGAAGTTAGAAAATAGCACATTTAAAACAAATCTGAGAAAATTCTTTTCCACTCAATGCACAATTAAGCTCTGAAATTCGCTGCCAGAGGATGTGGTTAAGGCAGTTAGTGTAACTGGGTTTAAAAAACATTTGGATAAGTTCCTAGAGGAGAAGTCCATAAACTGCTATTAATCAATAGGGCATAGCCCCTGCTTGTTGCCAGCATTAGTAGCATGGAATCTGTTTAATATTTGGATATTTGCCAGCTACTTGTGATTTGGATTGGCCACTGTTGGAACAAGATTTCTGGGGATTATGGGTGCTGGAAGGGAAAAAGAGGCTGGGGAGCAAGACTTCTGGGGAGTGGGATTTCTGGGATGGGAGTGGCATCTAGAAAGCAAGACTGCTGGGGATTGTGGGATCTAGGAGAGCAAGAGTGCTGGGGAGAGGAGGCTGGAGAATGGCTGCTGGGGATGGGTGTATGAGAGCCTGTGCCTGTGTGTAAGGAAGAGATTGTGTGTGTGTGTGTGTGTGTGTGATGCAGGACCTGTCTGTATGTTTGAGAGAGGGGGGTTTGAATGAGAGTCTGTGTGTGTGAGAAAGGGGCTGTGGTATTGCCACTTACTAAGGCCCCTACACACCATGCTGTCGATTTCGGCAGGGCTGTGTTACTTGGAGGAGGAGGAGGAGATGCGCATCCTGACTTATCCTGCCGGAAGGAGCCCAAAGTCAGAGCTGGGTTAGCTCCCATGGCTGGAAGTTGTTCCCTTCGCGGAGGGAGCTGAAGAAGGAAATAGCTGCGGTCTGCTGCTTCAATGGGGGAGGGGAGAGCCTGTGTGTGGGTGTGGGGAAAACTGACTCCACTTCCTCTCTGCCTGCTAATCCATGGCAATTTTAGGGCATCTGGAAATCAAAAGTTCCCAGGTATGGATAATGGGGAATTTTTAAAACCCTTATTAGTTTTATAATTATTGGGTATTATTTCATGTGTTATTTGAAATATTTTATTGGTGTTTGGAAAACTTTTATGTGAGTCTTTAATTATTGAATATTATTCTATTCATTAGTTTTGAATTATTCTTTTTATTGGTATGGTTTTGCTTCTTTTCTTGTTTTATGAGGCATGGTAATGCTTCTGTTTTTTCCATTGTTGCAGTGCATACCAAATTTGGCTTGTGGCGTTTTCCAGTTCAGTTTTTGTCTGTACATTTCTATTTATACTTTATGGTCTCTCTAGTCTGTATTTGAGGCTCTAGTTGTGTTTTGCATGTGTGACTGAGGTGAGATATAGGGATCTATAGCAGCTTGGCTTGTTTTGTTTTCCTAATAGGGGGGTATATTGGTGTTTTAGGTCTGGTCTAATGTTTGAGTGCTGGCAGTTAATGTTTTGATATAGAAAGTTTATTGCATTGTAATTCTGATTTTTTTGTGGCTGTCTGAGGGTCATGCATTACAGCAGGCCTAATACCATATGAGTTCCAAGTGTCTCTTGCTTTTTTGGAGGGTTTTCTGGTTGGCACCACAGCAGTGCATGTAAATATAATATCCATATTATATTTACCCCTGAAGACTGTGCTTTGAATATCTTTTTTTTATGTAAAATCTGTTGTTAGAAATGCCTCATTTTTAATTGTGTGTGAGGAGGATGTGATGAGATAAGACTGCAGGGTTTCCTAGGGCCCCTAATCCTCTTGCACCGGCCATGGGCATTGCTGTGCAAACATTGAACAGAGTCACGTGCTGTCACGTGTTGTGCAATGGGTGAGGTGCAGTTTTTCACTTGGCCGTAGGCGCCACATTGCCTGGCCTCGCCTCTGCGCTCCAGTGCTTGGATATGCAAGGTTCCTAGTTTGGATGGAAAGATCCCGATGGCAAAAAGAATTACAAGCAGGCAGGATGGCCACAAACATCTTCCTGGGAAGTCAGAAAAATCTTCACCGATATGTAGAAACTCTGGAATTCTCCTGCAGTGGGGTCATCTCTGATCCCGACCCCTCGATGCGGGCTGGAAAGCATTGGAATCTTCCCTACCCCCTGATCTAACTGGTGGAGAGCCCAAAAACCTCAAAACATCCAAACATCTCCAACCAAAATATGGAACTAGCACCAAGGTTGGCACTGGTCCAGGCCTTGAAAACCAATACCCAAGCAAGGGAAAACTAAAGGAAGCCCCTCCTCCTCCTCTCTGTGACTCTTAACCAAAATGCCACACCCAGAGTTACTGCCGCCCCTACCTAAACTCTTTATCCCAGCTCAAAGGCCAGACTTGAAATGAATCCCAAAGTGCCATTACTGAAGTGCAGCTATTCGTCTGGCTCGGTCCCATAGGTCAATTTCACATGCAAGCTTTCTCATTGGCATCTGTAACCCTCCCGACTGAGGTCACGTCTAGGAATCCAAGGAACACGCACACAATATCCAAGTCTAACTGGCTTAATCACTTTAATAAAACACTTCCACCCAGCTCCTACAGGATCCTCCATTTTGGGGGGGGGGGGGGGGGGCGAGATTAAGTTGCTGCTTCTTTTAAGTGCCAATAACCCAATATCCAAACTGGATGTGAAGCTTTACTGATGATTTCAAGTAAACATAAAATATGACACTCTGTACAAAACCTTTCTGGAGTATAACTACAAAAGAAGTCAAATGGGTAAATAAGTGAATCTGATGTGTTAAACCAATGCTCAGGGTCCCCTCCTATTCTGGATTAGAAATTCGAAGCTTCTATGGTTTGCTATAAGTGGTAGGGTTATCGACACAATTTAAACTTCCCAAGTCAACTTGGATCCATTTGGAAAACACCAAATTCTCCACATCTCTTCTCCTTGGACTGGAGAGGCACAGGTGATGGGTAACGTCGGACGGGTGCCCCAGGCTCTCCTCTCTCTTGCCTCCACCACGGGACAAGTATTCCATCTTCTCCAGTAATTCTGGTTCTGAAACTTTAGTGCTGAGAGAACCAGATGGTGGAAAACAAAACAAGCCAAGTACCCAACCAAATAAGAGAGAGAATACAGAAACATAGAAATGACGGCAGAAGAAGACCAAACGGCCCATCCAGTCTGCCCAGCAAGCTTCATACTTATTTATCTGTTACTCTTGCCCCTTATAAGTAACTTTTTGGTTCTATTTCCCTTCCACCCCCACCATCAATGCAAAAAACTTCTCTAACTTCAAAAGATAAAATTAAAGTTTTTCACATCTCCAGCATTCCTTGACCCACTTACATGGGCTTAGGATTTTCCAGAGAAAGGGAATTGAAAAGAACTCCTTCTGAACTCTCGCTGCAGCACCTTCACATGACGGTGTGTTCCTTTTCTTCTATCAGCTCACACCTTCATTGGGATCCTCATGGAGGCCTACGTAGCCTTAGAAAAACTGCACCCAGAGAGGCCAATAACCTGCAGGTTAGTGCATTGGCCTCAGAGCTCATCGAGGGACCAAATCATGTAATAGTCCTGAAAGTTAACAAAAATCAAAAAGTAATCCAAAAGAGCTTTCTCTCTTTTCCTTCATTTATTAAATATCCAGCTAAAAATATACAAAGCAAAAAGCTTTGAATCAGAAACCAGTGTGAGATACAAAATATTCAAAAAAAGTTATGGAAAATTGAAATAGGTAATTATCTCCCTACATCTCTGAAGAAATGTACAGAAATATTAGGGAGATCCACTAGAAATTAAAATCACAAGAAAACTGGAACCAAGCACTACATCAAAGCTGTTATGCGCCCTGCCCGCGGCCGTCCTGTGCACGGGACTGCTCACCTACATAGGTCCTCAGCAGGTCCCGGGACGACCTTCCTCGCGGTAGTTGCTAGTCCAGCTAGGCGGCGGCTGGGCCTTCCAATGCACACCAGGCCTCACACCAAGCTTCGGCGTCCTTCTCCATGCTAGCCACGCCCAAATGCGCGTGACCTGCCCAAGACTTGTAGGGCCGAGGGCGGGTCTAGGTTCCGTGGCGCGCCCTGATTGAGCTGACTTCACTTCTGCGCCTTGGCAATCGGGCTAGTACTCTGCTAGATTGTCTCTGCGTTTATTCCTGCTTGTTCCTAGTCTCGTTCCAGGAAACTTCTGTTCCAGTTCCATTCCTGACTTGTTCCTGCGTCCTTGTTCTTGAGTCCTGTCTGTTCCTGTGTTCGTCTATCTGCCTTCCCAGGTAGTACCCTCAGACTGACCTCTGGTACTGACCTCGGCTTGTTCCTGATCTGCTTGCCTGCCTGCTGCCTGTCTACGATCTCTGCTAGTTCCTGCCTCGTCTGCCTGCCGCCCTGCCTTAAAGACCTCAGCCTGTTCCTGACTCGACTGCCTGCCTGCCGCCCTGCCTCAAGACCTCAGCCTGTTCCTGACTCGACTGCCTGCCTGCCGCCCGCCTCAAGACCTCAGCCTGTTCCTGACTCGACTGCCTGCCTGCCGCCTGCCTCAAGACCTCAGCCTGTTCCTGACCTGTTTGTCTGTCTGCCGCCTGCCTCTAGACCTCTGCTTGCCTCTGACTACATCTGACCTCCGGTATCTGACCCTTGCTTCGGTGACCATCTCTCGGACTGATCCTTGGACACTGACCTCTCGCTTGTCTGACCATGCCTCCAGTTTCTGGCTCTGTTCCTCGCCTTGTCGTCACCAACCCTGTTCTGGTTCTCCCTGCTCCAGCTTGAACCTGACTGCGCTCCTTCTATGTCTGTGGGCCCGCTGGACTATCATTCTCCTAGGAGACCCTGCAAGGCCCACCTAAGTCCGGGTCCCTATGGGCTCCTCTCAGGGGGACCTCGGGCTTCCAGTGGTGAAGCTCTACCTAGCCTCTGTCTCCATCAGTGCTCCACCCCCAGGGGCCAGCTACCTCCTGTTCCCTTTCAGGAACCAATCCGATACTCTACCAGGTTAGTGTGAACTATCGGGAGTTAGTGCGCACTAACCCGAAAATCGGGGCCCCAGAAAAAAAACAACCCTGAACCGTGGGAAAAATGAAATTCCCGCGGGGGGGGGGGGGGGCCCGAAACGAAGCCTGACACGACATTTTTACCCGAAGCACATCTCTAGTAACCATTAGGTGTATCTTTCAGTGGCTTGACGTGGTACACATAACGACGAAACTGAAATGCACATGGAAAGCACAGAAAGCAATACAAATGTTAGTGGAACACTTAATCCTTTTGTATTGTAAACAAGCGCTCTCTTTGAAATATAAGCACCAAACGTTGTATTTTACATCTTCAAAAGTGTTGTTTAAGTTGGGAATCCTTTTTAGAAGTCAGTGGTTATCATCAAACTGACGAAATTACAAGTAAGCAGAGGGCTAATTTGCCTGTTGTAAGTCTGCTCTGCCTCTTAAGATAAAATAGTTCTTTGTAGATTTTAATGCCAATGAAGTGAGTATCACAAAATCATTGTGCATTTAAAAAAAAAAAAGCCTTGGAGAATTTTATTTATTCGTGTTTTACCCAAAATAATTCTGATTACATTCTTGAGTTGTCTTGCGTTATGCTTCCAAGATGCTGTAGAGACTTCTTATTATAATAATCGACGTTTGAGCTGTTCCATTGTAATTCTAGCTCGCCCCCGCTCTCCATTGGGCTCGATGGTGCCATGAGCTTTCAACCACAACTGTCCAGGGGGTTTTGCCCCAGCTTTATAACCTTTAGCCATGGTTTCCTTGGAGGGTGGTGGGTGTCAGTTATTAAAAACAGAAATTGCTGCAGGAAGCTGGGCTTTTTTTTTTTTTTCTTCGGGACAGAGACCGAATGAATCGGGATGGGGGGAGGGGGACAGCGCAGTAATTGTTCGTACAGGACCGCAGAGAAGCCAGCACCGGCCCTGGGCTTATGGCTCTGTGCTCCAGGTCGTTTAGGTACCCTGGCAGCGCCTCTCGTTCAAGGTCACGTTTAACAGCCCGAGCGCCCTCGCGGGCGGGGAGAGGCGCACGCAGCCCGCCAGGCACCTCGATGCCCAGCAGCCGCCGAGGACAGAGTGGGTCCCCTTTAGTGGCGCATACCAACTGAAGATTCAAGAAGCAGAAACATCACGAAATGTACGATAAATCACACAGAAAAGGCACATAGGAACGAATGTTTGAAAGATCAGGGGAAAGTGCCTGTTGTCGGTTTTTTTTTTAACCAAGAACTGTAGGTCAACGCGTCTTCCATGAAACGCCCTGCTGTGGGAGTTTGAGCTCTCTCAGCCTTTTAACAAGGGTGCATGGTACGGACAGCTGGGTTTTTGTTTTTCTTGGTGGGGTGGGGGGAGCGGTGAAAGGGAACTGAATGGTGTACAGTGCCCAATACAGAACCTTAAACATCACATTATCTTTGCAGAGTTAAATTGTTTTTCTGTTAAGCGCTGCCTCTGCGTGTTAACCGAGATTGATTTATGGCCCTTGATTTCAAAGACAATCATTTGTTGTGCCTTAGCATGAACGATCTATGAAACATAGTAATGTTCACTGCTTGTAGATCTGCAGCATTTGGAACAAAGAGACATTGTGGCACGGTTTTCCAGGGCCATGATGATATGAAACCCTGAAAGGAACTCTGGCTAATCAAGTTGTTTACTTATCAAGTTCCTCTGAGATTTCAGGAACAATTTTCAATAGCCCCCAGAGTTGAAAAAGTTCTTTGTAGTTTATTTTCAGAGGGCTGGAAAGTACCAGGTCGTTTGCCTTTCAGAAGTATGGACATTTTAAAAGCACCCCTGTGCGTGTGGATTGTGTGCCTGCTCTTTCCATCCCTCTATCTAAACTCGCCCCGGGAATGCTTCCTCGCAACCGCGCTCCTGAATCCCGTCCTGCTTTTAACTAGATAGAGGCAGGCAATTTTCATAAAGGACAGTTTAATCGGGGGGAAATCCCTTCAGAAGTTATTCTCAAAGCCATTGTTTATTTATTTAGACCAGTTATATTCCGTCGTTCCATATCACAAGGGTTTACAAAGTGACATTCATAGCTAAGACTCAACAAACAATGATTGGTTACAGAGGTAGTATTCCTATACATGTATTACTATCTGCCTTGGGAATTTTCTATTACATATTAATAACATCTCTCGCTGGATTTATTTTCATGTTTCGATTTTTACCTTTTGTCTTTCTTGTCTTTCTGGTTCTCTGTTTTCAGGTGCACTAGGTTAATTCATTCGCGTTTCTGAATAGCCATGTTTTTAGTTTCCATTGTTGTGCGGATGTGTCTGTTATAAAATAGCATAACCCACTGTCGCACATACTTTTTACACGCACTAGGAAGGGGCATTCTGCGGGCGGAGTTCAGACTTTAGTTTAAAATGTATGCCCATAAGTTAACTCGCGCAAGTTATCTCATGTTTGCTTTGAAAAAATGGGGTAAAGTCAATGTGTAAAAGTTAATTGAAGACTTTAGCTCCACCCACACAGGTATAAAATTACCCTCCCATTGTTCAGACCATCTCAAACAAAATAATAATACATCTTTTATTGATGAAGGTGAGACTCATTAAGTGAGACCAGCCCGGTGGATCCCAGCTCAGGTCGTCCACTCCTCAGCTTGGCAGGGGCTTGGAGATGCTGTGTAGGCAGCGTTCATAGCCCCTGGAGGGGAAGGGAGTCGCTTACTGCACAACAGTGACGTGTAGTGGCTGGATTTGGTGCCCGTGATTGCAGGATTCCAGAAGGAGCCTGGGTGCCTGTCCGGCCGACGGATGTCCCTGCAAATAACCAGACTAAAGTGAGTAGGGAAGGCATATAAAATAGAGGAACGCGGCAATCAAGATGAATATTCTTCCATGCATAACTTTTCTCTTTAATATGAGCCTGCTGATCCAGGTCCCACTGAGTGTTTATTAGCATCCTAAACAGAACTATGCTTCTATTTATCTGGAACCGAAACGCCCCTCACCCCCACATCTTTCACCAAATTCATACACAATAAAAACAAGAGGAAGGCCTTTAAACTGTATCACTGATGAATTCTGCCAAAAAGTGTTTTATATTGCTATGGAGAGGCTAAGGAGGAACACTGAATACCGATGGAACCTGCCTGAACTATAAAGGTACCAACACTTGAATTCTCTCTTTCCGAGAAATGGAAGCAAATGACACCGGGCAGTAGTGTGCAGCTGACACATCTGTTTGTTTCTCCAGCTGGGAGAAGGGGCTGAAAACGTTGCAAGCACTGACGTACACTCGAGAGCATGAGCCCCTGTGCCGCGGCGCAATCTGCACAACCCAGGGGCTGGCTGTGATCCATGCTGCTGGTGGGTGAATGCATCCAGGTACAGGCTGATTGGAACTGTAACACACTTGACTTGGAAACAGAAACTCTTGGATGTCCAAACACACCAGGAAGTGAGACCCAGCAATGCAATTCTGGTCTCTGGGGTAGCCCTCTGCCACTCGGAAAGCCTTTTTGGACTTGCGGCTTGGAAACAGCTTGAGCATCAGGACAGACGGAGGCGAGGACTGACGATGGCTTGAACCAAGGATGTGCGAATATGAAGGAGAATAGCTGAAGAGAACCAGAAGACTTGGATGAGTTGAAGAATTTGAGCAAGAATTTGGATGCAGGCGCCTCCTGCAGGTCGTAAAGAAAACACTCAAGAACAGATGCAGGTGAATCCTGCAGGTTGTAGAAAAAATTCAGAAGCAAAAAACCTCAGCAAAATACAACGGTTGAAGCATGGAAGGCCCATCGCGGGGCACAGTCATCAAGCTATTGGCTTTCGCAATCTGTTGTGAGCACGGACTTTCGCTTGAGAGTGAGAGCCCCCATGCTGCGGCATGACCTGCACAACCTCGGGGCTGGCCGCAGTCCACGCCGCTGGTGGGCGAATGCATCCAGGCATGGGCTGACTGGAACTGGAACACTCTTATCTTGAAACTAGGAACACACTGGGCTTGGAACAGGAACACTTGGACTTGAAACCAGGAACTCTTGGATGTCCAAACGCACCAGGAAGTGAGACCCAACAATGCAATGCTGGTCTCTGGGGATGGTCTCTGGGATAGCCCTCCAGCCACTCCAACAGCCCTTTTGGACTTGCTGCTTGGGAATGGCTTGAGCATCAGGACAGACAGAGGCGAGGACTGGAGACGAGGACATAACGAAGGCACTGAAGACTTGGAAGGAGACAAAGGCACTGAAGATTAGAAGATGATGAAGCTCTGGGACAGCCCTGCACTGCTGCGCACCCTACACAACCCATTGGCTGGTAACAGACCACGATAATAGCAGTGCAGGCACTGAGGAGGTCTGGCACCGCTGCACGCCCTACACAACTCGTGGGCTGGTCATGGACCACGACAATAGTGGTGCAGGCACTGGACTCAGGAACAAGGCAGAAGCTGGAACAAGAACTCCGAGGAGTCAGGAACTCCGAGGAGTCAGGAACTCTGATTCAGACCCAGGAACTCAGGACCAGGGATGACACATCGGAATTCAGCAACTCAGAATAGGACTTTCAAACCAAGGAATTCCCATAGACTTGGATACCAGGAACAAGACGAAGACTTGGATTCAGGAACGAAGACGCTGAAGACAGGAACCAGGAACCAACAAGAGACCAGGAACAAGGAACGAAGAACATGGAACATGATACTAAGATCTACAACAGAGTGGACACGCCAGAAGGAGTACAGAGAATGAGACGGGATTTAAGGAAGCTGGAAGAATGGTCGAACCTTTGGCAGCTGGGATTCAATGCCAAGAAATGCAGAGTCATGCATCTGGGGCGTGGTAATCCAGAAGAACTATATGCGTTGGGGGGTGAAGGGCTGATGTGCACAGAGCAGGAGAGAAACCTTGGGGTGATAGTGTCTAACGACCTGAAGTCGACGAAGCAGTGTGACACCACTCTAGCCAAAGCCAGAAGAATGCTGGGCTGCATAGAAAGAGGAATATCTAGTAAGAAAAGGGAAGTGATAATCCCCTTGTACAGGTCCTTGGTGAGGCTTCACCTGGAGTACTGTGTTCAGTTCTGGAGACCGTATCTCAAAGACAGGATGGAGGAGGTTCAGAGAAGGGCGACTAAAATGGTGGATGGTCTCCTTTGAATGACTTATGAGGAGAGGTTGAAGAACCTGAATATGTACACCCTGGAGGAGAGGAGAAGCAGGGGAGAAATGATACACACCTTCAGATACTTGAAAGGTTTTAATGATCCATGGTCGTCAACAAACCTTTTCCATTGGAAACAATTTAGTAGAGCTAGGGGTCATGATTTGAAACTCCAGGCAGGAAGACTTAGAACCAATGTCAGGAAATATTTCTTCACTGAGAGGATGGTGGATGCCTGGAATGCCCTTCCGGAGGAAGTGGTGGACTAAAAATGTGAAGGGGCATGGGATAAACACTGTGGATTCCTAAAAGGCTACAGGATGGGAATAAATAAAAAAGCTAAATCTAAGAGAAACATGGGAGTAACCTGCACAGAGCAGCAGTTACTACCCTTAAGAGAAACATGGGGGTAACCTGCACAAAGCGGCAGTTACTACCCTTAAGAGAAACATGGGGGTAACCTGCACGGAGCGGCAGTTACTACCCTTAAGAGAAACATGGGGGTAACCTGCACGGAACGGCATTTACTACCTTGGGAAGCTTGCTGGGCAGACTAGATAGACCATTTTGGTCTTTTTCTGCCCTCATTACTATGTTTCTATGGAATAGGAAGACTTTGAAGGTGCTAGCAAATCATTGGGAAGGCCCGGAGTAAAGACTGAAAAATCCTTTTATAGGGCTGCAGGAAAGACATCATCAGAAGGGGCCACAGGGCCCCTCCCACTGCGAGCCCCCCAAATTACAAGGAGAGGCGCGCGCACGCCTAGGGAGGCACCGCGCCGGAAGGAAGATATTGGAGCAGCGAGGAAGACGGTGGCTCACAGGCCATGAAGATCGTGGCAGCGTTGGCAGTGTTTCTGAGCCACCAAGATGGACAGCAATGGCTGCAACATCCACAAGGCAGACTGGAGGATCCTCTCCAGCGGCATCAACGCAGTGGCCAGGTGGGGTCCAGGGACAGCGGTGCCCGGGGAGGTGAGCATAACCGCTCATGGGCCTGTCCCGCGAGCGCGCGCAACAGAAGATTGCTACTGCATGTGATGACTTCCTTCCCCTGTCCTCTATTGCCGGTCTATCCTGCCTCCAGCCTCCCAGGGGGAAGGGGCAAACGTCTCTCTCTCTTTTAAGGAGGATGGTCAGCTAATGTTTATCCCATAATGCCTCTTTCGTCTCACCGGAAGAATGTAAAATGTGCTTTAACATGCCTGACATTTCTGTATTTCACTACCTCCGGTTTAAGGATCTCTTTGCTAAAGAAGCTTACAAATCTGAAGATAGCAGGCTTAGCTTCTGCAGCTTCCAAAAACCAAGGTTCGTGTTTAAACCTAAAGTAAATCAACACGATGCAAATCAAACCTGGCACACATTTGTTTCTTATGTAGCCCAGGCACAACCTGCATAAACAAGCAATGTCTACATTTTTACCCCAGTTCCCACCCCCCTGCATCACCCAAATTAAAAAACAAACAAACGTGTAATATATAAAATATACCAAACTTTACTGGCTCCAAAATCTGCTCTTTGGAAACTGAGAATCCAATTTAGGGACAAGTTACTGAAGATGATGGAACCTGAAGCTTAATATATTTGTTTGTATACTTGTTTGCCTTTTGCAAAATGCACTTTCTTTATATTTTTTTATTTGCGTTGCAGTATGATGTATTATGGTATGGGTTCAATGTCCTTTGCTTTTATATTCAATAAAACTTGGAAATTAAAAAAATATATATAGGGACAGTAGTTGCAAATGAAAACTCATATTGCCAGATGCCCAGCCCTGGTTCTCATTGAACTGGAAGGCCAAAAGGGCAGGAGGAAATTGTTGGGCTGAAAAGAAATGTTTTAAAGGAAAAGTTATGTTCTCCTTGCTGTAGACAGAGCTTTCTTCCTGTAATGGGCACCTGGATGCCCTCTACCCTATGCACAGCTCCCTGGTAAGACAGCAGACGTCTTGACTGCTTCCAGTAGGTAAGGAAAGAGATCTGGTGCCTGTTACTAAACGTTTTGTCCATTTTCTGTCTATGGGAAAGATGCTTAGTAAATAGGGCCCTTAAGTGTTGGGCTTGAAAGAAGCGATGGGGAAGGAGCATAATCCACGAGATTTGATAGCAGTTGGTGTGGGATGGTTTGTGTATTACCCTGGAAAGGATTAATCCATGGGTGGCGTTTGTTTCTGGGAAGATCTTTCTGGGAAAATGCGAGTGCATTGGGGGAAGGTACTAAAAGAATAGAAAGTTGTACTTTGCTCTAATCCAAAGCAGCTTTACAGCTCCTGGCTTCCCTCCTCATCTCAGACGGAGCAATTGTGTATTTGCTTCAGGAATGCATGGAAGGAGGAAAAGCTTACCAAAATGATTGCTAAAGGCCTCTCCCTCACATTTATTTGTGCCATGTGTCCTCACCAGATCTTGCTGGAAAGAAGGTATAGCTCACACTTGAAATTAGAAAGGATGCTGGGCAGAAAATGAAATATTAAAAGATAACAAAGTTATTATGCATCTCGTAACGGCGAATCTCTCAATGATCTGCCTATTGAATCACAAGCAAATGTTGTAAAGCAATAATACTAACAAATATTTTAGATTGGTAACAAAACAAATGTAATAATTTAAATCTTCCATTTTCTTTCTGATTTATTTGTATTTCCTGAAAAGATATTGGGTTTTGAAAGCTCCTAATTAGCAACTCTGAATTTTTATTTGTGTGTAAACTCATCAGAATCTCCCGCACAGATGCAAACTCATCCATGATGGATGCAGCACAAGCAGTCACCCTTGGTTTGACCCTGCTACTGAAGAGAGGAGAGTGAGAGGAGGAGAGCTTTACTGCACCTCTTTATATTTAACACAAAATCGGTACATCCTAAGTGCTATGTCACGACGTGTGTCACTTCACCAGGCCACAAATCAACGCAGACCCATGTGATCCATGAACCCCCTCCAATCCCACCCTTCCTCATGCTTCACAGGCAGAACAACCACCATGCTTCAAACAGTGAGAAATGAAAGGCACTGGACAAGAACGGAGACCTATTAAGCAGATCCAAAGAGGAAGCTACACAAAACAGGAATATTTTGACAACTCCATCTAGGGTTTCAAGGCTCATTACGAGTCTGTGTTTTGTTCACTGTATTCTCTTGGCAAGAAACCTTACTGAATACAGAGCCATGGTATCCTTTGCTGGTATCATATCTTATGCTGGGGCTGTCTTTCCATTTAGAAATCTTCATGATCAGAGAGGTATGATCTTATCCAGTGCAATTAATGATTAAACCCAATGGTATGTGGCAGTTAGACTTCAACTTGGAAAATAAAATGTAAGTGACTTGTTTTTCATGCTTCGGAATAGAAACTTTGTACTGTACCAGTTTACAGTGAAGGAGGTTAGGTGGGCGTTAACTGCGACCAATTTACTAAAATCAGGACTTCTAGATGGAATTTAGATTTGGGGGCCTCTCCGTTCCTAAAGATGCTCTGAAATAACAGAGGATTAAAGTTCACCGTAAAATAACGAGAAGATTATATAGAACTAGCCTCAATATGTGGCATGTCAGAAGTCTTTCTGTGAAGCACAATACTTTTGCATGTGTCCACTTTCCCAATCTAATCTAATTAACAAGTGTGAAGATAGTCTCCTAAGTTTTGGTTACGCTGTTCTTCCTAATGTGAGGGTATCAGTATAATATCTATGTGGTCTCAATACCGCAAAGATCAAGGATGCTTTATTCTTTATATTCAAGGTTTATAAGAACATAAGAAGTGCCAGTGGGCCTTCGAGCCTACCATCCTGTCTTCAAGACTGGCCAAGCTGGGTTACTTGCATGTTCCCAGCAGGTACTGATGGGAAAATTCATTCCCAGTTGCTGACTCCCAGAAGAAATGGATAACGGTTTCCAAGTATACCTAGGTAATAATTGTTAATGGAGCTACCCTCGAGAAACTTGTCCAAAGTCTTTCTAATTCCAACTATGCTATTAGTCTTCGTCTCATCCACCACAGTGCCAGTGCAAGGGTGTCCAACTGCCCTAGGCGGTGATGACGTCACGAGACTTGATGTCATCTCTCTCTCTTTCTGCAACGTAAGTTGCTCACCACTAACGGCCCCAGCTCCTCAAAGAAATACATACCCCAAACATGTCCCCAGCTCCATGCCTCACACGCACCGTGTCTTGTCCCTCCCGCACTCCTTTCGAAACTGCCGCCCTAACGCCTACCCTGCCGTTCCGCCCTCTTCCGGTGCTCTAGGCTACTGCCTACTCTGCCTAATGCTTCCGCCGGCCCTGATCCACCAACAATAAATTCCGCAGCTTAATTGTGCATTAACTGAAAAAATACGCTCCTTAAATTTGTTTTCAATCTGCTACCATTTTCCTGGAGTGTCCCCAGTCCTACTACTATTTGAAAGTAACTGTTGACTTGTTTCACACAATTCATAATTGCATAAACCTCTCAGTTATCTAAACTGAAGAGCTCTAACCTGTTAAGCCTTGCTTCATAATGGAGCCATTCCATCCCCTTTAACATTTTGGTTGCCCTTTTCTCTACTTTTTCTGTTATATATTTTTGGAAATAACCAACTAGGGCTGTCACAAGGGATGGGCAAACTGGTCCCCCACCCTGGGTCCCAGGCCGGGAGCGGGGGAAGAACGCTGCTTTTATAAGTCAGTTTGTGAGTCTGCAAGCCGAAAAGTGACGAGGGAGCTGCAATTGCCATGGGGACGACACAGTAATCAGCATGCGATGGCACCCTGGAGCTATACAGAGCATTATGATATAATTTCATTTTCCATTCCTTTCTAAATAATTCTACATTCTGTTTGATTGTTTGACCTCTGTGGTATACTGAGCTGAGGGCTTCAAAGTATTGGGCACAATCAGGCCGATGCAATATTGGCTTACATAAAACTCATGGTTAAGTGCCCGCTCTCCTAATGCACGCCAAGCCACCATTCCTGGGCACGCGATGCATTATTTAAACGAGGGGTCATGCTAAAAAGGATGCGTTAGGGATAAATTGTGCATCTCTAGTGCATCCATGGCATCGGGCACGCAGAAGTGGCTCACAGCCACAGTTTAGGAAAACAGAGGTTCAATTAATTGGCGTCCGTTTCCCTAACCTTACCGGCAAAATCTTTTTCATGCTGCTTCCTGTGGTTCTTCCTACTTACTTTCAGAATGATACTAAGTAGGAGGAACCACAGAAAAGTAATATTTTGGGCTTTTTTGTGGCTTTGTTGGGGGGAGGGTTAGAAAGCTCAGAGTGCATAAAGACAATGCTGGCATTAAGTTTTCCACGTTAAAACATGTGCATCAGGCGCACATGATTTTTTCCATTGGGGTAATAGCTAATATTGCTCATTAGATGTAAATACATGTAGATGAGGCTAATAGCTATGCACTGGTTTGAATGCATATTTTGGATGCTCTAATCCCCTTCTTGCACTGGATGTTAGCCTAGCGTTTCCAAAACCCGTGTCCAAGAGTTCGTTAGCCTGTGCGCTAGGCTCAGCACACGATATAGCATCGGCCTGAATGACTTCAGTGTCCTTTTCATGAGTGACAGCTCCTAACGTGGAACCCAGCATTGTGTAGATATAGTTAGGATTATCTTTGGGGGTGAATTTTCAAACGTTGCACGTGTAACAATTAGCCCTTGCAAGTATAAATTAGCACATACACGAATGCATGCTATTTGCAAAACTGCAACTTCCACGCGTAATTTGAAGTCCACGCGTCCCTTTTTCATGTATAAGAAAGGCAGGGCTGGGAATGGGACCAGGGTAGGCCTGGAAAAGCAGATGCCTGCTTTTCAGTGATTTAACCCTTATACTTTTCACCTGCAAACTATGAAGATTAATGCTCCCTACACTATGGACCTGCAGGGAGTTTCTTCTTTTCATTTAAATCCACACTCAGCTTCTTCCACATCCTCTCTGTCAGAATCCTCTTAGTTCCCTCTTTTACCAATATCCTGTGATGTTGCTTTCCTCTGAAGCATTCTCTGAGCTTTCTCCCATGATCTGTAGTGTAAACACTGATCTTTTAACCATTTATTTATCAATTTCAATAATTAGTCATAAAAAATCTTGCACAGAAGCTGAATATAAACCATCGAACACACCCTGGACAAATGGAACCAACTCAGTACGAAAATAACACATCTGCTATCACAATTATCACTCTGCATCAACCAAAATAAGACTGAAATACTCCATATCTCCAATGGCCCCCCACCCCCCAGCCCCCTCAACAGCAACTGAGGGGCACAACTCACAACATCAAGAAAAACCTGGGCGTGACCATCGACGATGAACTAAACCTCAAACACCACATATCCAACATGATCAAAGATGGATTCTTCAAACTCCAAACACTAAAAAAGCTCAAACCCCTTCTTCATGCCCAAGACTTTCGAACAGTTATGCCAACTATAATCTTCTCAAAAATCGACTACTGCAACTCCATTCTCCTTGGCCTCCCCGAAAGTACCATCAGACCTCTCCAGCTACTACAAAACGCCACCGCCAGGTCTATCACAAACATAAAAAAATGCAACCACATCACACCCACACTAAAAGAACTTCACTGGCTTCCCATCAGCCAAAGAATTCAATACAAAACCCTCTCCCTCATCCACAAAAAAATAAAAACAACGAGATGAACTGGTTAAACTCTGCCATACTCCCACACAGCACTCAGAGAAATCTTACACTCTTGCCTTCTCACAATTCCCAACCCTAAAACCGCACACCTCGCCTCCACCCGCAAAACGAGCCATATCCGTAGCAGGCCCCTTACTTTGGAACTCCCTCCCACCCCTACTCAGAAACGAACCCTCGACACAAGTATTCAAAAAACAACCCGAAACCTGGCTATTCAGAAAAGCCTTCCCGCCAGACACCTAACCCCAGCCCCCCGGCCTCATCACTGACCCAGACTCATCCCTCATCGAAATGAATTCCCTAACCAAGTTCCCACCATCTTATCCCTCCCAAATCCCTCTCTAGCTACAATGTTATTTGTTCTAAATGCCTAACATAAGAGACACCCTATACAAGTTACCATGTTACAATGTTTATTTTTAAACAATTTTATTTTATACAAGTTACAGTGTTTATTTTATACAAGTTACCATGTTTCCACGTTACCCTGTTACAATGTAAAATAAGCAGTTCTGGTCTTATTTGTTTAGTTAGATGTAAACCAATGTGATATCTCGATCGAATGTCTGTATATAAAAGCAATTAAATAAATAAATAAATAAATAAATAAATAAATAAATAAAATTAAATTGGAAATGCATCTCTCCCCCCCCCAAAAAAAATGGAAATAGAAATAAAGGAAAATACACAGAAATAAAAGAAGAGTACATAACACTACAAAATATGCAAATCATAATACTTATTCAATGGAGGAAATGCATCCGCACTGAAGTCACCTTGAATTCACAAAGCCTCTGAGACTGCAAGGTTTTAATATCTTCAGCCTGACTCTCCAACTCAGTCTCTATGGAATTAACCTGTTTCAGCATCGCATTCAAAGAAGAATCCAAAGAGGAAATCTTAGAACTCACTCAGTAACATTATGACCTGCCAAATATCTTCCAAGTCAATCTGGAAAGGGCATTCCACTGGCAGAGGTCAGGGAGACAGGTGGGGTCAAGAAAACATATCGCCCGTCTCACCTCCTCCCAGCTTCCCAGCACCAAGATCTCCAGGATCCAGTGTAAACTCCTATCCCCTCCGGAAGACGCTAAAAGGTGGTACTGCCATGTTCAGACACTTCCAATGGTGCAACCATGGCACTTCCATAGGAGTTCCCGTGAGAAAAGCTCGGCGTTTCCCACATTCCTTCTTTCATTCAGTCTCACGTGGACTAAGAGCCGATGAAGACATGTGAACATCAAGTGCTGAGGGATTCCTCTACCTCAAGCTGGGTTGACCGTCCCTCATCCAATCCAGCACCAAGGGACTGACCTGAAAATTCTCCCATGGATCTTCCATGGATCATGTATTGCACCATAGATGCCTCATCTTGCCTTTCCTCTTCACCATTAGGTAAGAATCAGCAACAACAAACAGGGAAGATTATACAGAAATATACAGAGCTATCTGGGAGCATCTTACTCCATCAGCGCCATCTGGAATCCCACCCCCACCCACTTTGATCTGTCTTCTTATTAATTGTTATCGCCAGCACCTGAGTTCCACGCCGGTTACATTGAAGCCCATTTCATCAGAAGAGGCTCCTTATATTGCATTTTTTGGAGCTTTATTACTGGAATTTTTAATTTTTACAAAAACAGCAAGGGGGGTTTTACCTGCTACCAAATATTAACACCTGTTCTGTGCAAGCAAGCCCAGAATTACAGTCTATTCAGTTTTCTTCTGCACATGCCATGCTTTTAACTTTCTGTTTAGGTGCCATATTTTTTCATTTAGGAATATGGTGTTTGTTAGGCTAGGGGCACATTTTTATTTCACAAGGGCATCTTGTAAAACCAGCAATACTTTATGCTGAGCATCTATTCATGCAATCTATTTATGCAACATCTATTCAGAAGTAGGCAGTGGGTGTTTGTGGATCAAAGTATCCTCAATGCAGGATGCAGAGAGTGCCACAGTAAGTGGATTTGTGTAGATCTGATTTACAGAACAAAAACAGGAATGACTCATCAGTTTGTAAGTTTATTTTAGAGTTTACAAACACGATCTTTATTATAGGCAGCTCGGAAGAATTTCCAAGAAAGAACATTGAACGAGGGACTAGAAAAAAGGCTGCTGTAAAAGCTTTCTGCTGTGCAGAAGATGTGGGTGGACAACTCTCTTGCGAGCAGAATACATCTCATCTGATTTCTGTTTTATCTCTGCACATCATTTTGAAACGAAATCTGCAGATATTCTGGTTTTATGGCTTTGAAGTCGGAAGGCCTTCAGGCTTTTGCCCCTCAATAAGTGGGAAGCTGTGCCCGCCCTTTTTTAAGTAACAGATTTGGGGTGACCTGCCATCTATTTGCAGACAATATCAACCGGTATCTACTGTGGGTGATGGATGACGGTTCAGCTGCGACTCCCCTTCATTCCTGCGTGCATGCAGTGGCGACCTGGCTGGAAGTACCATAAACTTAATCCAGAGAAGACTGAGCTGCTATGGCTCAGCAGACCAAGAGGGTTTGTCCTGCCATCTTTGGATTTAACCTTAAGCCCATGGAGTGGGTTAGTTAGCTTGGGCATCCATTTAGATACCCAACCAACAGTGGAACATCAGATAATAAGGTGATTGAGCCCACAGTTACATCCATTTCTTGAAAAAGCAGATCTGTTAACTGTTGTCCACACCCTCTTCCAGATCTTTGTAATAATTCCTTGTCCAAAACATCCAACTTCCCATGCTTCTTGGTTGGGGTTTAAAGCAGGTTTTGTTTCACTGCAGGTTACTCCAGCCGTCTTGGAAACCCGATGCAACTGCACCTCGATGTTATTGTTATAAGCCTGTTGGGTGCAGGCTACACCAGTGCCCTCTCCAAAACCTGATGCAGGCACAGCACTGTTTTTTTAGGGTTGTAACTGCCACCATACAGGTTTACACCACTGCTTCTTTGCCATTCTGGCTAGATAAGCACACAAGATCCCCTAGGTAATCCAACACCCCCCCATATCTTACCACCAATCCTGGTAATAATCTAAACATTAGCAAAATTAAGTCCCTCTTACGTCCCTGTTGTCTTAATGGGCAGACCTAGCTAACATCCGACCTACTAGCACTGACCCAGCGGGTTTCTAAAGGAATTGTGTTCTGCCGGTGTTGACCCAAACTGCTCCTGGCTTGCAGTATCATTCCCTGCTCATTACCTCGAGGGGATGAAGGGCGGGGTGCTTGCTGCAGTAGTACTGCCCCTTTCAATCCTGGTTCCTACCACTCTCACAGCATAGGGCAGCAGATAAGCACCTTAAGGGCCACTTCGTCTTGCCCACTGCCTTCCCTCTCATCCCCACAGGCCATCTCTGGCCCTCCCCTCCCCTCCTCTGTGTGTTACTAGGGATCCTCTGTGCTTATCTCATACTTTTTTTTTTAATTCCTTTAGCAGTTTCTTGCATCCACCATTCTTTCATTTCAATGTGTCCATCTTTATTTTAACTCAATGCAGTAAAACTCCGAGGACTGTACAGTGGTCTGATACGGAGATGTGAAAGTGCAGCGCTATCTCTTTGGAGCTGCTAATGCTCACGTTTAAATGTGGTCAACAGAAAGTAACTGTTCCTTTTAGGTCTAAGCTCAGTAAAATAAGAATTGTTAAAAAAAAAAAGTCCAACTGATTTCTGATGGAAATGGGAGATTCCTACTTTCTCCATCTTTTTTTTTTTCAAAACATGGTTATTGCCTGCCCCTATTGTCTCTCTAGCGCTCCTTCTTAAGCTTCTCTGGCTACAAGCTGAAGCCATTGATTCCCTTTGGTACCTAACAGCAGAAAAGGAATCTGCTGCTAGGGCAGTTCTGTGCTTGGTACAAAGGGGGATTATCCCTACAGTTACAAGGATTCTTGCCTTTTCTCCCCGAGCGCTTCACTTCTCAAACACACAGAACCTTTCATCCCCCAGAACTTGGGTTTCCTGTGCCCCAGCACCGCACGGTTCTAGCAAATCACAGGCTTGACCCCTCCTCGGGTGGGCTTCAGCCTTGGCACCCACTCTGAGGGGCTTCTGCGGCACCGCTCTCTTACATATCAGAATCTCTCCATGGCATAAAAACCTGCTCAGCCCCTAACATCAATCACAAAGAGAACAAATCAAGAACTGGATGCTGTCTTTAAGGCACATGCACATTGGAAAAGAAAAATGCAGCATTAAAGATGTATAACAATCAGAACTTTTGTCCTATGAGACAACAGTTATTGTTCTACCCTGTTTTGTTTTGTTTTTTTTGTCAATGTAAGGCTTCATAAATCACTGCAACTTTCCAAGGTCACATCTCCATTTCTTGAAACAACATCCCCATTGTTCAGTCTTTTTCATTCACAAATCCTTGCTGACTTCCAAGCAAAGGCTGCACTCACTCATCGCCGGCGCTGCCAGGGCTCGTGATGTTCAGGCAGAGCATTGCGTTCCCGTGGCTCCGGATGTTTCACATTTTTCAAATCGTTTGCTGCTGATAGCGAAAGCAAGAGCCCCGTCCAGGCAGCCAGCCGCGGCACGTGCTGCTGAGAAGCAGGAAGGGGGCCCCGGTGGGGGAGGGGGGGTACAATGTTCTGCCGCCTGGGGGTTCAGTGGGAAATTAGCAGGGAGCGCGCGTCAGTCCGTGTGACCTTGGGATGCTGCCTAGCACGCCGAGCCTCGAAGAAAGCAGGCGTTAACTTATTGTTTGTCAGACGTTCTCGGGGAAACTCATTCTTTCAGAAATACGACGAAATGAACTGCTGCCCATTTGCAGAAAGTGTTTTTGAAGACCCATTATGTGCAAGATCGGAGGGGGGGGAGTGCTTTTTCCCTATGTCACACAGTCAGAGTAAGGGCTGCATGACCACATATTCTGCATGCGCTGGCTGTGGCCATTAGTGGCGATTACGGAAATGATCAATGCTATATTATTCGGTGTTGCTGTACTTCCGTTTGACGGTACATGAACGCATGAGTCTACGAAGGCTGTGCTACCCTTTTTATAGGCAGCCTTAGCCTCTTGGACACCTTCTGTGGGAGATAGGGCTGACCTTTGCAACAGGTCTCCGAGTACTCGTTGCTGATAGAGAATCCTCTCTACTTTGTGTTCCCGATTCCTGTCTTCCTCATTCCTGCCCGTCTATGTGTTGGATTGACTCTTTGGATTTCGACTCTGCTTTGACTAACTCTTCAGCCTATCTCCAGTCCCGGACCTCAGTCACGCTTGACTACGCCTGCCTTCTCCATGCCCTGACCACTGCCTCGCTTGACTACGCCTGCCTTCACGTGCCCTGACCACTGCCTTGCTTGATTACGCCTGCCTTCTCCGTGCCCTGACCATTGCCTTGATTGACTACGCTACAGACCTCTCCATGTCCAGAGTTCTACATTGCTTGCCACGACCTCCGCTTGCCACCGGCTCTGATCCTAGCCTGTCAGTGACGCCTCCTCTCACCTATCCCCTGTACGTGGACTTACAAGGCTCCGGCCTTTCTTTGCTTGAGCGCCTCCAGTTACCTTCCGTTCCTTTGGCGCTTGAGTTCCTGTACCGAACCCAGTCCAGGGTAGAACTACGCCACCTATCGGCTGCTGTCTGGGCTGAACCACTTCTCTTTACTATCCTCGAGGCCCACCTAAGTCCTGCCGGCCCCGATACCCAAAGGCTCAACCCAAGGGGAACAAGGGCTGGTATAGGTGAAGCTGCAGTGGCCTCTAAACTTCAGCCCACTCCACCTGCTGATGGTGGGGACCCGTAGGTCCCTACCTATGGGTTGCATCAAGCCCACCTCGGTCCAAGGGTCCACCTCTGACACAACAAATAATTGATGACCCAGGGCATGTATTCGTCTATCATATAGGCCAACTTTTGAGAAAGTAATAGCACATTAGAAACTTATACTGTATCTCCTGCACCCCCGTATTGCAAGAAAGAATTGGGCACATTGAGTTTCAGGTAAATCCAGTCGACCTCGGCACTCCAATCCCTCAGAAGCTTTCCAAATTCTGTACTTAGTTTCCTTCTCAGTAAGGCTCGGTAGAAAGAATGGATTGTGTGGCAGTTCGGGTCTTCCACATCAAACCATTCCCTGTTCTCATGGGACCAGTCACCCACTTTGAGTGATTGATTATAACGTCCAAGCTACAAATAGGCAAAGTAATATTTCTGGTCCAACTCAAATTCTCTTGACAGCTCATCAAAAGATTTTATAGTTCCCTCCTCAGTTAAGAGCTGTGCAATCACTTTTAAACCGTGTGCTGCCCATATTACAAAGGATTGGTTTTGAGTTCCTGGAACAAATTGTTTATTACCCATTATAGGCAGCATTTGTGCTATGGAGCTTTTCAAGTGCAATAAGAACACAGATACCTCCAAGATTAAATGAGAAGTATGAGCACGGGGCTTCTTTTAAGATTACCAGACAGCGATGTTGCTGGAGAGTATGATATGTACCCTAAATTAAATGGGGGGAAAAAGAGCTTTTTCCAGCTCCAGAGGCATGCTAAATTGAGCATCTTGCAACCAGTCTGCTACATGTCTCAAAAGACACGCTACATTATAAAACTAAGTCAGCTACTCCCATGCCATAATTTTTTCCCTTTCCATGTCAGCTTAGCCAGTGCTATTCTTGCTTTTGCCCCTTTCCACAAACACCCTCGTACTGGTTTCTTAAATTGACCCAAATCCCTTCTTGATAAATATCAGAGGATCATTTGAAGCATGTAGAGCCATTTAGGTATTATTATCATTTACAAGAGGTTCATCCTCCCAGCCAAGGACAATGGAAAGTCCTTCCAATTTCACAAAATTGTTTTCATTAGTCCAAGCAATCTCTGATGGGATAGAGTCGTGCTGGGTCTCTATGAAGAGTTATCCCCAAATAGGTAAAAAGAATCTTTCACCCAGCACATTGCAAAACTTCCCCTCCAGTTTTGTCTTACTTGATCTAGCGTAGGCAGCGCCTCACATTTATCCATATTTAATTTGAGGCCTGCCATTTTACCATTTACCATATACATCCAATTCCCATAGTAAAGCTCTCAACGAGGCCTTCAGGTCTACAATATGAAAAGGGATGTCATCTTCAGCTACCACTAATTTGAAACATTTCTCAGCTCAGTAACACCCTTAATCCTAATGTTAACCCAAATTTTTACAGCTCCAGAGCTAAAATGAATAGTAGTGGGAATAATGGGCGTCCTTGCCTTGTACTCCTACCCAACTGGATCCCCTGCAAATTATATCCATTGACTGAGATGTATGCCTGGGGACTACTCTATAGCATTCTTACTACCTGCACAAAAGTATCCTGAAATTCCAAATGCCTTAACGTCGTGACCGCAGATGCACTACGCGCACCGCCGCTCTCCTGTACCTTCTGTATCTTACTACAATTTATTCAAACATATGAGTCTCGGTCTCCTTGTGGTGTAAAAAGGCCGCAGCTTTATTATTTAATTAACAATAACATAGCGATGCACGAGTCGCCCTTTTTATCTGTCTATAATCTCCAGTCCAAGGTGCCACCCGCCGTGTCTCCTAGCAAGGCGGTCCCTTCCGCCGGCCCCCCCCCCCTGCCGTTCTCCTCCTAGCAAGGGAGCCCCCATCCGGGCCTGCCAACTCCGGACCCGACTCGTGCACCAGCCTAAAGCTGCGACATGTGTATCAACATTTGAATATTGCGATGCTTAACAAATAGAATAAATGATGAACAAACTAACCCTATAACAGAATGTCATTAACAATACATTATTCTTGGAACCCCATAATTAACGTCCACCCTCTAGTCGTAAATGTCCTTGTTGCTATGCTTACAGATAAATCTCGGCAGCTTAGCTGGGGTGAGTGGGCTTTTTGTCGCCGTTGCTGCAAAAGAGAGCGATGGCGGCGGCGACCCGTCCTTTTATTCCGGCCGCGATGCGCATTTATCGCGCGCCGCGGGCTGATGACGTTAGGAGTTGGCACGTCGGTCAGGGCCGCGCTCTCGCGAGAGGCCCCGGCCGACGTGCCCCCGGAAACCCTTTCGCTGCCGGAGAGGAGCGGTGCGTGCTCCCAGTGCCCGGCGGCGCTGCCGTTAGCGACGGGCTCGTACACGGGGCACGAACCCTTGTATTCATTGTTTAAAACATAAACTCCCAATCTAACCTATCAAAGGCCTTTTCTCTGTCTAGGCTCCAGCATGGATGGTGTCTGCTTCTCTTTACTAGTTTCTAAAGAAGCCAGAATTCTATGAATGTTCGTTATTGCTGAGCAACCTTGAACAAAGCCTACCTGATCCTCCCCACCTATGGTGGGTAGTACCCAAGCCAAACGATTTAACATAATCTTCGCTAACAGTTTACTATCAAAATTCAAAAGAGAAATTGGGCGATGTGAAGCCAGAAGGACTGGATCTTTTCCAGTTTGGGGTAAGACCATAATAATTGCTCGGTTTGGCGCTAATGGGAAATGTTCTAACTCAATTAAACAGTTGTACATTCCCCCCAGGGGGGGCAATTACCTGTACACTAAATGTAAGACTCAGAAGAGAAACCATCTGGTTCAGGGGTCTTCAAGAGTTTGGCTTCTTTGATACCCTGTATTATCTTCTGCAACTGCAAAGGTTCATTTAATGTCTTTAGTTGGTCGGCTGTAAATTACGGTACATTAAATAATCTGAAAACTGCCTGTGGATTACTTTGGGTTGTTGTGTAAAGATTTTCTTAGAATACTATGCTTAACTCGTTACTCAGATTGACTAACTAGGCGTTCCATCTCGCAAAAACTGTCACATATTTAGCCTGTGTCCAATTCTTTCTAACTAGTTGTATATTACCTCCTAATTTACTTAGCCCAGTCATTGCAGTGATTGTCCTTGGCCAAGGGTCACAAACTGCAGTAATGGGGACTCTGACAACTAAGGGTCACTATTTAGTGATGGCTGGGGTTCCCTCCCCATTCAGGGAGACGTGAGCACAGCCTGCTCATTATTCCTAGCCACAGCTGGCCTGAGGAGGTCAGAAGAAGGGTCTGAGAACGGAACCTGTGCATTGCATCTCAAAGCCCTTGCCACTGAGTCACCAGGCTGGACTACATAATGTCTTTTTTAATTCACACAACCCATCCCCCCAGCTCCATCCCGAATAAGTCATTCCAGTACAGACCTATTGTAACCTCGACTGGAACAGACATGAAGGTGGGAACGAAAGGCTGGTGCTGTGTGTGTTGCGTGTGCAGCCATGAGGGCAGTTACAGGTAAATAATTACGCTGTTCCTGCCAGCGCTCAGACTCCATTCCTTCCAGCTCGAGCAAACACTCTGAGTCCACAAGTAATTACAGGCACAACAGCAGGCTCTTCTCCCTGCGTCTTTTAGTAATTTATTTATTTATTAGCTTTTATATATTGACATTCATGGGTACATCATGCCGGTTTACAATGTAACTGAAGGAGGAAATTACAAAAAATCAGGATGGGGGGGGGAAGAGAGAGCAGATAGGAAGAGAGAAGGGGCGAGATAAGAGAGGGAAAAACAGGAAGAGAACGGAACAGTACCTGATAGAAAATAACAGAGGAAACATAATAAGTAGCATTGCAAATTATACACTCAATAAGGGACTGTGTATAACCTTATCCACTGTGGATAACCTTATATAAATGATACACTCCAAAAAGTATTATATACAGTAATAACAAAAAGTATTATATACAATAATATACATTATCTTTAACTAGTACATACAGGAGACACTATATATGACATTACACATTATGCGTTCAGAAAGGCAACTGTGTATAGACCAGCAGGGTTGCTATAGGGAAAAGGAAGGGTTTGAGGACAGGGGAAGGGGTATAGGGGAAACAAAGGGGGTATATAAGGAGGTGCAGCGAAATGGGAGACAAAACAGAGGATAATTAAAAGGAATAAAGGAGAAGGCTATGCGTGCGTTAATGACAGGGGCACTCGCTATCCTCTCTTCACACAGCCACACAACACTTGGCTGGCCGCCTGCCCGGAAGCCAGTGAGCTCAGTGGCCCATCAGCGTGTTGCATCCCTTGCAGCTCACCTGGGGGTTGAACAACATTTTGTAAATAATTTAATGTTGTCCTCGGCTAAGATGAGGATCTGTAATTTCATTTGTATTCTGTCTGATTTGTATGTGCGCAGCAGAGCTGCAAACTAGCCCTGTCACAAGCTGTGGTACTGGGTTTTTTTAACTGCAGAGGAAAGGCCTTAAGCTAAGAAATTACTTCAGATTACTGACCGTTTCTGAAACACAGAAGAGAAGTATTATGCAGCCGACTGGAAAAGCAGGAAGCGTTTTGTGCTGTACCAGCTCTAAAGAGGTTGTGCCTGGCCAGGGCTGACAGCCTGTAGTGAGGATTATTCAGGCATGAAATAGAAAACAAGAAAACTAAAAAAAAAATAATCAAAGCAACAGAAAGAAAAAAATGAAGATAAAAGCATAGTGAAACAAGCAAAGAAGAGAAAAATTGGAAAGGAAGAGTAGCGAAATGGATGTTCAGATTAGGGTTAAAATAATAGCAGGCATAGAACAGAAGCAGGAAGATAAGACACATCGAATGCGCAGTCCCTTGCAGTATTCATACCCTGTGAACATAGCACAGGGTATGAATACTGTAATATGTAACAGCATAACAAGTGTCTTGCTGGGTCAGACCGATGGTCTATCAAGCCTAACAGCCAGTCCAGGTCAATACTAAATACCCACCAGATGCTAACAGGGGAAATCCACTGCTTGCTCTTCATTCCCCAAGCCTGCCTGAGTAATAATCGTTAATGGCTCTGACCGGAAATTTGTCCAAACCCTTTTTTAAATCCCAGCTGTACTATTAACTGTGGCCACATCTTCTGGCAACAAATCCCACAGCTTAATTATGTGGTGACTGAAGAAAATGAATAAAGTTGTTCTAAATCTGCTGCCAGTTAGTTACATGGAGCGTCCCCTAGTCCTACAACCTTTTGAAAAAGATAAACAGGGAGGTGAAATCAATTGTTCAAGGTCATACCATGAGCGAGAGAACAGAAAGCATCCACCAAGAAGTAGGCTGAGGCCAGAAAACTCATTTCACTGGGCCCCGCCTGCGGAAACAATCTCCGGAGATAAAACAGCTGCTCACTAGCCCATGGTCTGCGGGCGTTTCGGAGGCTGCCAAGCACCCCAGCATGTCTGTGCCCGAGGATTGGTTCCTCTGCACTCCAGGCACAGCCGAGACGGTGACCTCCTGAGTCTTGGAACGAGTCAGCTCCCCATCATCTAAAACCTCCACCCTGCTTCATGCTGGAAGCTGAAAGGGAGCCAGGACTCGGTCACCTGTCCCGAATAACCTGTAACCGCAGGGTCACTTCCTTCTGGCCATTAGATGAGTGCCCTCATTTCCTAGAAAAAGGGACAACACAACAGAAAAAACCTTGCAAGCAAACGAAAAGAGAAGAAAACCCTTGAGGATTATTCACTTTTTAATGCCTGCCACCACCAACCCCCATTTCTCCAGCACGCGAAAATGAAAATATAGAATTCCCCCCCTCCAGACGGGGGTGGGGTGGGATAGGAGCGATCCTCTGTCACTCCTGTTCTGCTGGACCCTGCTTTCAAAATGGCGCTCGCTGGCCCAGAGGCCTAAGGCTAACATGGGTGGTGTTCACGGCAGTAGCTACAAAACCTTTTACATTTCTGGTAACACTCGATCTCCTGTCTCCTCACTGTCTCCCTGTCCTGCCACTGCTGGTTCTCATTCTTCATTTGCAGATAAGAATTCCTCAGGCTGCTGAAGAGCAATTCACCCCATCCAGGCATTCCTGAACTGTGAAGGGGCTGAGAGTTGGGGGGGAGGGAATAAAAATTTACCTGCCGAAAGTGAGCAGCGACTTTGATGGCCTCAAGCATTTCCAGGCCAAGAGCAGTGGTGTTTCCCTGTTCAAGTTAGCCTTAAAATCTTAAGTGGCTGACTCAGATAGGCCATAACCCTGCTGCTAGAGGCGGGTGCCTGAGCCAAACATGGCCCCTGAGGGCCACCCATGGCTGTGCTGCTGCTACGGCCACAAACTCCAGCAGTACAAGAAAATGGCATTGGTCTCGGGGCCAGCAAGTCAGGATCCAGTGGAGCAGGAGCAACTGTGCTCGTTAATTAATTTATTTCATAAATTGCCATGGATAGGGTAAGCTGGGTCAGGGGGTTCTGAGAGGGGGAATCTGATTTTTTAAATTTCTGTGCATTGGAAGGGGGGTGTTTGGCGGCAGGGGCTGCAGTTAATTCCTGCACTGTGGAGGAGGGGGTAACCCGACCTATTCTTCTTCTTCTTCTTGTGTTTTAGTTTCCAGGTTTTCTGTTCCTTTGATGTTTACTTCATTAGAAACAAAATTAATTTGTTTTTTGTTTGTTTTTTTTACCTGCTCATCTCTAGTGGCCACGCAGTCCTTTGTCAACTTACAAGCACCAGGAAACGTGTGACTGAATTTAGCACGGGACTTCCCAAACCTGTCCTCGGGACCCCACCGTCCGTTGAGTCTCCCGTCTAACCACGAGATAAGGGTGCATCTACTGAATAGGCAAATTTACTGCATGCATATTCATTATGGATGTCCTGACAGCTCCCCCCAGGACAGGCTCGGCATGAATGTTAACAGATGAAGCCTGGGGCTATCGCCTTTCCAAACCCAAGGTCAGGGCACGTCACGATCAGGTACAGGAGGTACTTCCCCTGCCCCAGAGGACTTACAGTCAGGGACGGTAACAGGCGCGCGTGTGCCCAGGGACGCGGCCATTTCATAGCAATCGCACGTATGTCTCCTCCCCCCCCCCCAATCAAAACGTTGTTTGGCTGCCCCTTGTAACAGAAGACGAGCAGTCCTTGCCTTGCTGGAGGACAGAGCAAAGTTCTGCAGCAAACTTTTATTATTTGCAATAAATCAGACAAACAAGAAAGAGCCTGCTTACCTTCAGCAACGTGGGAAAGGAAAATGCAGTAGTCCCCCAGTAAGTAGTTTTAGCAAACTTCTGCTTCCTTCTCCTCTACTCTGAGGCCTCTAGTTCCCTCTGGGCGCTGGGACCATGCCCTGCACCCAGGATCCCTCTCTAGGCTGTCTTAAGGTGGAGCAAGCTAAATCCTTGGTCCTGGGCTTTTAAAGCAGCCTTAACGTTCCCTCCTTTACAGCCCTGTATAGCAGGAGATTTATTCACTAGTGGGCTTTCTGACGTTTATCATCACATTCCATTATTTATATAAATGTACTGAACATACTTTTGTAGGTGTTTCGGTATTATTTTTTTTTTAGGATATCAAAGAGAGCCATGTACATCTTTCACTTACATGTTTCAAGTTTTCCTGTACTCAGACTGTGGCTGCAGAATCTGTCAGCATGAACAAGCCACGGGTACCTGCTTTGAGTGAATCAGGCTCTCTTATCCAGCTGCAGTTTTTATTAGGGGTGTGCATTCGTTTTCGACGTATTGGCAATCCGCAACATATATGTCCCTATTCGTTGTATTCGTGGGGTCACCAAATGTATGGCGAACCCCCACGAAATCAACGTATCTAACGAATAAACCCCCCACCCTCCTGACCCCCTCAAGACTTACCAAAAGTCCCTGGTGGTCCAGCGGGGGTCTTGGAACGATCTCCTGCACTCGGGCTGTCGGCTGCCGGTATTCAAAATGGCGCCGATAGCCTTTGCCCTCACTATGTCACAGGGGCTACCGGTGCCATTGGTCGGCCCCTGTCACATGGTAGGAGCAATGGACGACCGGCGCCATCTTGTGCTCCTACCATGTGACAGGGGCCAACCAATGGCACCGGTAGCCCCTGTGACATAGTGAGGGCAAAGGCTATCGGCGCCATTTTGAATACCGGCAGCTGACAGCCTGAGTGCAATAGATCACGCCAGGACCCCCGCTGGACCACCAGGGACTTTTGGTAAGTCTTGGGGGGGTCAGGAGGGTGGGGGGGTTGTAGTTAATTAAATTTAAAGGGTTGGGATGTGGGTTTTTTTGGGAAACGAATACATATGTAACTAATGAACGGATCGGGGTCCCCCGAGAACGGATGCAACGGATTTGGCTCCTCATAAATACGAATACCGAATGGGACGAATCCATCCCTGCTGCACAACCCTAGTTTTTATGCCTTCATGAAAAGGATTATTACTTAGTGACTGGGGGAAGCAGTTCGCTCTGTTTGCACCAACAGAATGCACATTGAACTGTAGTTCAGAAGAGAACGCACATTGAACTGTAGCTCAGAAGACAATGCACATTGAACTGTAGCTCAGAAGAGAACGCACATTAAACTGTAGCTCAGAGGTGAACGCACATTGAACTGTAGCTCAGAACCGAACGCACATTGAACTGTAGCTCAGAAGAGAACACACATTGAACTGTAGCTCAGAAGAGAACGAACATTGAACTGTAGCTCAGAAGACAATGCACATTGAACTGTAGCTCAGAACAGAACGCATATTGAACTGTAGCTCAGAACAGAACGCACATTGAACTGTAGCTCAGAAGACAATGCATATTGAACTGTAGCTCAGAACAGAACGCACATTGAACTGTAGCTCAGAAGAGAACACACATTGAACTGTAGCTCAGAACAGAACCCACATTGAACTGTAGCTCAGAAGAGAACACACATTGAACTGTAGCTCAGAACAGAACGCATATTGAACTGTAGCTCAGAAGACAATGCACATTGAACTGTAGCTCAGAAGAGAACACACATTGAACTGTAGCTCAGAACAGAACGCATATTGAACTGTAGCTCAGAAGACAATGCACATTGAACTGTAGCTCAGAACAGAACGCATATTGAACTGTAGCTCAGAAGAGAACACATATTGAACTGTAGCTCAGAGGTGAACGCACATTGAACTGTAGATCAGAAGAGAACGCATATTGAACTGTAGCTCAGAAGAGAACACACATTGAACTGTAGCTCAGAAGACAATGCACATTGAACTGTAGCTCAGAACAGAACGCACATTGAACTGTAGCTCAGAAGAGAACGCACATTGAACTGTAGCTCAGAAGGGAACACACATTGAACTGTAGCTCAGAAGACAATGCACATTGAACTGTAGCTCAGAACAGAACGCATATTGAACTGTAGCTCAGAAGAGAACACATATTGAACTGTAGCTCAGAGGTGAACGCACATTGAACTGTAGCTCAGAAGAGAACGCATATTGAACTGTAGCTCAGAAGGGAACACACATTGAACTGTAGCTCAGAAGACAATGCACATTGAACTGTAGCTCAGAACAGAACGCATATTGAACTGTAGCTCAGAAGAGAACACATATTGAACTGTAGCTCAGAGGTGAACGCACATTGAACTGTAGCTCAGAAGAGAACGCATATTGAACTGTAGCTCAGAAGAGAACACACATTGAACTGTAGCTCAGAAGACAATGCACATTGAACTGTAGCTCAGAACAGAACGCATATTGAACTGTAGCTCAGAAGAGAACGCACATTGAACTGTAGCTCAGAAGGGAACACACATTGAACTGTAGCTCAGAAGGCAATGCACATTGAACTGTAGCTCAGAACAGAACGCATATTGAACTGTAGCTCAGAACAGAATGCACATTGAACTGTAGCTCAGAAGAGAACGCACATTGAACTGTAGCTCAGAACAGAACGCACATTGAACTGTAGCTCAGATGAGAACACACATTGAACTGTAGCTCAGAAGACAATGCACATTGAACTGTAGCTTGGAATTTTATTTGGAAACAAAAAGCTGTCCCATCCTGTGCTTATGAGGACATCAGGTTACTCAGTCAGTGGCTATGCGCCTTTTAGACCAAAAAAAAAAAAGTCCAGTTTGCTCTTGATTTGATTTACGCCAACTGCATTTGTTGCTAAATTTATCCATTTGTCCCAGATACGAGCCGTGCTTTGTATAAAAAATGTTTGTAGATTGTTTCCAGGGTAATCCCCTCTCAGTGACATCTTATTTTGCGGTTAAACTGACTTCAGTAGTATTTTTGGCACCAGCCTCTTCTTTTCCATTACAGAATTCCGTGTCCTTTCCCCCCGCTGTCTCCTGATTTAGGGAGTCCCAGCCAAGTCTGCATAATTTGGGCTCATAATTTATACAGAAGTCTTGCAGCATTACAAATGCAGCTACTTTATTTTGCTCCTCCTTTGGCGTGTGTGCACAAGCAGGAGGAAAGTGAATGCAATGCGAGCCCTCTCCCCGTCTGCATTCTCTTCTCACTAAGAGCAATTACCACGCAATAGAAAATTGCGAAAACAAGGATGCAAAGACGCCATAACACCAGCTCGGAAATGCTGAAAGATCACAAGTTTTGCCTAAGGCATACATTTGGCACAGGATAAACATTTGCATAGTTCTTTAATGTGAGACTGTTTCAAACCCTCTTTCCAAATGAGTGTACACCTGGCAAGGAACTGCCAAGACGTCAAATAAGAGTTCATTTCTGTTCATTGCGTAGCGGTGATCCAACCTCTCCCCCTGTAATAATCAGCCTGACGCACATTGAAACCCCGTTTCACAGCTTCCAGTTCCTCAAGAGGGACAACCTTTAGAGCCCTCGTTTGAACTTTTCGCTCTTTATAATTCTCTCCCACTGCAATATGTTGCTCGCAGTGTCTCACTTGCTAGAGCAGTGCTTCCCAACCAGTGCGCCACGCAAAATGTCGCCCCTCTGATGCTCGTAGCCAGGTCAGATCCCGGGCTCTGCTAGCAGGACCTGGGAGCAGCAAGAGATGCCAGCTCTTAAACTTGTAGAAACTCCTCTCCGAGGACATGTGCAGTCATGCATGCTGCTTCTTCCCAGCTACGGCAAGGACGCTGGCGTGTGGTAATTAGCAGGTAGCAAGCAGGGCATGGGTTGCCAGGCCCTTCTCCTCATCTTCCCCATCCATGAGTCCTTCTGGCCTCTGTCCTATCATAGGCTGAGTGAGATGCGCTGAGCACTGGATGCGACTCGTTTTGAGTGTTGGGGCAGCAGCAGTGAAGGAGCTCTGGCAGCCATGCTAAGGGCCTCATTTTCCAATATTGCATGCGATACCAAAAAGGGGTGTACCTTATGCTAATAAGCATGTGTATCAGCTATGTGCAAGTTGCACTATTAGCCCAATTTGAGAGAGAGAGAGAGAGACAGACAGACAGACTTGCTATAGTGTGTCCTCCCTAGACAGGTATTTGTATCCCTATGGGAGGCCCACCTAGTAACTCGAGGTGGGGATTAGGTAAGAGTGTAGGGGGTTGGGGGCCACTTTCACATTCAACATGAGACGTACGAACAGAACAGTGGTCTCTTGTGAAGATTTGATGGCCTTCGGAGTGAGGAAACTCACTCCAAGATGAGATTTATGCAATGTTCTCTCCACCTAGCTTGATGGACTCTCTACCTGGGCAACAACAAGCTAGGTGGAGAGAACATTGCACAAATCTCCGGAAACATCGTGAATCGCGTTACCAGCTGTTAGCACGATTTGCGGAATTAACACCCGCGGTAACTCCTTGGAAAATGACCCCCTAAGTGAGCCGGCTGCCTGCGTCACACTGACATCTCCCTTCTCATGCCCGTGTATTTTATTTATTTATTTATTTATAGATTTTTCTATACCGGCATTCGAGATTAGGAACCCCATCATGCCGGTTTACAAATAACGAGAGGGTGTGCACAAAAAACAGAACATAAACAAGTGCAAAGAAATAAAGTTACATTACAACAGGGTCATAAAACTGGGGAGAGAATTAGAGTAAGATAGTTGAGTAGTAAAGATGAATTATTTACATTAATAATTTACATAATATTGTGTAGTGTCTTATAAGATGTTACTGTCTTTCAATATGGATCTGGGAAGGCTTGTTTAAATAGCCATGTCTTAAGCCTTTTTCTGAAAGTAGGAAGGCATGGTTCTTGTCTTAGATCGGGAGGAATAGAGTTCCATAGTGAAGGTCCGGCTGTGGAAAAGGCTCGGTCTCTGTAGGTTAGGTGTTGAGTGGTTTTGGTTTGTGGAACAAGGAGTGATCCTTTGTAGGCTTCTCTGATGGGTCTGGTGGATGTGTGCTTTCTGAGTGGAATTTGAAGATTGAGGGATGCTTGGTGATGGATAGTCTTGTAGATGATAGTGAGGGATTTGTGGATAATTCTAAAGTGTATTGGCAGCCAGTGCAAGTTCTTGAGAATAGGAGAGATGTGGTCTCTTCTCCTGGTGTTAGTCAGAATTCTCGCAGCTGAATTCTGAAGCATCTGAAGGGGTTTAATGGAAGCAGAAGGGAGACCTAATAAGATGGAATTGCAGTAGTCTATCTTAGAAAAGATTACTGCTTGAAGGACCGTTCTGAAGTCTCGCATGTGAAGGAGCGGTTTTGATTCTTTTAAGTACTTGAAGTTTATAGAATCCGTCTTTAGTAGTTTGTTTGATGAAGGATTTTAGATTAAGATGGTTGTCGATAATTGCACCTAAATCCCTTGTTTGGGTGGTAAGATGGTGGGTTAGAGGACATGGAGGTGGGTTGCTATTTTCTGGTGAGATGATGAGCAGTTCCGTCTTGGCTGTATTTAATATCAGGTTTAGACTCGAGAGGAGGCGATTGATTTCTTTAAGGCAAATTTCCCAAAATTCAAGAGTTTTGGAGATGGTTTCTTTGATGGGGATCAAGATCTGCACATCGTCTGCATATAGGAAGTGAGTTAGTTTCAAGTGGGTTAGCAGTTGACATAGCGGTAGAAGGTAAATATTAAAGAGTGTAGGGGATAGGGAGGAGCCTTGAGGAACTCCAAAAGCTGAAGAGAAGCGGGAGGATTCCTTATTATGTATCTTGACCTTATAGCCTCTGTTGTTGAGGAAAGTATTGAACCATGATAGGGCAGTTCCTGAGATTCCTATGTTCGCAAGTTGATTGATGAGGATGGAGTGTTTGACGGTATCAAATGCGGCCGAAAGGTCCAAAAGGATAAGTAGAAAGGATTGGCCTTTGTCTAGCCCCATGATGATGTGGTCTGTCAGGGATATGAGTAGCGTCTCTGTGCTTAAAGCTTTACGGAAACCATGTTGTGAGGGGTAAAGTATTTTGTGATCTTCAATGTAGTTGGAGAGTTGAGTGTTGACCAGCTTTTCCATTATCTTGGCAATAAATGGAAGATTGGAGATCGGACGAAAGTTGTTGGGGTCCTTGGGGTCTAGATTAGGTTTCTTTAAGAGTGGTTTTAGCGAAGCTAGTTTTAGGTCTTCTGGAAATAGACCCTGGGATAATGAGCAGTTTATGATATCTGCCAGAGTTTTGGATATCGTTTCCGGTATTAGAAGGAGGAGCTTTGTGGGTATTTGGTCGAAGGGGTGGGATGAAGGTTTCATTTTTTTTAAGTAACAGAATAATCTCATAGGCTGTGATGGGTTGGAATGATTCAAAGGAGGTTCCTTTGTTTTGTATCTGTGGCGCATTAGGACGAGAATTGTTGCTGGGGGTCAGTCGCTTTAGCAGGTTAGATATTTTGTCTTGGAAGAAAATAGCCAATTCCTCGGCTTTAGATTGAGCTAGGTCTATGGGAATATCTGGTATGTTGATGTGTGTCAGGTTAGATATGTAAGCAAAAAGAGCTTTGGCGTCAAATACAAGGTCATGAATCTTGCTAGCATAGTAATCCCTTTTTGATTTTTGGGTAGAGTTCTTGTAGTGATGTAGAGCTAGTTTGTAGGCGGCTAAGGTGCTGGGGCAGGGTGCCTTACGCCATTTGCTTTCTTTGTGTCTTAGGCTTTGTTTAAGTTTATGGAGGTTGTTTGAGAACCATGGTTGTCTTTTTGCTGGGTTTGGGATAGATAGTGTAGATAGAAGGAGCAAGTCCACGGTCCTGGGTTCACCTCTGTCCCTGCCCCCTCTTGTCCTTTGTTTTAAAATTTGGATAGAGAGACTGGTGGGGTTTTCAGTGCCTTCCTAGCTTTCCTTATGGCCAAATAATTCTCCTCCATGTCCGCACTGCCTGCTCTGTGGATGCAGGTGAACCACACATCTACGTTAAAGAAGGTGGGCCTTGGCCGTGAAATGGTTGGGAAACGCCGTGCTACAGCCTAGAGACTTACAGCATGTAGTATCTTGTTTTGTATTTTACATTAGTGAGAGCAGCTTGGATGCTGAGCTGGGATCACCTGAGTCATTCCGGGGCTAATGAATGTGCACTGAGTCAGAGCAGTTTGCTGCAAGATCAAAGCAAGTGGTCTGGAGAGGCACTGTTGCAATATCACATCGCCAATGAATCAGAGATCAGAGCCCCAGCAGCAAAACAGGGAACTTGGCAGCACAAGGCCCTTGGTTTGGATAACGGTTGCACACCAGTTCTTCAGCTAGGTGGGCCACTTGACATCTCAAAAGGCAACAACAAAGTCTAGAAGCGCGTGGGCAGACTCCTGAACTCTGAAAACTTGCCAGCATGACTGATGACACAGGCCTGTGAGCCCTGCGTGAGAAGCGACTCCACGGGTGACACGGACAGTATGTGCAGCTCACATACCTCTCCTGGTCCTGACATTTAGAGCCTGGGAGTTTGCTCCGGGTCTGTCCTGATGACTCAGAACAGATGTGCAACATCCCTGAGCTCCACACTGCTTGTCCGCTCTAGCTGCTAACTAACCAGACAGAAAAAGATAGCACCTGCTTTAGACTTCAGCAAGGATAAGCAGCCTGGTGAACTGTCAGCAGGACAGCAAGAGCCTAGTGTTAGTGCCAGTAAGTAACGTAACCGGTGACGTGCAGCTGAACCTGGAGAGCAAGGCCTGTGCTTGTTTGTTTGTGCCTGTTGCAGGTTACACTTGCTGCCTGACATTTGATAAAGAGGTAACCTCAGCCAGTGCTGGCTGGTGGAGGGCAGGTCCTGGGTGGTTAAATGTTAGCACCTGGTGAATTCTGTCTGTAAGCAAGGTTCCTGCCTTTAGAAGAAGGTCAGACTCCCTCAGGGGTGGGCAGAAGGCCACAGGAGTGACTCTCGCCTGCAAAAGGGGCCAGGGGTGCAGGGGGATTCCCCCTTGGACCTGGGAGGGTCCCCCCCCCCCTCTCCTCTGCCGAGCCCACCCCTTTATTTTTCACCTCACAGCCCCTTCTTTCCTCTCCATATTTACTCCTCTTCCACTTTTTATTCTGTGTTTCCTGCGCCTCAGCCCATGACAGTTTTCCTGCCTTCCTGTGCCAGCCCCAGGCAGCTGTTTGCTGCCCTTCAAGGGTTTCTTGCCTGTCGATCCTATGAATTTTGCAACAGTGCCGAGCCCTGCATCAGATCCTCAGGAGAAGCAGAAGATAGGTAAAAGAGCAGGGGAGACAGGTGCTGGCGGCAGCAGCTTTTTTTCTCTTTTATTGCTCTCTGGGGAGTTTTTTTTAATCTTTCAAGCAGCAGCAGTCAGGCAGCCTCGGATGGTGCCCATTGCTACAAGACACTTAATATTAATTTATTCGCTCTTTCACTGCCTGTCCATCGGTTGCTCCCTCCACTGTCGGGGTCAGTGAAAAGGGCAATCAGGAAGCTGTCCTTTCTGAATTCTGAAAGGGGATTGGTCCTTTTCACGACCAATCGGATGCCAGTGAGAGAGCAGCCCCGCCAGAGGGGTCTTCTCCAGTAGGGGGTTCCTGGGTGGGGGGGCGAGGGGATTTAGGAAGGCCCCAGAGCTGTAAGGCTTGATAATATTTTGGAGAATGATTGGGCTGGGAGGAGGATGGACTGGACCTGGGCTGACTTCATGAAGGAAGGAGGAATGGAGGATGGATCGGACTCACATTGCCTGGCCAGCCAGGCTAGATTTGGGAGTAGTTCGGCATGCTGGGGAAGGTGGGAAGCTCTTAAAAAAGCCAGTGAACTTGCCGACTTTTTCGACAACAAAATCACCGCACTCATAGCCCCCCTCAAAGGGCCTACGCCGCACACAAGCCACGCAAGCAACCACAGCCCGCAATCAGTTACAGCAACCGCTTGTCAAACCAACACATACACAGCAGCACTCGAAACTCTTGAACCCACGTCCACCCTAGGAATAGCGAATATCCTTAGGAAGATAAAACCGTCCTCTCACCCCTTAGACCATTTACCATCAAACCTGCTGAGTTCAATCCTTGACATCATTGCCAAGCCAGTGGCTGATATCATTAACTGCTCCCTCGCCCAAGGCCAAGTTCCGGACCAACTCAAGTTAGCATTGCTCACTCAAACCTCTACTCAAAAAACCCAACCTTCCCACCACAGACCCGGCTAACTACAGACCTATAGCTAACCTCCCTATGCTAGCTAAAATTATGGAGAAAATTGTCAACAGACAACTTTCTGAATTCCTTGATAACAACAATATCCTCACCACTAACCAATATGGATTCCGGAAGAAAAAGAGCACCGAATCTTTATTATCCACACTAACGGACACCATTATCTTCAATCTCGAAAAAGGCCAACCTTGCCTCCTCGCGCTTCTGGATCTTTCCTTAGCGTTCGACACCGTGAACCACTCTAGCCTACTACAACGACTAACAGACATTGGCATCACAGGAACAGCTTTCAACTGGTTTAAGTCCTTCCTAGAGAACAGAACATACAAGGTTAAGATAAACAACAAGGAATCTCACCCCATCCAAGCCAAGATGGGGGTACCACAAGGATCATCACTCTCCCCCACCCTCTTCAACATTTACCTTCTCCCACTCTGTCATCTACTTACTAACCTCAAGCTCACCCATTTCTTATACGCGGATGACATACAAATTCTCATCCCTATCACGGAGACCATACACAAAACCATGGACTACTGGAAAAAATGCCTCTCATCCATCAACGATCTTCTAACCAGCCTCAACCTGGTTCTAAACACCAACAAAACGGAAATACTCATAATAGCACCGGATCAATCTGCCCCGCCAACATCCAGCAACTCTCCAGACACCTCAGGATATGCCACCGCACCTCAAGTCAGAGATCTGGGAGTAGACAACAGACTCAGCCTCAATAAATTCATAAATAACACTACAAAAGAATGCTTCTTTAAATTACAAGTGCTAAAGAAACTAAAGCCCCTTCTACTCTATAGGGATTTCCGCACAGTACTCCAAGCCATCATTCTCCCTAAACTAGATTACTGCAATTCACTTCTGCAGGGCCTTCCCGCATACACCACCAAACCACTCCAGATGGTACTGAATGCTACTGCAAGGATACTTACAAACGCCAAAAAAAGGGACCAAATCACCCCGATCCTCCAGCATCTCCATTGGCTGTCCATCAAATACAGGATTCAGTTCAAAACCTGCATGATGATTCATAAGGCCCTACATAACATCTCTCCACTCAACTTAACCTTCCAGCTTCAACTACACTCCTCTAAAAAACCAACCAGTAGGGCATACCAGAACAGAATGATCACCCAACCTGCAAAATCTACCCTGAGGAAACGTGCTCTATCTACAGCGGGCCCGTCTCTCTGGAACTCCCTACCACCGGACCTCCGCCTTGAGCCGTGCCATACTACTTTTAAAGTGAAACTCAAGACTTGGCTCTTCCGTCAAGCTTTCCCAGAGAGCTAAAAGCAAGAAGAACAACAACAACCATCCTTGCCTTACAGCAATAATCTAATGTTTATATTACTGCAGTTATATGTTTCCAAGTTGTGTTCTAAGTTGATCTTAGTTGTTCTAAATTGATCTTAGTTGTTTTTCCCAATAGATTGTACTTTATTATATATTATCCGTTCATTATTTCGATATGTTCCATGTAAACCGCCTCCCCGGCGATAGTTATCTCTGTTAAATGTGAACCAGAGTGATATGTATTGTATACAGGAACTTCCGGTATATAAAAACCAAAAATAAATAAATAAATAAACTTAACGCCTGCATCTAAGTAACATTTCCTGTGGTAAAAGGAGGCGTTCTAGGCAGCCTTGCCACTAGTGACCCTCCTGGCATTGCAGGGGAATAGATACTAAGGCTAATACCCTGCAATTTGCATCAGACGCACTAAGCTTGCCCCGGGTTTTTTTATGCTAACGCCTTTATTATATACCTGAACAAGGTTAGTGAGGAAAAATCCATGCTATAACATGAGTAAAAACCCACAATAAGCTCAGCATGGCTTATTACATCAGCCCCACTGTGAAATACAAAATTCTGGGTTAAAAAAAAAACGACACTCGAGATCCAAGATGGCCGCCGCAGGGTGAACACGGAAACGAGCTCGCTCCGCGTTCTTTTCTCCTACCTTGCTAATTTTTCCCCGAGAATAATTTTCTTGTTCCAATGCCTCATACCAAGCGCAAGGCAAGGATAAGAGAGGCTTTGTCCTCGACGCCTGAATCATTTCTTCGTCAAACGCGGATTGAGGAAGCTTTCCCTGGTTTGCAGCTAGAACCAGTGAGGGGAGCCACTGGAGTTGATGGCGTAGAGCGGACACCATACTCCCTGGCTGATGAGATTTCTCTGAGTCCCGGTGTGCCTACAACTCCCTCTCTCTCCTGCAAACCCCCGTCACAGGGGGAGTTGGGACATCTGCAGGGAACTCCACCTGAACCAGCCCATAGGAACAACGGAAGACCCCCAGAGAAGCGGCATAGAATCTACGCCGACTTCGGAGAGCCTGGGAAGTACAGGCTCCAGGGGAAAAGAGCTTGGTTTGGGGCGAGTCAGGCGAGACGAGGAAGGCCCTCTAATCCAAGGAGGAGAAGAAGAAGGGATATGCATAATTCTGAAACACCCATTGAATGTTCCTGATAAGGTAACCTCTGAAGAAATATGGAAAGCTATTACAATGATGAATAAAGCTATAGTTGACTTAACAAATGCAGTAAAATTGAATATAGAGAAGTCTAATGGATTGGACACGAGAGTTCAAAAAATGGAAACTAAAGTTGTGAATCTGGAAAAGGATATAAGTAATATAAAAGAAGTTCAGGTTAATTTTATCAAGTCTGAATCATATATTAATGGTAAACTGGATTACCTAGAAAACCAGATGCGGAGAAATAATCTGCGAATTCTCAATTTTCCAAAAACAAAATGGATGCCTTTAATTGACTTAGTTAAAAGTTACTTTAAAAATATTTTGTCATATTCAGAGGAGAAAATGCCTTTAGTAACGAGGGCTTATTATACCCCGGCAAAAAAATCTGCAAATAGAGTGCCTCAACAACAAGAATCAATGGATAAAGATATCTCCCCTGACAATTTGACAGAGTTTCTTGAGAAGTCATTCGAAGCAAAAATTGAAGAGCGTGCAACAGTTTTTCTATCTTTTCAACAGATTTCTGATAGAGACGAAGTATTAAGAAGATCTTTCAAAAATCAGTCTGTATTATCTTATGGTTTTCAAGTAAGAGTATTTCCTGATATTACACAAAGAACTCAAGAGAAAAGAAAAGCTTTCTTAAATCTGAGAAATGAAGTTGTATCTAGAGGTGCTAAGTTTAACTTGAAATATCCATGTCGGTGTATTTTGGTTCATAATAATAATAAGTATATATTTACAGAGTTAGATCAATTGCGCACATACCTGGACTCTCACTCCGGATAGGAATAGAAGGGTAGGCAATAATACAAAAATGTATCTGCAAATTACCCTGTGTTGTTACCTTATTTGATGTTTTCTTTTTCTTGTTAAACCGCTTTATAATTTCTTGGATCTCTCCATTTGCTTATAATATATGGAAAACAATTTTATGTCTAGTAATAATCTAGAATGGAAATGTGGAAATTTGCCTAACATTCTTTTTTTTCTTTTTTCTTCTTTTGCAAATGTTTCAATTGTAATTGAAATGAAAATTCAGAAATAAAAAATTTAAAAAAAAAACGACACTCAGCATGTGTAGCAAATCCACCATACCATAGCAGCATTAAATCACTGGAATTCAAATGCATCAACTCTATTTATGAAAAGGCAGCACTGAAAATATTACACCAGGTCCTAGAACACCAATACACCTCCTGTTGGCAAAACACAATAAACAAAACTGCTACAGATCCCAACAGCTAGCAGAATACCTCAGCTCGGTTACACTTGCAGAACATCAAATACAGAATAGTTGACAGAAATTAAAAATCCCAAGAAGCCCAGACTCTGTATGCAATGCAAAACTGACTTCCACTCTTTCTCCTGTGTACAGCAGCTTCTCCCTTTGCCCCAAACCCTAGTGTTTCTCTTTCTCCTCACATCCTTACCAGAGGACTGGGGATGGAGAGAGAACCAGAAGGGATGAGGTCTAGGGAGAATATGGAATGAGGAAGTGGTGTTCTAGGTGGTATACAAACTAAAAGTACTCATAAATAATAGTATAAAAACATAAAACAAACAACATAAACATCATTATGAAATCATAAAAGTAACAATATAATAGAATATAAGACAAACAAATAACACAGGATACCATCATCAAATCATAAAAAACAAAGCAGAACCACTCTACTGTTGAACTAACAGAGTTAACTATAAGCCTGTTTAAGTTTTTAGGTGTTTCTTAAATGTGCTAAAACAAATCTCTTTTCTTAATTGTGGAAAGGCATTCCATATCGAAGGACCAGTGATGGAAAAAGAGCGCTCTCTAGTCTCATCCAAATGAGCCGATCTCATTGATGGAACATCTAAAACATTCTGACCTTAACTCGAAACAAGTTGCCTCGGCGCGTTCCTGGTCTTCACTCCTGTCTTCCTGGTCTTTGTCTCTTCATCTTCGTCCTGTGGTCAGCCTCCAGTTCTTCAGTGTCTTCTGTGTCATTGCCTGCCCACCCATGCTGTTCCTTGCCTTTCCATTCTCATCTTAACTTGCACATAGGTCTTTACATTTTTCAAGAGGGAACTAAAAGTATCATGGGCATCTGAGTTCAGTGCTTTATGAATTAGAGTTAAAATCTTGAAACTAATACGGAGACGAATGGGAAGCCAGTGTACTGGTCTGATACCAGTAAATAGGAGGGTCCCCAGCCATGCCTGGAGGGCATCAGTAACTGGGCGCCGCGTGTCGCAATTTGACGCGGCCTGGAGCTTTAGGGTGTTGAGTAATATCACATAGAGGCACCGCACTGCCTCGCTTCCACCTTCCCCCCTCTCCCCGATCGCGCTACCCATGGTGCTTCTGGGCTGGACGGTGCGGCGATGATGTGGGACGGGGAGGGAGGGGGCAGGAGAATGAGCTGGGGGCACAGGGTGATGAGGTTAAGGTGCCATCATAAGGATCGAGCACCCTTTTTGAACGAGCTGGCGCTTGCCCAGCCTCCCCCCCTGGTAAGCATTTCATGCTCTCGGGATAGCATCTCGGTATGTGCTTTGGGGCACCTGAGTGTTGCAAGTCATATGGTGTTAGATAGGTTGGCATGCTAGCTAGTTGCCACTGCTATGTTGTACATGTAATACTCTTCGTATTGCATACATAGAGCGCAGACAGCAACAAACGTTATACGGTTAGTGAATAAATAAATGTATGCAAGGGCTCTAATGTCACAGCCTGGGGGGAGGGGATGGGTACCCGAGCCGGTTTCAGAGGTGGTGCATCACAGTATGGACAGCTAATAGTGAGGCATTGGTGTGCTTCGGGGGTGTGGCCCCCTTGCTTGGGGATAAGGCATGGAGCCCGATAAATTGCTGCCTTGCTCAGTACGTGGCGGGTAGCAGGGGTGTAGCCCAGTTGGCTATTTATGGGATGACTCAGGTATGGACTGTTTTGAAGTTATCTACTGTTCAATAAAGCTGCGGCCCTTACATTCCACTTAATTGTGTGTTTGCAGATGTCTGTGCTATTTTATGTTCATGCTACATTATGAGGGAGATCTTCAAAGCATACACGAGCGCGTACTTTTGTTCGCTCATATCTTATAAAATCCGGGGTCGGCGCTCACAAGGCTGCGCAAAATCCTTCGCCCTCCCCCCACCTTCCCCTCCCTTCCCCTACCTAACCCACCACCCAGCCTTATCTAAACTCCCCCCTTACCTTTGTCGGCAAAGTTACGCCTGCTTTCAGCAGGCGTAATTTTGCGCACATCGGCCGGCAGCCCAGCTCCATCCTCCGGTCCCGGGGGCTGGTCCGGAGGCCTCGACCACGCCCCCGGGCCGGCGCCACGCCCCCGGGCCCACCCCCGAAACGCCGCAACACGCCCCCGAAACGCCGCGTCGTTTCGGGAATGCCCCCGGACACGCCCCCTCCCGCCCCTTTTCGAAAGCCCTGGGACTTACGCGCGTCCCGGGGCTTTACGCGCGCCATGGCCTATGCAAAATAGGCGCGCAGGCCTTTTAAAATCTGCCCCTATATGTATGGGTGGGGGGATGCAGTCGGGGTGGTGACTTTGTCGCAGCTGCTAGAGGTAGAAGTCTACCTTGCCGCTGCATTCTGCTCATGGTGAAGAGCTTTAATGCTACACATGGGGAGCCTTAAATAGACAGAGTCGGAATAGTCGAGATAATTCAGAGCAAGTGCTTGCGCAACATTTCTGAAATTCTCCACATGCAGCAAAGATTTTAATTTACTCAAATAATTTTTTTTACTACATTTTGAAGCTGAGGATGAACTAACAAACTCGGGTCAAACAAAATACCCAAGTCCCAAACCTGCTGAGAAATTGGGATTTTCTATCCCTCAAAAGTACAAACTTCAGGGGCCTGCTTTCCAGGCGAAGCAGCTCAATATAATAATCTCAGTTTTCTTAACGTTTAAAGCCAATCTGTTAGCAGCCAACCGTCTATTAACTCCTGAGAGAAATATTCTGTCAAGGGCAGGTTAAAAAAGACCCAAAAAATGGAATAGGGACAAAAAATTGGATATCATCCACATACAGACGATAGCCAATATCCAGATTGGCTAAAACTTTACAAAGAGGTGACAAGGAACAGCTGATAAAGGAGCCTGAGGAACCCCTGAATTTAAAGGCAATGGAGTAGAAAGCAAAGACTGGAGCCTAAGCTGCTGTGATGTAAGCCATCGTAAATCAGTCTTGGAGATCCCTGAGCTCTCCAGTCTGGCTAATGAAATCTGATGGTCTACCGTGTCAAAGGCAGCGGAGAACAAAACGCGTGCCAGCATCAAAGCCCCGATGAAAAACGTCTAGACTGGAGAGGGAAAGGGTCTTGGTATTGTGGTCTGAATGCAAGCCAAGCTGAAAATGATCCAAAATATGAGGAGTGTCCAGAAAATCTTGCAGTTGTTTTAAAACACATTTCTCTAAAACCTTGGAAACAAAAGGCAGAGAAGATATTGGACTATAATTAGACAAAGCAGATTAATCTAATGTTGTTTTTTTTGAGAAGCAGACAAACAGAGGCTCTTTTACATATAAAGGGAACTTTACCGGTATATAACGAGGCATTAATTAATTCATAAGAAATGCAATTTCTATAAACAAGCATTTCATAACAGGACATATGTAGTATTATTTAGCGAACGGATTTAGTGACTTATTTCCTTAGAAGACACACTGTCAAAAGTTGACTATTTGCCATAAAAACGTTAACCAGACCCACTGGGTCAATAAAATGGGACAAATACTACTGGTAGCAGTTTTATCAGTGAAGTAATTAGCAAACTGATCACAAGAAAAGGGGAGGCGTGTGTTACGATCGACAGTCCACAGGCTAGCCCCACGGACTACCGCTCTCACCTTTACCCCAGTCTAGTTAGGAGTACTGCGTCCCAACGTGAAGAGGCCTCCCCGATGTGCCATGCCACCTCCCACGGCAAGACGCCACCAGCAGCCCTCTCGTGGCAGGTCGCCGCCACTGATCCCTGCACGATGTAGCCTCCTTAGGTGCACGCATGTGCCTCCTTGCTAAATTTAAAGGGATCAGTGCGGGAAAGGCCCCGCGGCCTCTCTTGATGACCTCACAGCCTAGGCCTTTAAAAGTCCCTCTTCCCCTGCAGTCAACACCTCAGCAATAGGTCCACTACCGTAGTGAGTAAGTTGCCTCAGCGCGTTCCTGGTCTTCGCTCCTGTGTTCCTGGCCTTTAGTCTTTGGTCTTAATCTTCACCCTGTGGTCAGCCTCCAGTTCTTCAGTGTCTTCTGTGTCATTGCCTGCCCACCCATGCTGTTCCTTGCCTCCCTGCCTGCCTGCCTTTCCATCCCGTCTTCCCTCAGATGGATCTCTGGTTCTGACTTCAGCCTGCTTGACACTTGACCCCACTTAAAGTCTGCCTGCCACTGACCACTGCCTGACTCCCAACGATGCCCGAACTCTGCCTGCCACTGACCATGGCCTGACTCACTACCATGTCTGAATGCTGCCCGCCTCGACCACCACCTGCCTCTGACTACACGTGAGCCCAGCCTGCCCCAGACCCTGCCTGTGACCCAACCGTCTCCACGGACATCCAGCTCATCAGCAGAGGCCTTGGCACCTGAGGGCTCAACCTAAGGGGAACGAGGGCTGGTATTGGTGAAGCTCCAGTCTGGGCTCTGCCACAGCCCAGCTGCACCGGTCATCGGTGGGGATCACAGGGCTTCTCCCTACAGGTTGTGCCAACTCCACCTCGGTGCAAGGGTTCACGCCTGCAACAATGTGGACCCACCTACTAAAGAATCACCAGCCCCAAACTGCTCCTACTCTGCTCCTGCTCCCTTTCACATCCCCACCTCTCTCCCTAGCCGCTTTTTCTCTCTCACCCCAATGCTGCATGCTCTCTCTCTCTCTCTCATACACACACACAGCTTGCACGCCTGCCCCATCAGTCAATCCTCTCAACCAATCAGCCTTCCCCTGCCTTGACCCTCCCAGTCAGCCTGTCCCACTACCATTCCTTCCCTGTCAGCCATCTTCAAGTCCTGCTTGCCAGCTCCCTCCAGCTAGCCATCCCGCTTACAGTCCTGAGCCCCTCCTAGTCAGCCAACCTCAACCACCCTGAGCCACCATCCAGCCTTTAGCCCCTCCTACACCAGCCAGCCTCCCCCTCCCCCTCCCCAGCCAATTACGGGTCTCAGTCCCCCTCCCCAGCAAGTCCATAGCTTCCCTCCCTTCCCCAGCCAGTCTCCAGCCTCACACCTTCCATTCCTCCCTCTCCATCCCCCAGCCAGATCCTTCCTTCCCTCCCCTCTCAAGCCTTGGACCTTTTCTTACTTCCCTCCCTCTCTCCCTCCCTTGGACCCTTCCTTTCTTCATCCCTCCCTCCCTTCCCAGTCTGACCTTTCCTTCCCTCCCTCTCTCCCTCCCTTCCAGCCTCATACTGTTCCTTCCTTCCTTCCTTCCTTCCCTCTCTCCCTCCCAGCCTCATACTGTTCCTTCTTTCCTTCCCTCGCTCCCTCCCTTCCAGCCTCATACTGTTCCTTCCTTCCCTCTCTCCCTCCCTTCCAGCCTCATACTGTTCCTTCCTTCCTTCCATCTCTCCCTCCCTTGGACCCTTCCTTCCTTCATCCCTCCCTCCCTTCCCAGTCTCAGACCTTTCCTTCCCTCCCTCTCTCCCTCCCTTCCAGCCTCATACTGTTCCTTCCTTCCTTCCCTCTCTAGCCTCGGACCCTTCCTTCCCTCTCCAGGCAGTCAAAAGCCTCAGAACCACACATTGGGTTACCAACGGGCTCCAGATTTTCAGGACAGTTTGATCCAGTCCTGGTTTTACGCCCATTGCATGCTGGGACTTATTCTACTTTCCCTATTGCATTCCCTCAGAAAAATCAAGACGACATGTACGTGCATACAGGGGACTAAAACCAGGACTGAGAGAAGTTAAGGAAAGAATTAAAAAACGTGGTTGTTTTGTCAGGCGTACGAGAGTGATACCAAAGAAGGAGTATGAGATCCATATATTTTAGTACAATATGTTAGTTTTTGTATTTGCATTTTTAGAAGTAATTTTAAGATTTATAATTGTTTGTAGTTTGTTAATTTTAATATTTTGAATTAAGTTTTTTTTTCAATTTTTTGTATTTATCTCTATTCTATGTGAACCGTGGCGATGGAACTTCACTGTGCAATGGTATACAAGAATTGTACAAATAAATAAAGAAATAAATGCCTGTCCTGCAAATCTGGAGCTGGTTGGCAACCCCGAGCACACCCCCAGGCAGCTTACGCCCCACCGTGCAGCATCACTTTTTGTCCCTGAAGTGCACCCTTCCTGCCTAACGTTGCGCGGCTCTCTGCATGCTCGCACTGCTCTTGCAAGACATGAAGATTAGCAGCAAAGCTGCTCTGCATGCGTTGTGAGACCAGCATGGGCCCACAGAGAGCCGCACAGTGTCAGGCAGCCTTGTCCCTGAGGAAAGGTTGGGCCACCCTGTTCCAATGCTCAGGGCCTCGTCAGTGTAGGTCCCTTCATCTTCCATGGTGCAGAGGATTCCCGTGGCGCTGAATCATTTAATTCTAGCTGGACCCATGGCCGACCAGGGTGCCGACGGTATCCTTGCCACACACCCAGGCCGCCATCAGTGGTGCACAAAGCCCAAGAGTCTCACCGCAGAGAGCAGGACGCGGCATGAGGCTTAGCTGGTGCTGTCCATGGGGGCAGGGTCCTATCTGACATCATCAGGGCATCGGAGCTTGGTACTAGTGCGGCACAGCTCCTGCACAGCGGCACGGATTGCCCTGATTGAGGATGAACTGATCTGGGTTTCTGAAGCAGACGTCTATCCCTCCTCCCACCCCCACCCGGCTTCCTTTTCTGAGAGCTGGGTCCATGTTGGTGCAGTCAGATAATATCACCCATGCATAATGGCTAATTCATCCTGCTGCCTATGGAGAACCCTGCTTACAAGTAAGCAAATACGCTTTCTCTGCTCATCTATCCAAAATAGTTATTTGCAAATTGTATATGGCGCCGATCCAGCGTTCTGGGCGGCTTAACAATAAAACATACACAGTGCAGTCACAAACATAAAACCAGAGAGGGAGATAACTGGGCGGGCCTTTTGGACCACGTGTCATCATCTACTGTGTTACTATGTTAAAGTAAACATGAGCTTTTCCATTTACTTTACCGTTTATTTATTTTTTAGATTTATATTCTGCTTTTCTGTGCTTCAAAGTGGATTACATTCAGGTACTGTGGGTATTTCCCTATCCCCAGAGGGCTCACAATCTAAGTTTGTACCTGAGGCAATGGAGGGTAAAGTGACTTGCCCAAGGTCACAAGGAGCGACAGCAGGACTCAAACCCTGGTCTCCTGGCTCATAGCCCCCTGTGCTAACCACTGGGCTACTCCTCCACTCCACTGCCCACTGAGAGGCTCCTGATAGAGACATAGACCTCAGTATTCAGCTGGTTTGTGAGCCGGAACATTCTCCTGGATATTTTGTGGCACATACGTGGATGAGTGTCCTGCTGAATATATCCTGGGAAAGTTACCCCATTAAAGTTATCTGGGTGACTTTAGGACAGGTATTATTTCCTGAATATCAGAGCTCAAATGTGAACTCCACCATCACTGCTTCTTTCAATCCAGATAAATTTTGCGTAAGGAGTTAACAAACAACATTTAGCCAGACAGAGGGGGGAAATATTAAAATCTCAGAGTTTTGTTTGGGTAATTCAAATTACCCTTTGAATATCCACCTCATGAGCCTTATTGTTCGTATTCATAGTCAATAGAGACTGATGCAAAAGACCCCAGCATTGTTCTTATTTTAAAACAATCAGGGAATAAGTAAGGTGAGGGTCAGTGTATGAAAGGTGAGATTTTTTTTTCCTTTCCAGACATTACTTGCATGCCTGTTAGATTCCAGCTTGCAGGTATGGATTGGGAGCCTGCTTTAGGGACAGCAACATTCAGAATAGTAATGGTAACTTTCATTTCCGTGGCAGCTTTTGCCCAAGCAGGAAGTCAGCGTGACCTGCAGGAATATTTGGGCAGTCCTGACCCGGGGGCCTGGCACCACATCTCTGGCACGGAGCCTGCATGACAGGCCGTGAAGGGGAGAGGAGAGAAAGACGGAAGCTATTGTTATCCTAAGTTATTTTCAGGAGCAGAGAGGCACATGCCCTACAGGCTCTGTTTTATCTCTAGTAAAGTTTGGGACAGAAACATGAAATTGGTGAGCACTTGTCTGTCAAAAGTGGGACCAGCTATCACTTCAGGGCTAAACTTGTCAGCCCCTGTTGAAGTTTGTATTTTTGCTTCCTACCAACAATGAAAACATGAATTGCCAATCACTGTCAGGGTAAATAGTTTATGACAGGACCTCCTGGGACATTTTGCCCTCCTCCCAGTCTGTTGGTCTGCACAGCACTTTGCAGATAGGAATGCTATGGTTAATGGCCCAGGCCACTTTCACTACCAATTGACTGTTGTTTTATGAGCCAGTGGTGGACTCCTGAGCAGAGAGGCCACAGGGAGCTGTAACGCCTGTGCTACAAATTGCGGGCAGGTTAGGACAGGTTGTTTATCTGTCTGGGTACAGATTCCAGTGCAATTAAAATAGTCATTTCACATTATTATGTTCCATCAATCTAAAGGCTTTAGTGAGCAAAGGGGGAAAAAAAGGAGCAATAGATCCGTGGTGATAAACAGTCCTGGCTGCGAATGTTATGTCTGCTCTGTTCTTGCAAGCAAGAAGGAATGGATGTTTGGGACATTCAATAAATCTTTGCACTGGCAAAGAAGATCCCGGTGGTCAAACGTTTGTGCAGTTTTTTCCATCCTATGCAAAGGGAGAGTGGGAGAAATGTGCAGGAAATGGAATGAAAGCTGGGTAATATCCCATTAACTGTTTGTTAGCTCATGATATGCTAATGTATCTGGGCCTCCCACTACGTGACAAGTGAATAGGGAGACTCTAAGACATCTCCTGTCGGCTAAAGACGTTTGCATGAAAGATGCCACTTTTCAATAGAGCAATAAGGTTGTTAAAGGGACTCCTGGATTGCTTTACATGTGCTGTCAGCTGGGTGTGTATATATATATATATATATATATATATATATATTTGGAACATGCACATAAATGAAAACATTTTATGAAGCAATTATTCATTTGAAGATTATTCGTTTTTTGTTACTAGCATCTTCTGGGTAGGTATTTGTAAGACGCATAATATACATAGTAATGATGGCAGATAGTCCAAGCAATCTGTCCAGCAGGGATGCGTATGGTTGCAGTTGGCGCTCTACACAGGTTAACCCCAGCCGTCTGTTAGGGGTAGTAATTGCCTCTCCGTGCTGGTTTCCCTCATGCACTCTTGTCTTCATTTCTACCTCTAGCCTTTAGGGATCCACAGCACTTATTCCACGCCTTTTTTAAATTCGTTTACTGTTTTCATCCTCGTCTCCTCTTTCAGAAGCGCATTCCAGGCATTCACTGAAGAAATATTTCCTGATGTTGGTTCTGAGTCATTCCCTTGGAGTTTTATTTTGTGACCCCTAATTCTACTGTTTGCTTCCTTCAAGGATCGTGCATCATTAAAACCTTTCAGGTATCTGAGGGTCTGTATCATTTCTCCCCTGCACCTCCTCTCTTCCAGGGTGTACATATTGAGATCTGTTGGATTCCTAACCCTCATAAGCCTTCCGATACAGACCTCACACCATTTTGGTCGCCCTTCTCTGGACCGCCTCCAACCTGTTTCTACCCCTTTTGAGATACGAACTCCAGAACTGAACACAGTACTCCAGGTGAGGCCTCACCAAGCACCAGTACAAGGGGATTATCATCTCCTTTTTCTTACTCGATATTCCTCTCTCTATGCAGCCCAGCATTCTTCTGGCTTTAGCTCTCACCTTGTCACATTGTTTCCCCACCTTCAGATCCCCAGATACCATCACCTCAAGGTCCCTCTCCCAGTCCGTGCACATCAGTCTTTCACCCCCATCATATACAGCTCTTTTGGATTACCGCACCCCAGCTGCAGGACTCTGCACCACTTGGCATTGAATCCCAGTGGCCAAATCCTCAAATCACTTTTCAAATTTTCTTAAATCAATTTTCATGCTCTCTACTCCTTCAGGCGTTTCCACTCTGTTGCAGATCTTCGTATCAGCTAAAGAGTAATTTTTAAAGACCTCTGCATGCAAAACAACTTTTACACGTACATGGTCTTTTACAAAATTGCCTGCCTGATAAACGTACACATATATGTCATGTTTGCACATATGTATGCCCAGATTGAGCGGAGGCAATCCTGGAGGTAGGGTTCGGGAGGGGTTGGCACTTCTGAGCATATGGTATTGCATTTTCTGAAGTATGCATGTAACATTTCCCAAACATTTTCTGTGCACAAGTTAGCAGAATGTAGATGTGCGCTTTCCCTTTGAAAATTGGTGTAACTTATGCTCATATTTTCTAATTTATTCAGGCTCCTTCAGAATTACCCTCCTAATGTTTGTCATGTAAACCATCGCTCTTAACCTGTTAAATTGTTTTTCTTCCTACTGTTAGACACAAAGAAAGGCAGTGAATTACTATGCAGGGAGGTCAGGCCAATCTCTCTGAACTACTCCTGTTTAGAAGGAGACTATGGAGCCCAATGTAATAAGCTTTGCATTAATACTCAAGCTAAAACAAATTTATCTCCCGCTGCAGTAAGCAAATGGTCTGTTAACGCTGGGAATTTAAAACGTGCGCACACACCTGAGTTAAAATGTACCTCTCAGACATCATTGTATGTGCACAAAAAAAAAATCGTGTTCTGTGCTGGTTCGCGTGCACAAAATACGATTTCAGTGCGGAAAACATTTTTATTGTGTGTGCATAAATCATATTTTATGTGCAAAGCACATTCTACACATAAATCCCTAGTACAGGTGCCGGCCTCGGACCTCTAGCGTCTGCCCTTAGACCGGCACTAGCCCTGGAAACATTACTCTGCCTCTGACTAGGATTTCCAGCGCTAAGAAGACCTGGGCTACGCTGGCACGCCTCACCCCTCTGCATTGGGGGAGGGAGGAGATTAGTTAATAACTTTATTAGCATGGACTTTCCATGCAAGGTCGCTAAGCAGCAAGCACAGCCTTACGTGCACATTTCTTGTGCACCCAACTCCAGGCTGCTTTGGGACGTAAATTTATGCACAAGATAATGTGCGCACAGCTCTGGGGAAAACCACACACTCTGCTAATGGCTCCTTAATACATCTGGCACTATGGAAAAAAGGGAGAGGCCACGCCGGTGATTTAATGACAGCGCTGTGCGCGACCGTGCAGAGAACCTGGGTTTGATGCCTGGGTGGGGTCTCTGCTCCCTGGCCGGGCTGGGAGGCTCCTGAGGCAACGTTCAGAGTGTGTGTGGGGGAGAGGATTTAGGACTTACTCTGTGGCCCTTGGCTAGGAATTAACACTGAAATCACTGGGCTATGTTAAGTTGGGAGGGACACACAAAATGGGTGGGAGTGGAGGACTCCAAAGCAGTTGTTTCTCTTTTTTGATTCTGTTTTATTGTGGAGGTTTTTTTTATTTCATTTGATGTTTGTTTCTGTTCGTTTCATTAATTTGAAATAAAAGAAACATCAAAAGGAACAGGAAAAACATGTAAAGAAAAACAAAAGGAAATTAAGGGGCCAAATACCCCTCTCCCCACTAAAACAAAATTTATTTTTTTTTAAATGTGAACCCCTCTGGTCCCTGGGTGTTTCCCTGTACCTCTCCACCTCCCTGCATGCTTCTTACCCCTTCCATCGGGGCAGGAGCAAACCCCAATCTCTCCTGCCATGCTGGGTCCTGATTTTAAAATGGTTTCAGGCTGGCAAGGGAGCACCTGAGGTCAGCTGGCACCAGTGAAGCAGAGCCACAGGGACCATTCCTGCCCCAGGAGACCATCAGTGAGTTCCCAGTAAGCATGCAGGGGTTTGGGGGGGGGGGGGGGGGGGGGAGGGGAAGTGATGGGAAGGGGTGGGTTTTTAGTAAAACAGGGGCAGGGTCTGAGCCACAGTGGGGGTGGGAGATTAACTTCAGGCGTTTTCTTTTAAATTTAGGGCCCGAGTGGGGGAATAAGGAGTGGACACCAGACCCCCAGGGACTTGGAAGGGGGGGGGGCTTTTCATGGGCCTTGTGGTCCCTTTGAAAGATGTCAGCCCCATGACCAGGAACACCAGGAAGAAAAATGTGGGGCTTTTATTAAACTGCAGTACTTGAGTTTAATAAATCACAGAAAACCTTTCTTTATGATGAAACTGTCTTCCAAGGCTTAGTGTACTGACCCCTTACAACACTGAAAAAGATTCACAGATTCTCTGGGTTGCTGGCAGCACGAGACCTGGAGACGGACATTAAAAGTTAGGCCCTGCAAATGATAGCTTTAGAGTAGGACGGTCTGCTCAGAAGATGCCCCCCTTCATCTCCTGCACTACAGAGGCTCCTCGGGTGCAGCTTTCACCACTGGCCAGCGCTCATTCGTGCACCCGTAGAGGAATCACCTAAGTGTTCACTGCTTCTTAAAATCTGGATTGTAAACTGTAGATAGCAGAGACCTTATTTCTGTATTTCAAATTTATATCCCTGCAGATGACGCTGTACATCTGGATAATGCTTCCTAAATAATTTAATATAACAATGATAAAAAAAAAATAATGAGAGAGAAATCTTCCCCTCTGTTCTCCATTTTATTTTAATATTATGGTTTTATCTGTAAAACATTTATGTAAGGGTATAACATTTAAACTGCAGTTTTGTAATGATGCAAACCCAGACATGACCATCTGGTCCCTTTATTCAACCGAAGATGAAAAAGTCCCAAAGCCCCATTTGGAAAAGAGATTTGCTCAGGCACAGAGTGGGGGGAAAATAGTATTCAAGCAAGTTCTCTGTCTGTGTATGAGATGCTGCTTCCACCCTGGCCTGCCACATCAGAAGAGAGGATGAATCATTCTTTCCAAACGGGCTTCTTGAGGAGCACGATTAGTATCAATATTTCTGTACGGGGGACCGCGCTGCGTTTCTTCTCTTTGTTATCAGATCCGGCGTGAGTCACCGTGGCAAGATGTGATTCAGGCTTCAAGTCACGAATGCTCTCCTGGAGGCTTTCCACGGGGTGAAGCCCGACTCTGCCTCTCAGCAGCACGCGTTAATTCAAGGAGAAGGCATCGCAAAACATGCAGAGAAAAGGAGCAGCATCTGGGGGAAAAATAGGGATTTGTTGTTCTTCCAAATCTGTTACTGAACTTGTGCTGAGCGTAGGGAAGGAGCAGGGATATTGCCGGGCTGCGCATCGGATTATACTAAACGTTTTCCTGCCCGCAGACAGAGAGTAAATTAGGCATTATGGGGCCACTGCAATATCGGGTGCTCTGGTCAGCTCACAGCTGAACGTGCTGTTGGAAGAGCATTTTGGGTGTGCTAGACGGACGCCCGATGAAATACAGGGATTAGCGCATCCATAATGCGCGTGCAAACCCAGCGCGTGCAAATCGCACCGATGGTACGTAAAATCCCATTTAAATGATACGATTATCTATTACCACCCAAATCAGTAATGCACACCCAAAACCTGTGCGTCTATAACAAGTTTTTTTTACATTTGAAGGTTTGCGCCTGCCTTACCCTGGCGCTATTGTACTGGAGCTGGCGGTAGCTGGCGGTTCGTGAAGGCTTCCCTGCTTTTCAGTCATGGAAACTCTAAACGTCTTTATTCTGCTGATATTTCTCTTGCGTGTGCAAGCAAGAATATGGGCAGCCAGACGAGGAGGAGTGATTGATAATGCAAACAATCCTGCCAACGACGGAAGACCAGAGGACCATGCGGCGGCACAAGCACAGGTTAGCGAGTAGCTCATTTAAAATAAATCCTGTACATTTCTTGTCGCTGAACACGTAATTATGTTCTGGAATTTATTGCAAGAGGATGTGGTTAGGGCGGTTGGTCTAACTGGGTTTAAAAAATGTCTGCTAGTTCCCAGAGGTGAAGTCCATGAAACACTATTGACCAATAAGGAATAGTAGCTTGTTTGTGTACTTGCCAGGTACTTGTGGCTTGGATTGACCGCTGTTGGACTTGATGGGCCCTTGGTCTGACCCAGTATGACATGTCTTATGTTGTTATGTTTTCAGCTGCAGCCCAGAGCCACCTGTAGATCCTGCAGGCAGCGTATTATTCGGTCACGGACAACCCTCCTTGGATTGCCTGAGGCAAATGTGGTGCGAAGATACCGTCTCAGCTCTTGGACAATTTTGACCCTTTAGGAGGACCTGCGCAATGATATTGATCCAGTCGCCTCTCGCAACCATGCCATCCCTGGGTTGCTGAAACTTCTCTGCACCTTGCATTTTTTTTCACCACAGGAAGTTTCCAGAATACAGTAGGACTGGTTTGCTGGATGAATCAGTCCTCGGTCTCACGGCACTTTGGACAAGTTTTGAGGGCTATAATGAAAGGCATGAGGCAGTATATCTATTTCCCAGTGGACCCAGGGCAACTCCAGGAGATCAGGTGTGGATTCTTTGAAATAGCCGGGATGCCCAATTTGTTGGGCGCAATAGACTGCACCCATATATTTATTCTCGCTATAATCATGCCGAGCATTCACCTACGTCCTGTTGACGAGTTACTATTATTATTATTATTATTATCTATGTAATATTTAATTTAATCTATTATTAATATCCATATGTTATAGGTTATATGCTAAATGCAATATGTTATACGTTATATGTTAAGAAACGCTGTTCCATGTAACGCCTTTTGTGCGAAAGTTTTGTTATATGTAAACCGACCTGATTCGATACTTGTATTGAGAATGTCGGTATATAAAAATCCGAAATAAATAAATAAATATCTGACCCCGGACTCAGAAAAGGAGAGTGCATTCTGCAACCGCAAGTCATTCCATCCAATGAACATGCAGGTTGTATGTGATGCACACCAGCGAATCCTGAATGTAGTATCAAGGTTTCCTGGGAGTTGCCATGATTCCTACATCCTTGCCCATTCATCACTTGGAACTGATTTCCCTGAGGAAAAATACGGCGATGGCTGGCTGCTCAGTAAGTAACAGTTGCTATAGGAAGGGCTTATAGACAACCAAGTGGGACGGAGGCATGCGGGACCCAGTACAAGTTCATTGTTATATCCAGAAAGTATTTTGTACTACTATGTTGCGGGGGGGGGGGGGGGGGTATAAAATGAGCCGGGTATCTATATGCCATATGGAGTAGTTTATGTGTTTGGTGGTGTCACACCAATGCTTTTTGATGCAATATTGCTTACCCCTTTTATAGGTGATGGCAGCTATGGCTGAAAGCCGTGGTTGCTGACTCCACACCTGGCCCTGCATACTGCAGCCGAAAGACAGTACAACGAGGCACATAGCACAAGGTCAGTCATCAAACAGACATTTGGTGTGCTGAAAGGCTGATTCAGATGCTTGACCGATATGGTGGTGCCCTGCAGTACAGCGTCAAAAAAGTTGCATGCATTGTTATGGCCTGCTGCATGCTACATAACATTGCGTTGTGCTTCAGGCTGGAAATGGAGGTCCCTGAAAACTTGCCACCAGATCAACCTCTACAACCAGCAGCAGAAGCAGACAACACAGTGCGAGGCTCGAGAGTTCACTGAAGGGTCAATGCAAAGTATGTAAATTCTTATCAGTGATACAAATAACCCCTCTTTCCAAGATATTGATCCTGTTGGGAATAAGCTACTTAATTGTGCACAAATCTAAATCCATTGTTTTGTATTTTCTATTTCAGTAGTTGAAATCGGAGGCTGAGGATTCCAAAATGTATTTGTTTTGTTTTCTTTATTTTTTTTTCTTACTTTTTGTCAATAAATTAATTGCATTTGTTTACGGGAGTGTTTATGTGGATTAATGTATGTCCTTTACATCCTTAATGGTGCGGGCATCCCTCACCCTCTCACCAAGTCCCATCGCTGGCGTGAATCCCCTCACCCTCTCACCAATTCCCATCGCTGATGTGCGTCCCCTCATCTTCACAAGCCCCCTGCATTGGCATCCTTCTCTTCAGCCTATCACAGCCTACCAAGCTTCAGAATATCTGTGGGGTGGGATCTAAAAGCACATAATGGATACCAAAGTCCTGGAGGTTTATGAATAGGCCCAGGACTTGGGCCTCCATCAACGGCCCTTGTGACGTACATAATGGAGGTCCAAGTTCTGGACCTTACAAAGACACCCCGGACTTGGGCATTCATTATGTACGTCATAAGGGCCCTTATGTGCATGATCTTGCATGTCCCTCTCCTGCGGCTATGCCCAAACATCCATTTTGTGCGGGACCATTGGCAACATGCCAAGAATGGCTGCCTAATTTCACAGAGGGTGACGTTTGCCTTCTTGCCGAGCTGATGGTGGAGGATGAGCACCACCTCTTTTTCGCCCTGCCACTAGCAGGACCAAGACCGGGCAGATACAGCCTGGCTGGTGCTCAGAGCAAAATTTAATGCCCAGGCCTCCTCTCCTCGGAAGGTAAGTTTGGAGGAGGATTACACTAGGGTATAAAAGCAGGGATTTTAGCATAGACTATTGTTAGCACATTTCTGCATTATTTGTTGCAGTTGTTTTCAATCTAGATACAAATAGCTAAAAGTAGCTAAAAATCTGCAATTGTCTTGGGATTTGCAAACGCACAGGGACTGAGTAATTTCTATGGACTGGGTGGGAGCTGCAGGCTGCGCATCATTTGTTTGCATACTAATGTTTGTATTTTTATTCATTCCAACCAGGTGGAGACATTGAAAAAGAGGGCCCGGTGGCTAAGGCGGGAGGAGAGGGTCACTCCAGGCCCTTCATGCCTGGCGTGGGCAGCGGGATGGTGAGTGTATTTAGATTCACAGCTGAGTATGGAACCCCAGATACTGAGAAAATTTCAATTGTTGGTCACGATAATTAAATTGTTGCATGCAACTACTCCTTGCATTGTTTGAAAGAAACTATAGTCCAGTAAGTGCTCTGTGCTCCAAAAATATCTACTTATTTGGTTTTGCCTTTGAGTGGAGATCATAATGCACAAAAAATGGAATGCCTTGCTATTACATCTGAGACAGGAAGCTGATTTTAAAGTGTTTACAAGGGGGTGAAAGCCTCACTTTTTCAAAAGGCCTACGAGTAACATCTCTTCTTCAACTTATGCTTTATATATATGTGATGTATTTATTTCCTGTTTTATTGTACTCTAATATAAGTTTTTAAGGAAACCACAGTAAATACTAAAATGATGGAATCTTGTGATATATACGGTAAGTTCGATAATTTCTACATAATAATAACTAATCACTCGCAGCATTGATCGGTATAATCGAAATTCGGTTTGTTTCTCTCTGTTTTGTACAGTTGATAAATCTTGACAACTACCTCCCTCCAGCCCTCCGTTTCCTTTCTGGTTAATGTTAGTAACAGCACATCCACCAGCGCAGAGAAGGAGGATGGCCAAGCAACATCGCCATCTCCACCAGCTGGGGAACTGCAGTTCCCACCACCACCATCATGACGGCCAGCAACACCAGTGGACAAACCAATGCCACTACTGCCTATGCATCCTGTGCTCCTCCCCAATTCCCCCCCCCCACGTGTCCCTGGAGGATGAGGAGGTCGTCGTCATTGACGATGAAGAGCCCTCCATAGACGCATCGTCAGTGGCCAACCGTCTACGGGAGCAAGATGCATCATCTGAGGAAGGGCCTCGGGAGGAAGGATGGCCTTCTTTCCTCAAAGCCGGCCTGGATGCTGCGCTTGCTCTGCTGGTTTTGTTCAACCGCAAAATGGACGCTATGGAAGGGCTTCAGGTGTATGTAGGTGCCAACTTGGCAGAGCTTGTACAAGGGGAACCACAACACAAATTTCAAACTGCAATAGCCTTAGCTATATAAAAGGTGTCAGCAAGCCTGTCAGTGTATCTGGTAAAAACATATAACAACAGTCTTAGTTATATGTTAATAGTTTTATTTGCATATAAAACATTTTTTTGAAAAAATGTTCTTTGACTTATTAAGTTGAATGATTGAGATGTCCGGGTGATCTGTTTTTACCAGATACACCGACAGGCTTGCTGACACCTTTTATATAGTTAAAGCTATTGCGGTTTGAAATTTGTGTTGTGGTTCCCTTTTTGAGTGTTTTGTTTGTGAATAGTGAGGGGTAACTATTGGCTCTCGTTTTTTTTTTTTTTTGGTAGAGCTTGTACAAGGCCAGGGGCATATGACTGAGCTGTAATCAGCTGTGGCGGAGTTTGGTCGTTCATGGCCTTGTCCCGGCCCCAACCAAGCCGGTCAACGTTCCCCCGGCAGTGACGCTCCTCCTTGTCCCACAGGGACCCAAACGCCATCTCTCTCCTCCATCCCAACCCTCCTTTTCTTTTTTATCTTAAGAAAGCTTTTTATTTTTGTAAATAATACATATTTTTATTTACATTTCAATACTTCTTGCTTGTCCTGTTGAATCCTCAACTCTGATGATCAACACCACCCTTCAGTGCCATCCTATTGCTCGAGGGCAATAATATGAGGGAGAGGGAAGAGGTAGCGGGAGAGGGAGAGGGAAGGTGATGACGATGATGATAATGATGATGCCAGGATTAGGAGGGGTCTAGGGAGGAAGATGATGATGATGCCAGGGGAGAGGATGATTATGATGCTGGAGGAAGAGGGAAGGGAAATGGTAATGATGGCTAGGGGTGGGAGGAAAGGGAAGGGAAGAGAAGAGAAAGAGATGATGGGAAAGTGGATGTTGTGCCACATTGAAGTGGCCCCTGTTCCAGGTGTGCCACGAAACAAAAATGGTTGGTGAACCACCTTCCCATTGAATGTTTGTTCACTGGCTGCCAACGCTTGAGGAAACTTAAAATCATTGCTGATTAAAACATAACAATATCAAGGTAAAAAATATCCAGTTATAAAATATAAGTATAATGAAGGACATTTCAGCATCATTAAAAAGCCCATGCAAGGCTGACGTCTTGCTCTAGGTCTAAACTGTAGCCTGTAAATAAGACACATAACTCAATAGTCACGGACAACAAAACTCTTTTTTATTAAACAAAGAAAAAGCAGCTCTGTCACTGTTGGTTCACTGACCTAAAGGTTGTTGCTGGATCTTGCACAGCCCTGATCAGTTGACCCATCACAGCCGCAGAACACAGCCGCAGCGTTATCGTGCTGCATTGTTGGAGCACCAAACAGACTGAACTCCACCCCTCGACGACAGACGCGTTGTAATCCTCCTATCATGAAATCAAGCCTGTCCCCATGTTGTTGGGCAGCCCATTGAGGCAAATGAATGGCATCTGAGCCCCCCGCCTCCTGCTGCTCTTTTGAGCCCCCCTGTAGTCTCCGCTGTGTTTCCAGGATGACGTCCTGCAAGGTTACTATCCAAGGGGGTTCAGGCTGGCTCTCCTCAAGCAGTTGGCTTTCTGTGTGTGTGTGTGTGGTGGGGGGGGGGGGGGAGGGTACTCTTCAGATATGGTTGGAAATGTGAATTCCACTGTGGGAGGAGATTCTGGATCTCCATCCACACAGCATTTCATATTCTGGGTGCCATGTTGTTGACTGCTGGAGCTATTAGGGAATATTATTTAGTGTGTTTGTGTATTTGTGCTTTTAATAGTCAGTGAATAAGCAAGTTAGACTGTTTGTATTTTTAAATAGTCAGTCAATAAGGCAGCTAGTAAGCAGTAGGTAGTGTGTTTATTTTTAAAAGTCTGCAGACTTTTAAAGAACTGAGTGTTTGTATTTAATACAAACTGAGTGTTTGTATTAAAAAAAAAACAAAAACAAAAAGTAGCCAGAAGCTAGAAATAAGCTAGGAGCAGTGTATACCTAAGTGAAAAGGTTGAATAGTTCAGCTCAGTTACCTTGGAAAGGTGTTGAGGTAGTGTGATTGGGTTTGAATAGGGACCAACATTTGTTAATCAAGAGAGCAGTGAGTCACTCTGGCTGACTAACTGAAGTTAGACTGTTTGTATTTCCCAACCCTCCCACCCCTCGCCCACCCACCCCTAACTCATCCCTTAAATTATAGGCAGGTGCCACTTTCACAAAAAAAACCCAAAAAACATCAACAAGAACTTTATTGAAAATTCGATCAGACCCCGGTAGGCCACTACCAGACACATAGTGAATTCACTAATACATTTAAAGGACGTTAGACACATTCCTACTCCCATAGCAACCTAAAACTTAACTAGGAACTGATCAAAATTGAGATGAAGGCAGCAGTCCAGCAGCAAGAGGGGGGCTTCCCAGTCTTTTGCATCGAGTGTCACATGTATGATTTTTTACCCACCGATGAGAAGTTGTACATGTGCATGCGATGCAAAGAGCTCCTGGCTCTCAGAGAACGAGTCCGATCTCTGGAGGCTAGAGTGGCAGACCTGGAGGAGCTGAGGGAGACAGAGAGGTATATAGATGAGACCTTCAGGGACATAGTAGTCAAGTCCCAACTTCAGACTGGCAGCCCTGGTGCTGCCTTGGGGGAAGAAGGTCTCATTATGGGAGAGCACCAACCAGGTGCAGCAGGAAAGGATCCTGTAGCAAGGACCTGCTCTCCAGGTGATGCATTATCGTTTCGCACTGAGGATATCTCCCCAAGGCCTACTGCCCAGGAGGGAAGGGTTAGGTCGGCCGTCATAGTTGGTGATTCGATTATTAGGAATGTAGATAGCTGGGTGGCTGGTGGGCGTGAGGATCGCCTGGTAACATAGAAACATAGAAACATAGAAATGACGGCAGAAGAAGACCAAATGGCCCATCCAGTCTGCCCAGCAAGCTTCCCTCATTTCTTCTCTCATACTTATCTGTTTCTCTTAGCTCTTGGTTCTAATTCCCTTCCACCCCCGCCATTAATGTAGAGAGCGGTGATGGAGCTGCATCCAAGTGAAATATCTAGCTTGATTAGTTAGAGGTAGTAGGGGTAGTAACCGCCGCAATAAGCAAGCTACACCCATGCTTATTTGTTTTTACCCAGATTATGTTATACAGCCTTTATTGGTTGTTTATCTTCTCCCCTGCCGTTGAAGCAGAGAGCTATGCTGGATATGCATCGAAAGTGAAGTATCAGGCACATTTGGTTTGGGGTAGTAACCTGCCGTAACAAGCCAGCTACTCCCCGCTTTGTGAGTGTGAATCCTTTTTTCTTCTCCCCTGCCGTTGAAGTTATGCTGGATATGCGTGAAGTATCAGTTTTTCTTTTCCCCTGCCGTTGAAGCAGAGAGCTATGCTGGAAATTCGTGATGTATCAGTCTTTCTCCCATGCCGTTGAAGCAGAGAGCCATGCTGGATATGCTTCGAGAGTGAAGTATCAGGTACATTTGGTTTGGGATAGTAACCGCTGTAACAAGCGGTGAATCCTTTTTTCTTCTCCCCTGCCGTTGAAGTTATGCTGGATATGCGTGAAGTATCAGTTTTTCTTTTCCCCTGCCGTTGAAGCAGAGAGCTATGCTGGAAATTCATGCCTACCTGGTGCGAAGGTGGCGACCTCATGCGTCACCTAGATAGGATTTTAGACAGTGCTGGGGAGGAGCCGGCTGTCGTGCTACATGTGGGCACCAACGACATAGGAAAATGTGGGAGGGAGGTTCTGGAAGCCAAATTTAGGCTCTTAGGTAGAAAGCTTAAATCCATCCACGCGCAGGTCACCAGAGGCAGGCAGAGCTCCGGAGTCTCAATGCGTGGATGAGACGATGGTGCAAGGAAGAGGGATTCAGTTTTGTTAGGAACTGGGGAACCTTTTGGGGAAGGGGGGAGTCTCTTCCGAAGGGATGGGCTCCACCTTAACCAGGGTGGAACCAGACTGCTGGTGCTAACCTTTAAAAAGGAGATAGAGCAGCTTTTAAACTAGAACAAAGGGGAAAGCCGACAGTCGCTCAGCAGCGCATGGTTCGGAGAGAGGTATCTTCAAAGGATACTAATGATGCATTAGAAGTAGGGCATCCCGACAGTGAGGTTCCAATAATTAGAAAAATAGTCCAAGTGCCTGTAACTAAAAACTGACCTGAGCTAAAAAATTCGAACTTATCCCTATCAATTAAAAAGCAGAATGAAAATACAAACAAAAAACAAACTTTGAAATGTTTGTATGCTAATGCCAGGAGTCTAAGAAGTAAGATGGGAGAATTAGAATGTATAGCAGTGAATGATGACATAGACTTAATTGGCATCTCAGAGACATGGTGGAAAGAGGATAACCAATGGGACAGTGCTATACCAGGGTACAAATTATATCGCAATGACAGAGAGGAGCACCCGGGAGGAGGTGTGGCGCTTTATGTCCGGGATGGCATAGAGTCCAACAGGATAAACATCCTGCATGAGACTAAATACAAAATTGAATCTTTATGGGTAGAAATCCCTTGTGTGTCGGGGAAGACTATAGTGATAGGAGTATACTACTGTCCACCTGGTCAAGATGGTGAGACGGAAATTAGGGAAGCTAACCAAATTGGTAGTGCGGTAATAATGGGAGACTTCAATTACCCAAAGTACAAATAATGCAGATAAATGTTCAATCCTAACAGAATACTCCAAACAGCGTATTACGGTTAAGAAGTTTTAATATTTCCATTTGGCAACTCCACAGTTTTAAACGAACACCAGCTTAATGGCGTCCCCCGACACGGTCCCGTGTTTCGCCGCGGGCTGCATCGGGGGGGATCGCCATACAGGAATTCACAAAAGAACTGGCAACAGCATTCAAATAGTAACAGGGAGCGCCTGTTTGAATGCTGTTGCCAGTTCTTTTGTGAATTCCTGTATGGCGATCCCCCCCGATGCAGCCCGCGGCGAAACACGGGACCGTGTCGGGGGACGCCATTAAGCTGGTGTTCGTTTAAAACTGTGGAGTTGCCAAATGGAAATATTAAAACTTCTTAACCGTAATACGCTGTTTGGAGTATTCTGTTAGGATTGAACATTTATCTGCATTATTTGTACTTTGCGAAATTGCCTGAAGTGCAGATCTCGCCCATTCGTGGTTTCTTGAGACTTCAATTACCCCAATATAGACTGGGTAAATGTATCATCGGGTCACGCTAGAGAGATAATGTTCCTGGATGGAATAAATGATAGCTTTATGGAGCAATTGGTTCAGGAACCAACGAGAGAGGGAGCAATTTTAGATCTAATTCTCAGTGGAGCACAGGACTTGGTGAGAGAGGTAACGGTGGTGGGGCCGCTTGGCAATAGTGATCATAATATGATCAAATTTGATTTAATGACTGGAAAAGGAACAGTGTGCAAATCCAAGGCTCTTGTGCTAAACTTTCAAAAGGGAAACTTTGATAAAATGAGAAAAATTGTTAGAAAAAAACTGAAAGGAGCAGCTACAAAAGTAAAAAATGTCCAAGAGGCGTGGTCATTGTTAAAAAATACCATTCTAGAAGCACAGTCCAGATGTATTCCACACATTAAGAAAGGTGGAAAGAAGGCAAAATGATTACCGGCATGGTTAAAAGGGGAGGTGAAAGAAGCTATTTTAGCCAAAAGATCTTCATTCAAAAATTGGAAGAAGGATCCAACAGAAGAAAATAGGATAAAGCATAAACGTTGGCAAGTTAAATGTAAGACATTGATAAGACAGGCGAAGAGAGAATTTGAAAAGAAGTTGGCTGTAGAGGCAAAAACTCAACAGTAAAAACCTTTTAAAATATATCCGAAGCAGAAAGCCTGTGAGGGAGTCAGTTGGACCGTTAGATGATCGAGGGGTTAAAGGGGCACTTAGAGAAGATAAGGCCATCGCGGAAAGATTAAACGATTTCTTTGCTTCGGTGTTTACTGAAGAGGATGTTGGGGAGTGTTTTATGGACTTCACCTCTAGGAACTACCAGACATTTTTTCACTCAACACACAATTAAGCTCTGGAATTCATTGCTGCTGGTGCAATGGTTGGACCCTGTGCTGTGGGAAAGAGGAAGCTTGTAGCTGTGATGGTGTCCATAGTCGGATAGAAGTGGTTAGGTTAGGTTATTGGTAGGGCCCTTCAGTAAAGAGGGAAGGAGAAAGGGCTCACAGGAGGAAACAGGCCCAGTTTAAGACAGTTTTGGGTTCAGTGCAACACCAGATTTGGAGTTCCTTCCCCACATACACATGCAATTTGTGGCACAGAAATTTATAATTATATTTCACACCTGGCTACAAAAAAATCCCCCCCCCCCCTTCCTTTTTGCCACTAAAATATTGTTACTGGGGAAAATTGACTACTGGTCCTTTTCCTCCTTTTGATGAGTGGGATGCACTTCAACTGGGCTTATAATGTGGTATTTTAAAATTATGCCCACTTTGAAGCCTTCTGTCAGATGCCTTTCATTTCTTTCCAAGCAGGTCTTCCTTCTTGAAGTTCAGGCAAAGCACTGCGGATGTGTCCTGCTCTTTTATTGCAGTGTGCATACGAATCTGATCACGTTACGGTCACCATTGCCCAGTGGATCTAGCACTTTTACCTCCTGCATTCCACTCAGGATCAGGTCGAGGGTAGCAGGTTGTCTCATGGGATCTCGGACACTTATTTATAGCATCCAGAAATCTCACCTCCCCTGCATAACTGAAGAGGTAATTAAAGTCGCCCATTATTATTATAGCCCCCCCCCTCCACTTTGCTAACCTGCTTGATCTCAGCATAGGGTTCCTTATCTATTTCCGCCATCTCCTCTGGAGGGTAGCAGGACTCTTATTCTCCTGGAATTGTTGTCCGTAGGGATTCTAGACATTGGCCTGTCTTCTTTTGAAGTTTAACCTTACTTGACTGTGTACCTCTCCTGACTACCCCACCTCTGGGTCAGTCTCCTCTGTACATCTTGTACCCTGCTGTTCTTCTATTCCCCTTGGTTTTCCGTGATGCCTATTATGTCTGTGTTCTCACTCATCACGCCTCCAGCACGCCAATTAACTCTTCTGCTCTGGCGCTGAAAAGTAATATCAGTGCGCCTTCTTGGCTGCTGATCCTTTTTTATTAGGCCATACTCTGCCCTGGTGCTCCGAAGGCCCTGCCGTTCCGGTATTTGTTTTCCTTTTTTTTTGTAAACATAACATCACATTATATCCTCCAGTTTCTAGACCTCAGTTCTTCACTGTTTTTCAGAAATAGGTTACGAGGGACAATGCATGCTAAATAAATACTGATTGATTGATTGATTGATTGAAATGTTGTGCATTAATTCCCTAAAAAGGCCTTGCTTTATTAGTTTAGTTGTTCAGAATGTTTGTCTTCTGATATTATAAAAAATATGTAGTAAGCCGAATAAAACTGTGTGACAATTTAGCATGTGTTTTATGACCCCAAGGTGTGGGAAGAGAGGTGTGTATGGGATATGTGTATGGGGGGGTATTTGTGTTTGCCCATATTTATTTTATTTTATTTGTCAGGTTCATATCCCCATATGTGGGGGATATGGGCTGAGATTTGTAGGGTAGGATGGGTGGGCATGTGGTGTCTCTCTTTGTCCCACTCCCCCTCTCTCTGGCCTCTCTGTTGCAGCTCCTCTGAGCCACTTCTGCATTAGTCTTCTGCAGCCCAGTGGGATGTGTGTGTGTGGGGGGGGGGAGTGGGGGACAGCAACAACAGTCTTGGCCAGCAGTACCCGGGTCTCTGTACCATGGTCTCTCACTGTGACATCAGAGTTGCAGATTCAAAGAACAACTACCAAACACATAAGCATTTTTTTTTTAATTTCATAAAATGTGCTAAAAAAAATAATTAAAAAAAATAAATATTAGGGCTGTTTAGCTTGGAGAAGAGATGGCTGAGGGGAGATATGATAAAGGTCTATGAAATCATGAGAGGACTAGAAAGGATAAATGTGAATCAGTTATTTGCTCTTTCAGATAACAGAAGGACTAAGGGGCTCTCCATGAACTTAGCAAGTAGCACATTTAAAACAAATTGGAAAAAACATGCACAGTTAAGCTCTGGCATTCACTGACAGAGGATGTGGTTAAGGCAGTTAGCTTAGCTGGGTTTAAAAAAGGTTTTGATAAGTTCCTGGAGGAGAAGTCCATAAACTGCCATGTTCTTATCTTGTAATAATAATCCTTCTGGCCAGGCTTTTACTGGGAGTTAATGTTCCTGTTAAAGACCTTCAGCTTTTCTTCAGGCATCTACTACCGTCAGTCGGGGGTAAACCGCCAGTAAATGCTCTGGGTGATCTAAGAGCTTTTGATTATTTCAATGTGTTTCTCTGATGATACTTCCTGTAACCTATAGCTCGCCTCAGCCTGTGGAAGGTATCTTCAGGCACAACTGTGAACCACACAAGCTGCTGGAGCTGCACCTCTGAGGATGAACCTCAGTGTCGCTATTATTATCATCCAGTTAGTTTGGTTGCAAGAAGCCATCCCTGTCAAGTTCAAGCCTCTTCAAATTACTCTTCTTCTACTAACTACACCGAGTGCAACGACCCGTTGCACCAATTTGCTAAAAGGTCGGTTATCAGTAATGTTTTGCCTCGGAGTTTCAACATGGTATAGAGATCAGTTCTACTCCATGTCCTTGGCCACTGGCTCAAGTTAAATAAACAGCTGCCGGGTACACACACAGCCCATGGAATGGATTCAAGGTGATGTAAGAGAGGCGGTAAAATGTCAGCTTAGATGCGTTTTGAAACAGGTGAAAATTGGCTTGCAGATTCCCCCGGGAAAAAGCTGCTCATGCTTCGTTGTATTATTGTTTTCTTTACTCTTTTCCCTCTCCCTCCTCTAAGAATTCAGTGCTTTAGGGTGGAGCTGCTTTCCGTCAATTAAAAAAAAAAAAGCTGTCTCACAGGTCAGGCCGGGCCCTGGCTGGGTGGTTCGACTGACTCTTTTGTCAAGCAGGAGACTCAGGCTCCACGCACGGGCCTGAGCCCAGCCCTTCTCCTCTGGGCTGCTGATGCTGGGGAGGCTTCAGAGCTCAGCTTCGCTGCTGGACCAAACGTTTTCTTCCCCCACCCCAAAAAAAACCCCCCAAAACAAAATATCAGCTCTGTCTGGCAGCTGCTCAAGTTCCTTCAAGTGCAAATAGTTCAGCGAGTTTTGGACAAGTTCCTCCTGTACAGGAATGTGGGTTGTAAGCCCATCCAAAGAGTGCGCAGTGGCAGCCATGGACTGGAGAGCTGTAGCTCCCATCCAGTGGAAATCGCCCAGAGGTGATGGAGGGCATGGATTTACTTAATTTATTACAAATCTCGAATTCCGCAATTTGGTCCAGCATGGATCATATGAAGCATTCATAAATATTCATTATAAACACAAAAAATGACAACAAACAAACGACCACAATACAACACAAAATAAACACTACTCATCCATAAGCCTCTTAAACAATGGTGCTTTCAACTGGAAGGAAGCTAAGAGGCCTTGGATTAAGGCAAATCGAGGGAAACGTTTCAGCTTGGAAGAAGACTCCTAGGATCCCACTTCTTGTGCTTGCCATCCCTCCATCAACCTGACACCTATGCCCAATTTAATAGAAGAATAATTGCATCCAAGTTTGTTTTGCAAGAGTTCATGGCTCCAAATCTCCCTTTAACCCATTCAGAGAGCGATTCCAGCAGAGCCCTCTCTGGTCCCGGGAGTGCAGGGCAACGGCTTGTGGAGTCCCGCAGGAGAAGGAAGGCTGCCAAGTACAGCTTGTTCTGAAAGCGGATCGGCTCGGGAGGCCACGAAACACCCAGCAGAACATGTCAGACTGCCAAAGAAAAGCCTTGCGCTTACTGAGAAGGCTGGGCCAGTAGGTATGGAAATTAAATTAATTGCCTTTTAGAGAGAAAATTACGCATTTCCATGCAAGCCCTTCTTGCTGATCTAATTAATTAGATCATCTTTGGGTTAAAAACAACAAATTACCAGGTGCTTGCTTGCTGTTCCTTTTCATGTTCCAAGGAATGGATTGTTAGGCGACTTGAAATGTAAGCTGCCGAATTGTGAACAGCCGGATAGATTAAAAGACACTTGGTTGTTCAGCAAATGTGTGGAGAGGTTCAAAGTGACACAGATTTGGTCATCTCGGACCTGCTTTTATTCTCGTGTGCCGCTGACAAAGAATAAAAAAAAAAAGCATCAGCATTCTTATCTGCAGTTAATCAGGACTGGAAGTTACGAACATGATTCAAAATGCAAAGCAGGCCTCCAAACCTCAGCGAATAACAAAGGGAGGTTATGAAACTTTAGCTCGATTAAATCGACATGTTAGTTTTGGGGAACAAAAATCTCTTTTTCCTATTGTAACTAGATGCCCAGTCATGAGGAGGACGCGTAATGAAAGTCAGCTCGCTGGCCTATGTCAGAGCTGGCTAATGATATGGGTTGATTGAAGGCTTCCTGGCTAATAAATCTTAGCTGTCAGGTGAATTGGTTTCCAGAGGGAGACATTAGGGCAGTTCTCAGTACATTTCCTTCTTTATTTGATTTATATTCTACATCCTGGCACTTCAGAGCAGATTACACTCATGTGCTGTGGGCCTGTACCTGCCCCTCCTGGGCTCACAATCTCGGTTTCCACCTGACAATGAAATGTCTTGCCCAAGGTCACAAGAAGCAGCAGTGGGATTTGGTTTCCAACAGCCCACTAGGCTACTCCTCCACATTTTGTTACCTGCAGTGCTAATTTCAGATGGAAGGAAGGTTAAAACCACCACAATCAGGGCAGTCCAGAGGGTAGGACGGAGCAGGGCAACCGGCACCAGGCCCGCGTGCTTTGGGTGAGCCCCATGCCTTCTGCTCCCTCTTGGCACAATCCTGGAGCCTTCCCCACTCCCCACCCCCCACACTGCTGGTGCAATCCTCCTCCCCTTCCTTCCACCAGCAGGAGGGCAGCGCCATTTACCTGTGTCTGAAGTCTAAATGTACAGTGAGTGCCCGGTCACCTGCAGGGCCCACTGTCCCCACACCTTCACATCAAAATGAAGCCAACAGAGGGTGGCAGGTGGAAGAGAGTCAAGTTAGAGTAAGAAAGGGGTAGAAGAGGGCTTTTAAAAATTATATTCATTTATTTTAATGATATAAAAATGTTATAGTGGCTCCACCCAGGCTGATTTGCCCCCAGTCCTCACACCCTGATAGGATGGGCCCTGAATGCAATGCATGGGATGTAAGATAAAAGTCAACAAGGAACATTTAATCCTCATGAGCTGATTAGGGTCCTGTTGCGTTTGGCTGGTTGCAGGTGCATCCTGCGACTGGCCACTCTTACCTCCAGCCCCGGGTCGAAGGGGGCCCACTAACTCCACGGCTGGGTCCTGGGCAAAGCTGAGCGGGGCGTCCCTAGGCGCCTCCGCAGCTCAGGCACTTTTAAAGGGCCTATGGCGGGAAATCCACCACGGCGCCTCTGGATGACATCACAGGCCTTCCCCTATATATGGCTGTTCTGCCCTGCCACAATCGCCTCAGCAATTGGGAGAACTCCTCAGAGTAGCTGATTGCCTCTTCGTTCCTGCTCCTGCTCCAGTGCTTTGTCTTCGTGTTCCTGGTTCCTTCCTGTGTCTTTGGAGTTCCTGCATTACTGTCTTGTGGCTCCTCATCTGTCTTCAGTGTCTTGCTGCTGTTCTGCCCTGCCACAATCGCCTCAGCAATTGGTAGAACTCCTCAGAGTAGCTGATTGCCTCTTAGTTCCTGCTCCTGCTCCAGTGCTTTGTCTTCGTGTTCCTGGTTCCTTCCTGTGTCTTTGGAGTTCCTGCATTACTGTCTTGTGGCTCCTCATCTGTCTTCAGTGTCTTGCTGCTGTTCTGCCTTGCCTTATTTTCCCCCTGGATTGTCTTCTCGGCTTGACCTTGGTTCGGATCCCTGGCTTGACTTTGGACTGTTCCTCGACAATGTTTAACTGCTGCCTGCCTTGTGACCACTGCCTGCTCCTGACCTCTGCCTGCACTCGTCTCTGCTGTCTGCTGCCTGCCCCGACCACTGCTTGGACTGACCTCATTCTATTCCCATTGGCCAACAATATCTTCTGCGACTGATTCATCTCTTCACAGAGACCTGCGCCTGTCCAGCTGGCCCCGGCACCCGAGGGCTCAACCTAAGGGAAACGAGAGCTGGTATTGGTGAAGTTTCTGTTGCGCCTATGCTCCTGCAGGGCCCCTCCCTGTGGGTAGTGCCAACCTCACCTCGGTCCAAGGGTCCATTTCTATAACAGATTGCCAAGGCCATGGACCTGGTGGATCTCTCAGGCCTCCAGGCCATTCCCGGCTTGACAATCCAGCAGCAGCAACAGTTTCTCGAGCGTTTGGCGGGCTCCATGGAGCAGTTCAGCACCCGCCTCGATGCAACTACAGCCTCTGCAGGCTCCACTTCCTGCAGTACCGTCGGTTACAGCAGCTGCACCCATGGTACGTCTCCCGGTTCCTCCTTGGTATGCGGGAGACCCGAAACAGTGCCGCGGATTCTTGAATCAGTGCTTTATGCATTTTTCACTTCAGCTGGCACAATTTCCCAGTGACACTGTCAAGAGCACCTTCATAACTCTCCCTTCTGGATGGGAAGGCCCTTAGCCTGGGCCTCTCCCTTGTGGGAGCATGGGATGCATTGCTACAGGACTTTCCACAATTCATTAAAGCCTTCAAGCTTGTGTTTGATGAACCCATCCAGCTGGCCACTCTGGGTTCAGATCTTCTACATCTCCAGCAGGGCAATCGTCCCTTTATGGACTACGCCATCGAATTCCGGACCAGGGCCACTGAGCTGAACTGGAGGGAGAACAGCCTTAGGAGTATCTTTCTGGAAGGGCTGTCGGTTCGGGTGAAGGATGAGCTAGTGGCTTGGGATCTTCCCAAGACTCTGGACACTCTCATCAATTTGGTCGAGAGAATTGACCACCGCCACAAGTAATGGGCCCGGGAACTGCGTCCTTCTTGTAAGCAAGTGGTGCTGGCCCCATCCTTTTCGCGCACCTTCTCTGCAGTATCGACAACAGCTCCCATCGCAGCACAGGCCAAAGAACCTATGCAGCTAGATAGGGATTCCTCTCTTTGGAGGAGAGGCTCTGCTGCCACAACCTGGGGCACTGTTTCTACTGTGCCGGGTCCGGGTATTAGCTGGCATACTGCCCTATAAGCTGGGAAACTAGCAAGTCTTGGATCTAGTGGGGAGGTGATCCTAGGTTTTATCATGCCCGCTCCTCAACTCACTATCTCAGTGTCTATTTCTGTGGACAGTCATGAGTTCCCCACCTTAGTGCTGGTTGACCTGGGCACCGGAGAGGAACTTTATAATGAAGGCCATAGTAGAACCTCTACGGCTTCCTGTGGTCCCCTGAAATTTGCCACTAGTTATCTCCTCCATACATGGAGAGCCACTTCCTGGTCGGATTACCACAGCCACAGCCCCCCTGCTCCTCCGCATGGGCATCTTGCACATAGAGATTATCATTTTTCACATGATTGACATAGCAGTACATAACATCGTGTTGGGGCTGCCCTGGCTGCAGCTTCTCTCTCCTCACTTTGACTGGGTCTCGCTTCAGCTGGTGAGTTCAGGTGCCCATTGCCATGATTCCTGCCTACAATGAATTGAGCCTCCACCGATTCTGCCCCTGACAACAACCTTGTTGGGACTCCCTCCTCAGTACACTGCATTCGCTGACGTGTTCTCCAAGGGAAAAGCGGAGATGCTGCCTTCTCACTGTACGTTTGACTGTGCCATCAATCTGCTACCTGGCAATGATCCACCATGAGGTGGATCATTGCCGGGTCCCAGAAACCACAGCTATTTATTTATTTATTTATTTAGATTATTTTACTATACCGATGCTCAAGACAAAGTCTTATCATACCGGTTTACAGTATAACCAGGGGAAACCAATAACCAGAAGAGAGAAAGTTACAATGAACAGGGATTACAAAACAGGACAATTGAAAGAGGAAGAATTAGTTTAAACAGAGCTATGTCTGAGTTCATCAAGGAGAACCTTGACCAAGGTTTCATTAGGCTCTCCACATCCTCCTTTAGGATGGGGTTTTTCTTTGGGTCCAAAAAGGACGGATCTTTACACCCTTGCATAGATTACTGGGGGCTGAACACTATAACAAAGAAAGACCGTTATCTGCTGCTGCTCATTTCCGAGCTCTTTGACCACCTCCAGGAGTCTAGAGTGTTTACGAAGCTGAACCTCCGTGGGGCCTATTATCTAATTCGAATTAAACAAGGCGATGAGTGAAAGATAGTGTTCAATACGCGGGACAGCCACTATGAATATCTGGTGATGCCCTTTGGCCTGTGCAACGCCCCCACGGTATTCCAAAAAATGATGAACAAAATCTTTAGAGACCTCCTGTACATCTGTGTTGTCGTGTAGCTGGACGATATCCTCATCTTCTCAAAGGACCTCACGTCCCACCATCAGGACATTCACCTCCAAGGCTACAGGCAAACAAATTATATACGAAGCTGGAGAAATGCCTCTTTGAGAGGGAGAGCCTACCCCTTCCTAGCTTATATCGTTTCTAGCAGGGGCTTCCATATGGATCCGGATAAGGTCAAATGTATCCAGGACTGGTTGCAATCTTCAGGTCTCCGTGCTCTGTAAGGTTTTTGGACTTTGTAAACTACTAATGGTATTTTATCCCCAGTTACTTCCGGATTGTGGCTCCACTCATGGCGCTCACCCGGAAAGGAGCCAATACCAAGGTTTGGCCTTCTGAAGCAGTCACTGATTTTCTAGAGTTGAAAAAGGCTTTCCTCCAGGTACCATGCCTCCATCATCCAGTCCCCACATCCCTTTATCTTGGAAGTTGACATCTTCTTCATAGGCGTAGGGGGCCGTGCTGAGCCAGCACTCCAGTAAGGGGGGTTCTTCACCCTTGCTCATTCTTCTTGCAAAAGTTCTACTCCGCAGAGCGGAATTATGTAATCAAAGACAGGGAGTTGCTGGCCATCAAACTGGCACTTGAGGAGTGACGGCAATGGTTGGAGGGTATACAACATCATATTATAATATACACCGACCACAAGAACTTGGAACATCTTCATCTGGCACAATGAGTGAATACATGCCAAGCCCGATGGTCCCTGTTCTTCAAACGTTTTGACTTTGAAGTGAGGGTACCGGCCTGCATCTAGAATGCACAGGCGGATGCCCTCTCCTGTTCTTTTGAGGCAGAGGACACACCTGATCCCCCCAGGCACATTATCAATACAGCCCAGATCCTCTTGGCCTCCTCTGTGACCATCCCTCCAGGAAAGATGGACATACCATGCTGACTCTGAGAGAAAGTTTTTGAAATGGTTTCATGATTCTCCTGTCACAGGCCACCCTGGATGGGCTCAGACTCTCGCGCTGCTCCAGCAGTATTACTGGTGGCCCTGTTATGATGCTGCTTGCGGAGACCATCCTGCGAGCAGCCTCTCACTTGTCCCGTCCTGTCACCACAGGTCACATTCTCGCAGCCTAGGCCGCTCTGGACCGTTGCTGCTGCGCCTCTTCTTCGCGGCAGGAGCAAGTGCTGGGACTCCTCTTTGCGGCATGGAGCTGCCACCACGGACACCGCTGCCTCTTCACTTCTTGCGGCATGGAAGCCGCCGCCAACTGCACCTTCGCGGCAGGAGCCTCCACCATCCTCATCATCTTCGCGGCATGGAGCTGCTGCTGGGACGCCCCATCTTCGCTGCATGGAAGCCGCTGCCGGGATATATCTTCATGCGGCTAGGAAGCCAACGCCGATGCTCCTCTTCATGGTCCTGGTGCCACCACCGACTTCCTCCACCTCCTGGGCTCCTTTAGGCACGGGTGCGCGCCTCTCCCACTTTATTTAAAGGGCCAGCGGCGGGGAAAAGCCTGCGGCACCAACGGATGACCTTATCAGCCTGTGCCATGTCCAGCCCTATAAAAGGGCTCAGCTTTCACTCCTCAGGGCCTTCGAACCGGACTTCACAGTGATCTGTGGTCTCCTTCCGGTCAAGGTCCTCCGTGGTCTCCTCTTGTCTAGAGGGTCTTCGTTAGATGTTCCTAGTCTTCTTCGTCTGATGTTCCTGGTCTTGTTCCTCATCAGAGCTCCTTCGTCGCCTGTTCCATGTCCTGATGTCCTGATGTTCCATGTTCCAGTCCTGGTCCTGATGTCCTCGTCTCCGGTTCTTCATCCTGCTTCCACGTTTCCTCTTGTCCGCCTTTCCTGGCGTGCCACCGTCATGGTCCGTGACCAGTCCATGGGGGGATGTGTAGGGCACTTCGTGGCACAAGGCCTATCTTCATGTCTGCAGCGCAAGTCTCCGGAAGGCCCTTGTTTTTAATGCCAGGGTCTGTTCCTGAATCCGAGTTCTGAAGTTTTGTTACCTGTGTCTTGAATCCTGTTCCTGGTATTCGGAAGTACCTTGTTCCTGCTTCCGTCCATGCCCTAGGACTCAAGCTAGAACCTGCTCCGCTTCAGCATGGTCCGTGACCAGCCACGGATGTGGCTGGTCACGGACCATGTGCTTCTGTGCAGGCCTCTCCTCAATCTTCAACATGTTTCCAGTTCCAAGTCTTCACTTTCTCGCCTGGAGTCTGCTTTCCTTTCAGCAGCTGTGTAGGGCTTCGCTGTGGTGCAGTACTCACCTTGTACTAGTGCCTGAATCCTGAATCCTTGCCTGAGTCTTCCAAGTATCCTGAAATCTCATCTGAGTCTCAAGTTCCTCAAATCCTTGTCTCAGTCTCTCAAGTTCCTGAGTTTCATGTCTCATCTTGTTCTGCCCTCAGCCTCCGTCTGGCCTCACACACTTGTTTCCAAGTGGCGGGTCCGGAAGAGCTACAGAGTGGTCGGAGGGCTAATCTTGAGACCAGCATTGCGTTGCAGGTCCAGTGGAGGTCTGAGCCTGCATAGTTTCCAGTCCTTGATGTTCCTCGTCTTGACCCTGGTCCAGTTCTTGTTCCTGCTCCAGCCTGTGCCTGAATGCTCTCACCTCTCACAGTTTGTGCCTTGGGGCTCAACCCCGAGCCACACCATGGCCCAAGGACTCATATCCGTCTTGAGCAAGCAACCGCACCCCCGTGCTCGGATCAGCCCCAGTTGCAGAGAGACGTCAGGACTACATGGACTCTTGTCCCACCTTGCCCAGCAAAAAACATTGGTGAGATGAACCTGGGAACCCCAGGAAACCCTAGACCCATGTGTCTACTGATTTTGTGGTGGACCTTCCCTTCTCTAATTGCTGCAACACTATTGGGTCATTGTCGACCGATTCTTAAAGATGTCTCAATTTGTTCCCCTTCCTGGCATTCCCTCAGCAACCTGAGCTGGCCCGGCTGTTTACCCATCACATTTTTCAACTGCACGGCTTGCCCACGCATATTGTCTTGGATTGGGGCACCCCAGTTTTACAGCCAAATACTGGTGCTCCCTTTGCCGGACGTTAATATCACATTGGACTACACCACTGCTACCATCCACAAGCCAACGGCCAGTCAGAACGGATTAACTGAACTGTGAAATGCTTCCTGTGGCCTAAGCAAATGATCGCCAGGGCAATTTGGCCGCCCTCCTCTCATGGGCGTAATTCTCCCATAACTCCCTTATTAGCTCTGCACGGGATCATCGCCATTCCCAAATTGTGTACGGGAGACAGTCTTCTCCTATGTTACCAGTCCCATTGACCATTTTTTCCCCAGCAGCTGAACTAACTGCTCAGGAGCTCCAGGAACTTTGAATTCGTATGTAAGAAATGCTCCGGAAATGGCTCAAAGATCCAAGAAGGCAATGGACGCTCACCGGCAGCCAGCACCGCAATTTAAATCTGGGACAAGGTTTGGCTGAGTACCTGCCATATCCAGCTCAGGATGTCCTCCATGAGGCTCGCTCCCGGCTACATCAGGCCCTTCCCTGTTTCCTGTCAGGTGGGGCCTGTTACCTATCAATTACGCCTACCCGCCTCCTTGGGAGATCATGTTTTTCATGTCTCCCTCCTCTAGCCCTTAGTCTTGTGTGGACATCCAGGAAGGTGCCAAGACCCCAGGAGGGTGTCCATCAAAGAGACCCATGTCTAACAAGTGAAGAGAGATCTTGGATGTTTGATATTGGAACAAGAGTTGGGAGGGGTACGGCCTGGAGGAGAATGCATGGGAACCTTCCTCGAACATCCGGACAAGAGTCTCTTAAGGGCATTCCACGCTTTGCACCTCTAGAAACCGAAGCCCCTTGGGGGGATGTTTAGAGGAAGAGGTACTGTTGCGTTTGGTCAGTCATGGGTCCATCCTGCAACCATCTGCTCTTACCTCCAGCCCCAAGTCAGAGGGGGCCCATTGACGCTGCAGCTGGGCCCCGGGCGAAGACGCGGATAGCCACTGCGCAGGCCTGATGCACCACGCTAGGAACACATTCAGCTGAGTGGGTTGTCCCTAGGTGAGATCCGCATAGCTCAAGCACTTTTAAAGGGTCTGCGGTGGGAAATGCACCATGGCACCTTCCCCTATATGGCCTACTCTGCCCTGCCTCAATCACCTCGGCAATGGGGTCAAACTCCTCAGAGTAGCTGATTGCCTCTTCATTCCTGGTTCTGGTTCCCTGCTCTTTTCCAGTGCCTTGTCTTTGTATTCCTGGTTCCTTCCTGTGTCTCTGAGTTCCTACATCCCTGTCTTGTGGATCCTTATCTGTCTTCAGTGTCTTACTGCTGTTCTGCCTTGCCATCATTTTCCCCTATAGATTGTCTTCTTGGCTGACCTTGGTCGGATCCCTGTCTTGTCTTTGTTTGGATTCCTGGCTTGAGACTTCGGACTGCTTCTTGACTACATTTAACTTCTGCCTGCCTTGTGACCTCTGTCTATACTCCTCCTCGTCTGTTGATCTCTGCCTGCCCCTGACCTCAGCTTGCTCTTGCCTCTGGTTGTCAGCCATCTGCCCCAACCACTGCTTGAACTGACTTTGCTCTATTCTCATTGGCCAACAATATCTTCTGCGACAGATTCATCTCTTCACAGAGGTCCAAGCCTAAGTCCAGCTGGCCCGGGTACCAAAGGGCTCAACCTAAGGGGAACGAGGGCTGGTATTGGAGAAGTTCCTGTAGGGCCTCTGCTCCAGGCAGCTCTGCCTGCTGACTGTGAGGACCTGCAGGGCCCCTCCCTGTGGGTAGCGCCAACCTTACCTCGGTCTAAGGGTCCACTTCTACAACAGATGCAAATAGTTTCATATCTCCATTGAGGTTGTGTGGGAGATTGTTAACTACCCTCTCCCCATCCCACTGTGTACAGATTCAACCAAAATGCCAAAGAGGGACGATCCTGAACTCATGAGTCACATCTTATGATGTTTGAGGCCGAGAGGTGATCTGGAAGTGTGTCAGAAATAGGGCATGGATGGAGTCCCCTGTCAGACACTCCAGTTTCTAGCACTCATGGACAGGGGATCTAGTCCCCTGTCAGACACTTCCAGTTTCTAGCACTCATGGACTAGGGATGCATGGTACCCAAGGAGATATCCTTGCACTGTTATGTTAAAGCACCTGTGACTGATTTATATTTCATAAATTTATCTTGTCCCTTTTTGACTCCTCCCTCCCTTCCCCAGTTAAGCTATTTGCCTTCATGATATCCTGTGGCAGTGAGCTCCGCAAGCTGACTGTGCCCTGTCCTCTGAAAGCTTCATCTAGCACTTCTAGTCCTTGTATTCTGAGACATGGTGAATAATCATCTGTGTTTACTTTCTCCACACCTTTCATGCTCTTATGTAACTCTGCTTGTCTATCTATACCACTATTCTGGAAGTGGTATGTCTCCTTTGTACATACGGAGACTGTAAAAGACTCTCATAAATATCTATCTCAGTGTACAAACACATGCTTTGAATTTAAAAATAATTAAAAAGCTATAAAAACTTGATGACTCAAACAACAAACAAGAAGCATCAGGAAAACAGAGCAGGTTCAAAGAGAGACGAATATAATTACCCAGCTCATAAAAGAATAACACAGCATTGTAAAAGGTAGGCTGAGTGGTTATATTATGCCATATCACACACATACAAAGCTTGTAAAAGCAAAACTCAGTTTACTAAATATAATCACCATAAGCGCTACATAGATTAATCAAGACAATTAGTTATTGCAATAACACAGATAAAATTAAAAGAAAAGAGTCTATACAGGAATTACCGTACTTTCCTTATAGGCCTTCTGGTCTATGAGATAGCAACTTCATGAAAAATGGAAGGTTTACAACATCGGGAACGCCACAAAACCAGTTTTGGCCGCTCTATGTCCATGGCTCATTCAAAGAAAACACTGCCACTGTAGTTCCTTATCATTTTCCTAGCTTTATTCCAGGGTCTGCAAGTTAGATGTTTCGATTTGTACCCATAGCTCTGACATTAGCCATCTGGAGCTGTTAAACTATGGCAGTGCCTGACTCCCAAAAGGTTCAAATACAGACCTTCATCAGGCCTCTCAGAACAACATATGTAGAAAGAACAGAGGATCCTGGCTCTTATCTTTTAGTTCATTAGTGCCAGCCAGAAACAGTGTGCAACAGTGTCTCAGGCCTTCCTTATGCTAAGCTATGTGCAATGTACATATATTGATCCACATTTATCAATTATTGGGATTGTTTTGATCCATAACTAACCCCACTTCCCGCGTACAGGGAATCTAAAAATAACTCCCTAAAATAATCAACACAAGCATGTAATGCAGCAGCGTCAGTTTTGCAATCGATATAAGCTGCTGGGTACAGTGCAGCACATTTCAGCAGTGATTTGCCCTGAATTCCTGCATAGCACAGGCTGGGTGGTTAGGGGCTTAGCAGACCCATGTCAATTAAAAGGCAGAGGTATTAGGCCAGTTTGGTGGCTTAGTGGTAGCATCACCCACTGCCATATGGAGGGACCCAGGTTCAGTTCCCAGAGCAGGTTTTCCATGTCCCTGGGTCAGGTAGGGGGGGATGCTGCAGAGGCAGCATTCACATCCTGTGGGAAGGAGAGAGCCCTAGTCATAGTACAACAGCAATGCCTAGTGGCTGGATTTAGGGCTTATAGTGGCAGGATTCTGGAAGGATGGAATGGCCTTTGCCCAAGGACCTTTGCTGCAATGATGGGGCTGAACTGGAAGGAGATGTAAAATAGCAGAATTGCTTACCTGTAAAAGGTGTTCTCCAAGGACAGCAGGATGCCAGCCCTCACACATCAGATATGCCCTACTGAGCATGTGCAGCTGTAATCACCCTGCCCCTTAGGCAGAGTCCCTCAGTCCCTGATATAGCTCATACATGGAGAAACCAATTCCCAGGGGGGCGGGCGCTTTTCGTGAGGACTAACATCCTGCTGTCCTCGGAGAACACTTGTTACAAGTAAGCAACTCTGCTTTCTCCAAGAACAAACAGGATGTATCAGTCCTCGTACATGGGTGAATCCATAGCTAGAGGCTGCTGAAAACAGGAGAAAGCAGGAAACCCCACAGTGCTGAAGGCACCATCTTTCTCCCACTTGCCTTTGAGACAGCCGACCCAAAAGTGGGTCTAGGCGAGAAGAGAGTTGGGTTCTACAAAAGAAAACCACAGAACAAACAGACACAAAACCCCAATGCATAGCAGAGGCGCTTAAGGCAGGGTCGTGATGCAAAATCCAGCGATAAGCAAACTTTGCCTCATGGAAATATTACAGTCAGGATTTCAAATTAGCGAACACTGACAAGCAAAGTAAGTCTAAATCCTCCTGTATACAGGAAAAGGCCTAGAAAATAAACCAAGAGAACTCTTAGACGAAGACTACACAGTTTCCTTTGGTATCACAAGATCATCAAAAAATCCAACTGGGGGCCAGAGAGCCCTCCAGAACGAATTGGCGGGCCCCTGGCATCTGAAGGACAGAAAGCATCTGCAGACGTGTGCCCGATGATTGGCTGATAGGCACGGGGCAGAAACACCCAAGCAACGCTTGGAAGAAAAAGTGACAACAGCTGCAAGGTGTGTGGCAGCCCTTACCTTCCAAAGTACCAGGCAGGAAAGAAGTCAAGAATGTCAGGGGATGACAGGCAATGCCTGAACAGAATGGCTAGCCCAAAAACCCCTGAGTATGGGGTTAAGCTAGGCCTGAAGCTCACCCTCGCTCCACCATGTCAAGAGCGGCTTATTCCATCCTGTCCATGGGACAGCTCAGGTGAGAAGGGAGGCTCTTTGCTCAACCCGGTGAAGTTTGAAAAGCTAAAGGCAGAACTTGGTGAAAAAAACAGGGAAAAGGTGGTGCACCGATCCTTGCAGAAGTGCACTAAGATATACCACGAAAGTGTCCCCTCCCCCCAAGGAGACAGACTAAGATATACCACGAAAGTCCCCGTCCCCGTCCCCCCCCAACATTCAGACTGGAAGTTGGGAGCGAAGAACACAAGGAGACAGACTCCGGGGCTGCAGGGGTAAGAAAATGCCGCTAGGCTGTATTTATCTACCCCGCTGATTCCAGTAGAGAGTTACCCCCAAGAGGAAGATCTCTCAGCACGATAGGAACAGCTAAAACTGAGAGTGAAATTCCTGGGGAAGAATTTCAGAAAGCAGGGCTGCCTCAAGTGCAGGATTTCTTTACAGATCTGGCAACCCGAAGGGTAGCAGGGCAGGCTCAGTCTGATCTCAGAACAACCCGCCCGAGGCCATGATTACCTATACTCGAGAACCAGGAACTCCCTGCCCACAGATAAAACTGGGGAAGGAGAGCTCACAAAGCACCGCCACAAAAGTGTAGCACCTCTGTTGCGGGTCCTTCACGCCTAACTCCCGCAGCCCATGGATATGGCGAGAGGTTGAAAGGCAAACCTGCCAACCTGGATGCATATGAACCAGAACCCTCCTCCCTGCAGCAGGGCCCCGCATGGTGGCAATGGTGTTCGACATTGTTGAGAGCAGTCATGAATGACATCACTGGCAAATAGGCCCGATAGCCTCCATGGCACTCGATGGCCTTTCTCTCATTAGTTCTGTCAGCACCAGACAAAGGCAAAAAAGCCCAGACAGAGCAAGGAGAGGACACAGAAACTAAACTGCAGGTGCAGTATTTATTTATTAAAGAATAAAATTACTCTGCCAGGCTTCAAGCAACTAAGAAGAAAAAATAAAATAAAAATTTTTTAAAAATGCCGAAAGGAAAAGATAAAGAAAAACAGCTGCAGCTCCAGGAAAAACTGTGAAGAGAGAGCAAAGCTCCACGGAAAAAGAGAGGGACTCTGCCTAGGGCTCAGGGTGATGACTACAGCTGCACATGCTCAGTGGGGCATGCATGAAAGTTCTAGAATCTTTGAGATCAAAGTTCCGTGCCGGGGCTCCATCCCATGATGTCATCCATGTGTGAGGACCTCCATCCTGCCTGTCCCAGGAGAAAAGGGTAAATCTCTGGGCAGTTGCATAGCCCAGCAGAGGCTGGTGCCAGTCAAGCCGGAGGCCCAAGAGGTGGGCAGTAAGCACAAAACTTTAGAATAGCGTTCTGGCACCATTAGATAAGGGTGAGGGGGATTCTCCTCATTGCCTCTCCTTCCGTTTCAGATTCTCCCTTCTGAAGTACAACATACACTTACCTATTGAAGCATGTAAGCAGTCTTTCTCTCTCCCAGTCACACCCCCAGGCGTATACTTTTACTGTTGTAAGTCGCCTTGGGCATACACATGGGAAGATGTCAAATAAGTAAAGATATGATGATGATGATGATGATGTAGCACACCAGATGCAGCCCACTAATTACTTCCCTGTTGCAATTTTGGACTTGTGAACTCTGGGCAGAGTTGACCAAGCTCTGCACCATTACAAGGGCAGAGCAGGACAGGATGGCCCTTGCTGCAGTGGGCCCACAAGTCTGGTGAAGTGAAAAGGTGCTGCTGCATCGCTGTGCGCAGAGTCCACGCGCTTGTGAATAAAGCGCTTACACTCCTGCCATGCGGGGGAAACAAGTTACAACCAATAAATATCTTTGGGAGGGAATAGGTTCCGGATGTTTGGGGGATAGTAATGGCAGCTGGAAGCGATACCTTTCGTTGCACCTTGATGCATTGCAGAACGTGCGTCACTGAATGTAATCTGCTTTGACGTGCCAAAAAGAAAAAGTGGAATATAAAAATCAGATAAATAAATACAAATAAATAAATAAACAAACAAACAAACATGTGTAGCCGGCTTCTCGCAATGTATCACTGAGAAGTGGAGCAGAATAGATCTGCTGCATATGGCAGGATGTAGATATCTATCTGACCTTGCAGTCCATCCCTTTTTGTATTTGCAAATAGCTGGGATTCTTCAAGTGCCAATGTTTCTGGCTGCAGTGCTTCATCTCTGCGTCATTTCCAAAGCTCTCATTTTCTTTTTGTCCTAAATGTTTATCTCTTATGGTTTTGCATTTTCTGGGGAGTAAAAGCCATGCAAGCTGCTGTTATTTTGCCATTCCTCAAGTTGTTCTCTGTGCCTTGCGTCCTTCTGCTGGATTCGTGCTTTACCTGCACCGGTGTGATGCCTGCATGTCATCCTGAGGAAGACCAAACTTTACACTTGGGAATAAGATGAATGGTTAAGCCGGCTGTTGTTTTTCTAATGATTATTTTCAGACACATTCAAAGTTTATATTCAGGTAGAAATAGAAAAGAAGAATGCAAAAGTGTCATCATCTGGCAGCGAGTGCAAAGACCAGAGACTGAGCAGAGTCTGCCGCAACACAGTAAGAGAGGCAACTGGGCAAAGTGGATGAAGGAAGCTTGCCATCAAAGCAAAAACTCATAATAAAAACCTTTTCAGATACATTCAAAGTTAAAAGCCAGAGAGGGAGTCAGTTGGACCATTAGATGATCAGGGCGTAAACGAGGCACTAAGGGATGACAAAGCCATAGCAGAGAGACTAAATGAATTCTTTGTTTTGATCTTCACTTAGGAAGATGTAAGAAAGATACCCATGTCAGAAGTGATATTTAAAATGATGACTCAGAGGAAATGAAATAGATCTCCATAAATCTGGAAGACATATTGGAAAATTGACAAACTAAAGAGTAGCAAATCACCTGGACCAGATGGTATACATCCTATGTGAAGGGTAGTGGGTGTGTGAGTCCTTAGTGCTGTAGCATCGTTGATGCAGCTTCGAGGGAGAACCCACGAGGCATATGCTGGCAGCTGGTGAACGCGCCCTGTTGCAGGACAGTCTGCAGCTTCACTTTTACTAGCTGCCTCCCCTCACATGTTGCGCCCTTGGGTTCTGGTAGCTGGCAGGACTTTGGTGGGTCCCTCTGACAGTGAATATAATGAAAATCCAAAGGCACATCAGGGTCGGGGAAGGCAGCAGACTAATGAAGTCTGGAACAGGCCAAGGTCGGGGCAGGCAGCTAACAAGATTGGTCAGGTCCAGGCAAAGGATCAGGCCCATGTGGCAGGCAATCACGGTCAGGTCCAAACAAGATACAGAATCCGGAAACCAGGTGAAGGGTGGACGAAGACACACAGACGTCACTGGATGAGGCGAGGCAAGGCACAGGAGCACAGGAATCAGGGATGCTGGCATCACACACACTGCAATGCAGGAGACCCATTGCTGAGGCATCTAAGGGACATCTGGTGCAATTAATCTGTCGCTGATGTCATCAGGGGCATCAGGTCAGGATTCCCATCATGGGTGCACATTCCTAGAGAGAGGGCCAGAAGATGCAGAACGATAGTGGGGCCTGGATGCTGCATTGGTGTGCGAGCCACGTGGCAAAGCCCAGGTCAAGGAGCTGGGCCTTCCTGCTGCATTTATTTATTTATTTGTAGAGTTTTATATACCGTTATTCGGTAGAGCCATCATAACGGTTTACAAAATATGCAATTAGCATACAAAATATGCAATTAGCATACAATCAAATGGAGTTAACATGGTAGTTGGGAACAGTAAACATTTTTTCTTAGTCGTTGAATAACAGAATAGTGAGGAGAACATTTTCAATGAACTTAATGAATCAAGTGAGAGAGCAGGGAGGGGTGAAAAAGGAGGGTACATCAGGAGAGCAGGAAGAGGAGGATTATGCTTGCGAGTTCTTTGAGGGCTGGGATGATCAGGCGTTGCGAGTTAGAATAGAGTTTGCGGAATAAAAATGTTTTTAGGTCTTTTTTAAATGTTTTCAGGATGTGCTGGGTCCTCAGTTCTTTGGGTAGGGTGTTCCAAATTTTGGGGGAGGCAATGGAAAATACTCTTTCTCGTGTAGTTGAAAGATGAGCGTCTCTTAAGGTGGGGATGTTTAAGAATCCTGCGTTGTTAGAGCATAGGTTTTTTGTGGGTTTTGGGGGGTTATGTTTAAGCCTTTTAGTCCATGAAGATCATCATTTAGGATTTTATGAATGATGGTCATTGATTTGTAGGTAATTCGTGCAGAAATAGGTAGCCAGTGAAGAGAGGATAAAATGGGTGTTATGTGTTCGTTTCTTTTTTTTCTGTAAGGATTCTGGCAGCTGAATTCTGCAGTATTTGGAGTGGTTTGAGGGATGATGAAGGGATTCCAATAAGTAATGAGTTGCAGTAATCGAAGGTGGAGAAATAAGCAGCTGCAGGACGGTTCTGAAGTCAGAAGGGTTGAGAAATGGCTTTATATGTCTTAGGGTTAGTAGCTTGTGGTATCCTTCTTTCGTTTTATTTACTATGTGGGATTTGAAAGAGAGATCAGCATCGATGGTAACTCCAAGGTTCCTGGTATGGGTGGTAGGGATTATGTTATCATTTGTTTATCTAGTATTGTCAGGGGTGGCGGAGTTGGATTGGGTTTTTTATCCATGAGTATGATTTCAGTTTTGTCAAAGTTGATTATGAGTTTCAGGGAGTTTAGTAGATGCTTGATTGAGATAAGTATATCTGAGGTTTTTTTGTATGCGTCTTCAATTGAGTTTTGTATGGGAATTAGAAGCTGAATGTCATCAGCGTAGAGGAAATGTGAGATTCCATGATCTTTTAGTAGTTGGCAGATGGGTAGGAGGTATTGTTGAAGAGGGTAGCAGATAAGGCTGAACCTTGGGAACTCCAGTTTTGAGGTCAATCATTTTTGATGGGGTGTTGTTGATCACTACTTGGTATGTACGTTCAGAGAGGTAGGACGAGAACCATTGTAATGTAGTACCAGAAAGGCCAATATTTGACAGTCGTTCTAACAGTATATTGTGGTTTACTGTGTCGAAAGCGGCTGAGAGGTCAAGGAGTATGAGTAGGTATTTTTCACCTTTGTCAAAGCCTCTGATGATAATGTCATTTAGGGAGATGAGGAGAGATTCTGTATTTAGGTTTTTTCTAAATCCAATTGGGATGGATGTAGGATGTTGTTTCTCCAGATAATCATCTAGTTGGGTGTGTACAACTTTTCAATGGTTTTGGCTAGGAATGAAAGGTTTGATATGGGGCGGTGGTAGTTGGTGAGGATTTCTGGATCCAGGTTGTTCTTTTTGAGGATTGGTTTGATGACAGCAGATTTGAGGCATTTGGGGTAGTAGCCTTCGGTCAATGATAAATTGACGATTTTGGTGATGGTTTTAGCAATGGTTGGTTCGATTGTTTTGAGGGAGGTTATTGGGATGGTGTCCAATGGATGGTTGGCTGGGTTCATTTTGTTTATAATAGTTTTAATTTCAAGAGCGGAGGAGATGTCAAAGTTTGACCAGGATGAAGTTATCATGCTGTTGAGTTTGTTGTTCTGGTTGTTGTTGGTTATGTTGGATTGGATGAGATGAGCTATTTTGTTGTTGAAGAAGTCCGCAAAGTCGTCACTTTCCATGCATGAGGCTTCCCATGGCGTCAGGGGTCAGTAAGGTGGCTGGCGGGGTTCTTGCATGAGCCATGCATCATAACACCTGCCAGAGTGCTGACAGACTGAAAAAAAACAAAATAGGTTAAGCCAAGGCAAACCTTGCCTCACCAGTCTGCTACAGTTGTTTGAGGGCGTAAATAAACATGTGGATAAAGGTGAGCCAGTTGATATAGTGTATCTGGATTTCCAGAAAGCGTGTGACAAAGTCCCTCTTGAGAGACTTCTAAGGAAATTAAAAAGTCATGGGATAGGGGCAGTGTCCTATCATGGATTGCCAACTGGTTAAAAGATAGAAAACAGAGAGTAGGGCTAAATGGTAAATTTTCCCAATGGAAAAAGATGAATAGTGGAGATCCCCAGGGATCTGTTCTGGGACCGATGCTTTTTAACATTTATAAATGACCTGCAAATGGGAACAATGAGTGAGGTGCTCAAGTTTGCCGATTACAAAATTATTAAGTCACAAGAGGATTGTGAGAAATTGCAAAAGGACATTGGGAAACTGGGAAACTGGGCACACAAATGGCAAATGAAACTGGAGCAGTGTTAACACCAAGATTAACGCATCCCCTCAAGCTCATCAAGCATTACAAGCTGTAACTGTTTCCTACCCATTATTGCATTTGTTTTAGGGAGGGTGGATCTGAAAGTGGCATCTGCAGTCATCTTGTCGTGTGTTGGTGCCAAGCCCCAGACAATGGGTAATAATTGCTAAGGCTGATATTCTCCCTCGTCTGCTTCTATCTTTCCTTTCCTCGTGTTCCCATGAAAGCAGAAGATTGGGGAAACGTTTTAGCACTTTTTTCTTTGCTTTGTCCTTCTGTGTATCCATTAGCTTCTGAACCATTCAACCTACATTAACCAAAGGTTCGAGATAGCTTTATCTCCAAGGAAGCAAGAGATGAAAGTCACATTTTCCCAGAAAACATAAGGATCTAGCATGGGGTGGGAGTTAGAGAGAGGGGGCTCCGCACAGCCACTCTGAATTGCTGACCCTTGTGCCAGAAGGACTAATTTTTATTCCAGAGACACAAAATCAGGAAAAAACCTCTCGTACATCTGGCCCCAAGTACTTTTTCCTTTTTAACCCATGGCTACAAACAAGGAAGAAAAAGTTTACTTAGCAAGTTACTTTACAAAATCTATATCCCAATGTTTCCCTAAAGCAAGGATTCAGGCTAAATTTACAATATCACAGTGGGCTAAATTCTTTAATTCCTATTTTTCATCATGGTCAAAATTAGTCAGACTTTGGACTATAAAGTGGTTGTCAAACATTCTGGCAGTAGGAGAAATATGGAAATTAAGAAAACGAAGTCTATTCCCTGCAGCTCCGTGTAGAATGACTTGACCTTCCGTGCCCTTGGCGGCACCGTGCTATCACCTCACCACAGAAATCCACTTAACCTACTCGCTAGAAATGCAATTCCCTGCCGTGCAAGTGCAGTTATAACTGAGAAATATAATTTCTTTCCTACAATCAGAAGGTGGATTAACAATGCCCTTCTGTGCATGTGTTTGCTCGCTTATTGAGATCCTGAAACCCTCCTGCTAGAAAGAGTCCAGGACGGAAAGTCATGTGGTGCTGAGCTGCAGCGTTCAACCTTCATGCCCACATGACAAACAAACACAGTAACACATTGTACTTCTTTTCAGGGTTTGTTTGTTTTTGTATTTAATTTCCGATGGAAATGTATCCTCCCCACAGACGGGCATGTGCAGTGGGAGAACCGTCCCAGTGCTTGGCGCACCCCATATGTACACAATAATAGCTGACAAGATGCCCTCCCAGTCTGGGAGCTGGGAGGTTCACCTGAATGCCTTTAGTTCCCGTGACGTCATCTCGCAATGAAGTTACCAGACACCCTGTAGGGCATTATTATTACTTTTACAAATAAGTGGCTGAACTCCCACCTCCCTCCCCACTCCATAAAAATAAAACATATGACAAAATGTACATCTGATCTCCTAAAAAAAAAAAAAAAAATTGCAGGACTAAATTTCCATGCATACCATGGGGTAAATTTGGATTTTCAGAAGGTGTTTGATAAAGACCACCATGTGAGTCCCCGCAAAAATAAAAAGGAATAAGAGGCAATGTCTTTTTGTGTACTGCAGCTGGTTTAAAGACAGGAAACAGGTAGGATTAAATGGTCAGTTTTCACATGGAAGGAGAGAGCTAAACAGTGGAGTGCCTCAGGGATCTGTATTGGGACCCTTACTTTTCAATATATTTATAAATGATCTGGAAAGGAATACGACGAGTGAGGTTATCAAATTTGCACACAAAATTATTTAGAATTGTTAAATCACAAGCGGATTGTGATAAATTGCAGGAAGACCTTGTGAGACTGGAAAATTGGGCATCAAAATGGCAGATGAAATTTAATGTGGACAAGTGCAAGGTGATGCATATAGGGAAAAATAACCCATGCCATACTTACACAATGTTAGGTTCCATATTAGGTGCTACAACCCAAGAAAGAGATCTAAGTATCATAGTGGATAACACATTGAAATCGTCAGCTCAGTGTGCTGCAGCAGTCAAAAAAGCAAACAGTTGTTAGGAATTATTAG